>NW_005370558.1:186495-239491 GCF_000412655.1 Myotis brandtii | reverse complement strand
GATCGACCCTGCTCTGTGCGTGACAGGGTACGGAGCCCCAACCCCCCTGATGGGCCCTGCTCTGTGCATGACAGGGGGCGGCGCCCCAACTCTCCAATCGGCCCTGCTCTGAGCCCGACCAGGGGCTGCACCTAGGGATTGGGCCTGCCCTCTGCCACCCGGGAGCAGGCCTAAGCCAGCAGGTCGTTATCTCCCGAGGCTGAGGGACTCCCTCTCCCCCCCGAGTGCACAAATTTTTGTGCACCGGGCCTCTAGTCTATAATAAAAGGCTAATATGCAAATGGTCATCATGCCCTCACGACATAATGACCAATCAGCAGGAGGCTGAGTTCCCGCCCAGCACCAGCCAGGGATGTGACTGATGCTGCATCCCCACCCGGTGCTGGCCGGGGACGTGACGTGCCAGCGGGGCTTGACGGGGCTGGGGCCGGCCAGGTCTGGGTCTTGCCCAATGGGGGTGGGGCTGGCCGGGTCTGGGTCTTGCGTGATTTTGAGGCACACACGGGTGGGCGGGGACTTGACTCTGGGTCCCGCAGCGCGCCCCAGACTCTAACAGGAGGTAGGAGGGAGCCAGATACCTGCGCCCAGGACCCACACAGCAGGGCAGCAGCGGTTAGGGGCGATCAGGCCAGCAGGGGAGAGCAGTTAGGGGGCAATCAGGCTGGCAGGGGAGGGCAGTTAGGGGCGATCAGGCTGGCAGGGGAGGGCAGTTAGGGGTGATCAGGCCAGCAGGGGAGGGCAGTTAGGGGCGATCAGGCTGGCAGGGGAGCAGTTAGGGGCATCAGGTCAACAGGAAGAGGTGGTTAGGGGCTATTAGGCAGGAAGACAGGCGAGCGGTTAGGAGCCAGCAGTCCTGGATTGTGAGAAGGATGTCCAACTAAACCGGCATTCGGACAACCCCCGAGGGGTCCCGGATTGGAGAGGGTGCAGGCCAGGCTGAGGGACCAACCCCCCTCCGGTGCACAAATTTCATGCACCAGGCCTCTAGTAAATAATAAACAAGATTCTCTGTCATGTTCTCAATGCAATGGCTAAGTAGAAACATCACCTCTCTAGTCTATACCCATGTACCCAAAGTTACAGTGGTGGATTGCATCGGCATCCAACATTCCTGAGAGCTTAAATAGGTTATTTATTAATTAATTTATTTATTTAGCTCTGTCCTGTTCTAGACTAGACAATCTCAAAATCAAAGCTCTCCCAAAGAAAATTATGGAAACAAAGAATTTTTTTTAATGTGGGTCTGTACTCATGTCTTCTAAACAAACTCAAACAGGCTCCCTTACGTAGTCTCAAAATGAAAATGAGTCTAATGATGAAAAATAACAATAAGGAAAGAATAAATATCTTTTTTTCTTTTGTCTTAAAGAACTGTTTATTCACTGTTTCTGAATCTGGCTGTGTACCAAAAATTTGGGGAACCTTAAGAAATAGACACTCTGTGGTTCAATGATAAACCTTTTGAACCACAATGTCTGGAGGTGGTGTCCAAGTACCTGAATTTTTAACAAGTCTTAGGGTGATTCTATCACAACTAACCCATGGATTAGCATTTGCGAATTACTAGCAATCTGAATCCTGTGTCTAGTCCAAAACACTCAATGCTTGTTGAAGCAGTGGGAGAAGAGGCAGGAGAGGAGGTAAGAACTAGTAGGGAGACCATGGTTGGTTGAAGTTACAAGCAAATTAAAATATCACCAATTAAACTGTTTATACTCTATATATTGGTCTGTAGAACATCTCAAGGTTCTTAATTCCAGCTACACATAATTAAATGAAGAACATAGTTCAAAAGCATTTAATTGTATTCACATTTAAAAACCAGAGAAAAACCACGTAAATAAAACATACCAATCTTTCCTCCTACTTCCTGCCAATGGAAGTTCCATTCATTTATTTCTAACAGTTTTTAATATTCTCTGAGCCACAATAAAATTTTATATGATGGCGATTAGAGAGGCTATGCTATTGGGAAGTTTGGCTGCAGAGTCTATATTTCATGCCACTTCATTACATTTTGTTAAGGCTTTCCCTCTTCACCAAAAGGATTAGTTTTCTTCTCACTCTGAATACTCTTCTTAGGTTGCTAGTATGAACTAGGTTAATCTCTCTGTTTTTTTTAACATATAAAAGATGAACAAACAAAATGTTCAACTTATTTTATTTTTTAAATAGAACACTAAATTTAGTCTTAGAATCCTCTGTTTGGTAAGTTTCCAGTTACAAGGTCTTGGCTTCCCTTGAGCACAGTTTGAAACAAAATAATGCAGTTTGTTCCTACGGCTGGAACATGCAGAGTGGAGTGTGCAGGCAAAGAGGCCTTGGCTCTGGTCCAGTGTTTCAAGCCTTCTTAAGCTGCCACTCTCATCTCTGCTTCAAGGGCTGCAGACAGGCAAACAGGACTAGTTCTTTCTAGGCCAGAGCAGCTAGGAAAGCTCTACACACATCATTCAGGTGCCTAAACCTTACACAGGCTGGCATGGTCACGACCAGGTGGAGTTCACCCGCAGAGAAGTGAAAATGAAGCCAAATCTGAAAAACTTGCAAGTTCACAAACTGGCTTTCTTAGGTCACAAGATCAGGTGGTGCTAAGACAATGGAAGCTGTTGGTGGGAGTGGGCAAACAGAAAGGGGAGTGGGTACCCATCCCTTCACACTAACACAGAAGCATCTACTAAGGGCTAGACCTGAGGGTGCTGGTGGGAAGACAGAACTATCGCCCACCACTCTCCAGGCCATCAGTGTCCAGGGCCTACCCAAAACCCACATTCTCTAGGGCTAATACTTAGGAAGAAACTGACAGGGAAAAGATACCAGTTTAGTTCCTCCCCCCTCCCCAAATGGGGTGCTATCAGACAATCAGAAAAGTAATAATTCTTTTCAAATACTTAGGTGTGGAGGCTCAATTAATTAGGTCATAGTCTTACCACTAAATTGTGCTTCTTTTCTAAGAACCTGTTTTAAAAAGCATTTGCTGAATAAAACAAATATATGTTCTTCTGGAATAGTAAATATGCCTTTGTCATCATGTACTGGATGTTCTTAAGTTTTTAAAACTTCTTGCAGTAGCCCTAAATTATGGGAGGGGCGATTTGGGCAGATATACCCAGGGCTGGCAGGAGCTGCAGCACAGGAACCCTGCAGCCACAGTGAGTCAGGGAAGGTAAGATCCAGGGACCCACCCAGGCTGTGCTCACTGCAGGGACCAGCACCGGTGGGGCTGGGAGACAGCGGAGGCCAGCCCCACATAGACAGAGTTGGATCTGAACAGTGCTCAAGGAAATGGGGTTCTGGCTAACAGAGTAAGTGTGTCCATTAGAAATTCACATATCAGCCTTCTGTTTCCCTGGTGCTGAGAGGTTCCAGGCACATAGGAAGTGCTCACTAAATCTGAAGAAAGCTTAGATGTGCATTAAAAGGCAATGGCCAGGCTGACATTCCTTCTGTGATTTCAGATCCAGGGTCAACAGAATCATACTGAGAATATTTCTCTGGGGACAAGTGTCAAAGGGAACATATGACAAATGGAGAGTTACCAAGGTGGCTGTATGAGGTAGTAAGAAGGGGGCTGGAGCCAAGTGAAGTGGGTTTTAATTCCACCACTGCTGGTCATTTTAGACAAGGCACTTCAACTTCCCAAGTGCCAATATTCTCATCTGCAAAAGAGAATAAAAGTAGCTCCTAGGGTTGTTGCAAGAGCTAATGGAAAAAAATATGATTACACAGTGCCTGGCACATAGTAGGTGGCTCAAAATGGTTCACTTTAAAGAATTTTAAAAGGCTATGGGGGAGAATTGAGGCCCTCCCCTATAAAATATAGAGGATGACTCTAACAAGGGTGTTCTGCATGCTGAGTCTGTGGGTGCTGCCAGCATACCTCTTTGGTAGTCTTGGACCTATTTACAAACTACAAAAGAAGCTCCTCTAATTATTATACAATCAGGACATATTGTTACCCAAACCAGCAACCTTATCCATCAGATTTTTTTGGCTCTTTCTGAGGATTCTCAAATTCCCTCAGTGGGAGAGATTTTTTAACAATGTGTCTCTGGCCCTTGTGACAGTCAGCACACAAAAATTCTGACAATAGTTTGAGAGGTGGCAACCAATAAACATGACCTGGTCCCTGAGGCAAGCACGTGGAGGGGCTAAGAGTCCTTTGTATGTGCAATTCCTGGTTGTTTGTCCCTTGTCCAAAGCCAAGGTCTCCACCCCAACACTGACTCATGATGACTTATTTGCATGTCCCTTGCTGTTAAAAGGGGATATTATCAACCTTCCAGGATGGCTGTTGGAATTACATATCATCTGTATAAAGGTCTTATTTTACACCCACCTGCTATCCATAAGAGCTACCAAAAAGCAATGTGAATTAAACTCGAGATATGAGAATCTGGAAGAAAAATGAGGCCTTTGTGCTAGAGGAAATCAACTGAAGTATTTACATTAGAGAACAAGATTTAGTTAAGCTTTCCCTATTTATCATTTATAAAGGAAAACAATCAATATACATGAACTGAGCAAAGAAAACAAAAACTTACATTTTTCTTATACAGAATTATCACATTATTGACCGAGAAAGCCAGAAATGAATATTACCTGACTCTGAACTAAATATTGCTGGGTTTGTCTCTACTGAAGGAGTCATTTTTATAGAAAATGGCATTCTAGAGTGTTGGACAGCTTTTATCTTTCAGCTGTTTAATGGGTTTGAGGAGCATTAAGCCTTCATCTTTAAAAAAAATGGAGAAAAATGTGGTTTGTCAAGGTATGACAGGACCCTCAATTTGTCGAGAGGGTCCTCAGAAACCTCAGCTAAAGTAGCCTTTGTATTCTGCCTCTCATCAAAAAGATAATAAAAAGCCACTACTGAGGAAGTGTTTAAAAGGCAACAATTAGAAAACTGTTAAGATTCTGAAATTGGAGAGGTCCAAAGGCTTGGCTCAAACTGATGTCTACTTAGCTGCTCTGTCCCTGGAAAAATGCACCTGGCTGATCAGGATGCCAATGACTGTACGTGAGATATAAGGAGGCCACTCTCCCTAGAGAGGTGTCTACCATCCATCAGTAGAGTGCAGAGCTCAGTTAAGAATCAACTATTTGTTACAAAAAGTTTTTAAATCAAAGTAACACGTTTATAGCTTTAGAAATGAAAGAGAAAGCACGAAAGGCGCATACTGAAGAGCAGCAGACCATCTCATGATATTCCTTATCCTTTATTCATAGTAATCACATACAATACTTATGTCCTTACTTCTTGATTTAAAATTTTAAACAATAGCTGACTTCCCATTATAGATGTTATTATTATAAACATATACATACACTATATGCCAGACTCTGTTCTAAGAGCTTTGCTAGTATTAACTCATTTTAATTTTACTTGACCTGAGGTCTTTGGTGACCTGAACAAAAGCTGTCTCAGTGGAGAGGAGGGGGCTAAATCCATAGAATACTGAGGAGAGAATGGGAGAGAAATTAGACAGTAAAGTGAAATAACTCTCTTGAGCAATTCTACTCTAAAAGGGAAAACAGAAGTGATGTAAAGCAGATGTGGATCAAGGAAGTTCTGTTAACTTTAGGAGATATCTATATTTAAAAAAGCCTAAGTGACGGTTGCGACCCGGTAACTATGACGCGCACTGACCACAGGGGGCAGATGCTCAACACAGGAGCTGCCCCCTGCTGGTCAGTGCGCTCCCACAACTAACCTCCTGCAGCAGGCCAACCTCCCGCAATCCCTCCCCCCAGCAGCCAGCCCAATCGGCCGCAATCGGGGCTGGCCAGGCCAAGGGACCCCACCCATGTACGAATTTGTGCACTGGACCTCTAGTTATACCATATTAGTAAGCTCATAAGATGCACCAGAAGAAAAGAAAACATACTGATGCAGACTGCGAGAGGAATGCCCTTCAGTCAGGAAGAAGGACACTGCAGTGTGACCTCCTCGATCAGGCACTCCTGGGCCATCTATCTAAAATCGCAGTCCCTGTCACCTCACCACTCCCCATCCACTCTCCTTCTCTGCTTTATTTTACTCCTTACCACTTATCATTATGCTACTGTAAATACTACTATGAATACTATATACTTGACTTACCTTGTTTATTCAAGGTCTTCCCTACTAGACTTAATGAGAACAGAGATTTTTGCCTATTTTGTTCACTGTTGTATCCCCAGTGCCCACAACAGTGCCATGAAAAATACTTGTTATATGAAGTCAGGTGGATAGCAGAGTGGTTGGCCCAAGAGAGGACAGATAGTTCATCCACAGTGGAGAAGGCAGAGTGGAAGAGGAGAGACCCACGAGGTTGACAGGTGTGGTATGGGCTCCTGCCATGCTCCTCTGAGACTTCCATTAGATAAGTATATATATCTCAGGTTAGAAATCATTTTCCCTTAGAAGTTCAAGACACTACTCGACTCTTCTGGTTTCTAAAATTGTCACAGTAGGCCCTGGCTGGGTAGCTCAGTTGGTTAGAGTGTTGTCCCAATACACCAGGGTTGCGGGTTCAATCCATGGTTGGGGCACTTACAAGAATTAACCAATGAATGCATAAATGGGTGGAACAACAAATTGGTCAGTATCTTTCTCTTTCTCTCTCTTCTCTCTCAAATCAATAAAATAAAAATAAAACTGTCACAGCAAAATCTTGTGCAATTTTGATTCTTAGCCTTTGTACAAGAATTACTTTGTCTCTATCCAGTATTGTAAAGTTTCATGACAAAAGGGCTTAGTATCTTATTTTTTAACTTTTCAAAAATTCTCAAATATGTGCATATACAAAAGTATGTATATCAAATAAGCATCTTTTAAAAGAAAAAAAAACAAAAGACTCCAAAAGCTAGCACCTAACTCATTGGTTGACAAACTACAGCCAGTATCTTTGTAAATAAAGCTTTATTGGAACACAGCCACAGACACTAGTTTACTGATTGTAACCTACAAGGTCAGAGTCCAGTAGTGGCAGCAAAGATCATCTGGCCTTGAGTCATATTCACTATTGGACCCATTATAGAAAGGTTTCCTGATCACTATCCTAGCTCAAGACAAAAAACAATAGTTTTGATGTCCCTTGTACACCTCTTCCCAATTATACTCTTTTCACTTCCTTCGAGGAAACTACTACCTAAAATGCGTGTTAATCATTTCTCCTCCCCACTGTAGTTTGTATGTGTCCCTAAATAATGTACCATTCAGTTTTTCCTACTTGAACTTTTTATGAATGAAATCATACTGTATGTTCTTCTGTAGCACATTTCTTTTACTTGAAATTCTGTATTAGAGACCCAATCACGCTGACAATGTTCGTTTCACCGATATAGTATTTCATTGTATGATTACACCACAATTTATCAGTTCTCTGTTAATGGCCATATGGTCCCTCTCCAGGTTTAAAACAGAAAAACAAATGCTTCTATGAACATGTATCCCACTATACATGACCAAGAAGTGTGTGTAGGTATGTATATGTATGCTTACACACATACACATACACACAATTCCACTCAGGAGTGGTCAAAAGCAGTCAAAAGATGTTCAGTGCAGGGTTACCTACTAAAGGGTTAACCTATGAACAACTGAAATGGCCACCAAGAGAAGAAAGATTTAATAAATGATGACACATCAGTATAATGGAATAAGATATAGACACGTAAAAACTGACAATGATGGACACTTATGTGGAAGTAGGCAAAGTGTTCATAACACAAGATCAAATGGAAAACTATAATTGATTGTGAAACTCTAAGAATAAATGAAATGTGCATTGACTCCGTAAAGGGACATGAATAATTAATGAAGATGACATGTTACTATCTGAGGGGACTGTGGCTGATTTCTTTTTCTAACATTTTCTTTAATCTTTCCAATACATCCTTCAATTGAAATACAATAATTAAAAAGCCCATCTCAAGACTGTCTACTCACAGTGCTGAGTTTGCTGCAAATGATGAGTATCCGGCGTTCGTAGAGCATACTGGCGTACAGATGTAACATGTTGTTTACATCCACAGCCACAAAGTATTCTGTCAGATTTCTCTAGGAGAGAGAAGAAGGGAGGTTTGTGCCTTATTTTGTTGGTTCTTATTATAAGCAGTATCTAATAAAAGCATGAGAAACAGAAAATAATCAGGAAGGATACTCTCCTCTTCTCCTGCCCTATTCTTTGTACCTGAGGACCAAGTATGAATCCCATTCATGTATAAAATCATGAAGTGCAGAGCTGGAAGAGATGTTAGAGACGCAGAAGTCTGAGCAAGTATACCTGTGTGGTGATTACAGTTTACAACATGAGGTCATCCACAGTGCTGCGCTGTTTTTCATAGAAGTTCTTGAAGGTAAGCAAGACAGGAAGTCTGCAACCTTCCAAATGAGGAAACCAAGGCTCAGAGAGATGCCAAGATCAAAAAGTCTAGTAAGCAACGAAGCCAGGACTGCAGCTCAGATCTTCTGACCCCAGATCCTAGAACTTTCCCAGTGCACTGTGCCACACGTCTCAGCAAAACAAAGTACCCAGGGACCAAAGTGCTTTTGGCAGAGCCCGTTTCTGTCCAACAGATCCCACCCACAAAGGCCAGCATGCTCCTCTCTTGTCATCACGGCTGGTGTCCCCTCCTCCACAGTTTACATTCTCTAAAATGACTTGGCTGGAATGAAAATAATTTAGAAGATTTACAATTTCCAGGTATTTCACTCAAAAAGAAAAAAATCAAAGGCAAGCAGCAGCAAGTTGTGACAAAGCAGTGTTTTAACTAGCTTTTGTCTGTAGCCTAGGCTTCATTCCTTTAATTAGTACTATAGATTGGTGCTCTTCAGATTTCAGAAGAAATGTAATGTGTTTCATTTCTGCAACCCTTTCTATACCCACCTGACTTTAATAATACACATAAATATGCTAATTTCTTCAATGGTACAGCTTTTCAATGCCACACAATATAATCCTCTGAAAATGAAGGACGTGGGGAAGGAAGGAACGCTATTGCCAAGGGTTGCAATTTATAATAATGAAAGATCTATAACCCATAAATTCAAGTAAACCAGGTGGATTTTATATGCAAAATAGCATAAAGTACTTTTTGACAATATTATGTAGGGATTGGGAATAAAACGGGCACTTATCTTACAATTTATTATTGTTTGATTGGAGCACCAGGTTAACCGTCGACCTTTATAAATAAAGAGTGAATTAATAGCTCCATACACTGACTACCTACCAAGTACTAGGCACCATATCAGGTACCGTGTATCTATAATCTTATGCAATCTTCATAAAAACCCACTGAGGTATTATTCTTCCCAATATATAGAGATAAAGTAAGTCTGGGAGAGACCCAGTAACTGGGAGTCAGAATTTGGACTCAGATCCAACTCCATAGCCCATTTGCTTTTCCTTACATTATACTGTCCCACGTAAGTACTTTAAACTTCTACAACATACAAGGCTTTACATATATTATTTCACTTAATCTTGAAACAACTCCTTGAACAGGTATTATGATCTCTTTACACAGATAGGAAAACAGGCACAGAGAAAGTGAAGTAATTTGACCAAGGTTAGACAGTAGGCAGATGAGGCATTATTCAGTCTAAGGTGGGCTTGTCTCTAAACCTGTGCTCTTCTTTTTTATTTTTTATAATTTTTTTATCCTCACCTAAGGATATGTTTATTGATTTTAGGGGGATAGTGAGAGAGAAAATGAGAGAGAGAGAGAGAGAGAGAGAGAGATCGATCATTGCCGCTGGTACGCGACAGGGGACCAAGCCTGCCACTCTCCAGTGTATGGGATGATGCTCTGGTGTATGGAATGACAACCGGGGCTATGCTCTTCTTTTATACCATTAAAATAACAGGTAAAGTTGTATTCAGGGGGGAAAAAAGCATAGCATAAACTATGCCTAACGAAAGAGAGAAAAAAAAATCCCTATGTGCCAGACAATAGGCACTTTACCTTGGTTCTCTCTAATCTTCTCCAAAACCCTGAGAAGGGCATTATCATCTCTATTCTACAGATGGGAAAACTGAGTCTCAGGAAGATTTAGTAGTTTTCCAAAGGTCACCTAGTTAGAAAGGGCCACGTTTCAAAATCAGATTTCCTGAAGCCAGAACACTTGCTCCTACCATCACACTAACCTGCCTTTTTCAAACCTGAAAAGCCAAATAAAACAAAAAAGAAAGGCAGTCTGAGTTAGTCAAGGAGCTTATCTCTTGCTCAGTGGACTGAGGAGTGCTGAGCTAATGATGTCAGGGTGGGGTTTGTTCTGGAGACAGTGACATGGCAGAGCTATTCTCGCAAACAAAAATACAAGGCCCTCAGCTGAGTATTTCAGCAAAATGCTTAACTGCTGATGAATTACATGCATTTTTCTTTTAGGAGAGGATGGAAGTAAAAAGAAAATAGAAATGAGGAGCTTAAAGAAGGCCAGAAAGCCCATTAGCACTTTTGACAGATCCAAAGATAACTCTGAAGCCACCAAAACGTGGCCTCGAGAGCCTGCCAAGAAGCTTCACGCTGGGGAGAAATATGTTACACAGCTTGCCGTCCAAATAAGGAGACACAGCGTCAGAGACAAGTCCTGCGCCTTATTTTGGTGGGAGAAAAAAAATCACAAGGACACTTTTGTGGCTAGGGAAGGGAACATCTCTGAAGTAAAAACGTCACTTGGTTGAGGTATAACCCCCAGGCCCAATTATCATGCTCTGAGAGATTCAGGTGCTTGTTCCAAAAACTCTACACAGGTATGTTAAAAATATGTAACATTTAGCCAAATTCTCTCTAAACTGTCATGTACTTTTTTTGGTATTCTCATCCCATCTGTGCTGATTACCAAGATATTTGTGTCTAAACAGAAGCTGTCTTTCTTATCTGCTTCCTCCCCTGCCTCTTTCCTTTTGGGATGCCACTGCCTAGGCGGTGGGAGTGGGTGGGAGTGGGAGTGGCGACAGCCCCGGGAACCTCACTCGGCCATGGGAGCACTTGGGCAGGGGGGGTGGGGGGAGTGGACTTTGGAGGCAGCTATAGTGGGGCCCTCGCAGTTCCTACCCAGCTTCGTCTCAGAAGAAAACCCCTTGGAGAGGGGGACTCCTTCCCCATGTCTTAAAGCATCCAGCAGTGTAAGGCACACCAACCCTCAACTTCTAAGACTTGCCCTACCTTTTCACACCCCAGGCCTTTACTTCTTTCCTTTGCGTAGAATGCTTTTCTCTTCCCACTGACTTTCCAAGACCCAGCTGAAATGTCACCTCCTCCTGGAAGGCTTCCTCGACTCCTCATTTGTCAAATTTCCCTTTGTGCTTCTATGGCAATTTGTCTCTATCATATAATAGAAACAGGCACTTATCTTACAATTTGTTATTGTTTGATTGGAGTACCAGGATAATTTGTCAGTAGACTGAGGTCCCTCTGGGTAAGATGCCATATCCACAATCTAGCAGTTTGATGCAGGAATGAATCAATGAGTGGAGAAAGCACCTGCCTGAAGACCACTGCTCCGTAGTTCAAGTGTGAGCAGTGTGGTATAGGAGGAAACACACCAGCCTGGGAGAGGGACAGGTGGTATATCAGGAAGAACAAAGCATTTAACTTCAGAAAACCTGGGTCTGAGTTGGATGAAGTGATCAATTACTTAGTAATGGTGAAGGGCCCACAGAAAAAGAATTGACACTGGTGTTCACAGTCAGATAAAATAGCCAGGGAGTGTGGATAGGGCCTTTTAACGGTATGCGTGGCTACATTTATTAAAAGTGTAAGGAAATAGGTAGTTTGTTCATCCGGTAATGGGCAGTGGGGAGAGACTGTACACAGAAGCAGGTGCTCATTTCACAAACAGGTCAATTGTATTTCTCAGATGGAGAAGATAGGAGTGTGGGGAACGGGGAATAAGAAGAGGGGCTTCCATGACAAATTGTCCAGGTCAAAATTTCAGTCAAAACATATGTGAGCTTATATTTATAAAAACACACAAGGTGTGCTACTCTCCTAGCACTTTGTGTCAGTGGAACTGAGTCTTCAACTCACATTCCTGTCTCTATAACCTGCCAATCAACAAACACTTATTTAACTCCCACTCTGTGTTTAGAACCACCCTGGGAGCTGGACTTAGCAGAGTTGCACTAAACATAATCCCCATTTTCCAGGAGCATAGTTTGGGGATGGGAGTGACATGAAACCCAGAAAACCAGTGGACAAAGTACTGTGGTCCAGGCTGCACGTGTTCCAGGGCTGGCTAAGAAGGGCAGATTCAACTCTGCTGGACGGATATGGGGAAGACTTGTCAGAGAAGATATTTGGTTGGGGCCTCCCACCAGGAGTTCACTCGGGGGACGGGAGAGAAGCATATTCAAGGCGGAGGCAAAGGCAAGGAGGATAGTGCAGGACAGGGGGTGTGCTGGGGTAGGGGAGCTGGGCCCAGATCCCGCGGGAGCTGCTGAAGGATCATGGCACAATCACATCTGTGTTTTGGAAAGATCTTCCAACAGGTCCTGTGGAGAATGCACAGGAGAGGGCAAGCGGGAGATAGGGCAATCGGTTAACAGCTACGCCACATTCCAGGAAAGAATGAATAAAACAAACAAACTATTCAGATGAAAGCTTTGGATGTGGATGGGATGGCTTTCTGTAAAGAGGAATTACAGGACTTGACAATGAATCAGACTTGGGAAGCAGGGCGGGAGAAAGAATCTGGATGACTGCACCACATCTGTCCACTTGCCCAAACAGTTGGGTTCCCCCCCACCCCCGTCCGTTTTTTTTCCCCCCAAACAGTTTTTTAAAGGCAAATCTACTTAGTTAATGAAGGATCAATCCTCCTTCTAAAGATCCATCAATCCTGTCAAGAACGATGATGGATTACAATGTAGTGTCTTGGATTACAATGCCATCATGGCTAAGCCTAAGTAACCACCCCCTTTATTCCCTGACAATTACTTCTCCTCTTGCTTAGAGGGACTATTTCCCAGTGCCAATGTTCAAAACAGCTCAGTGTTCTCAGTGCCATTATGTTTTTAGGGTTAAGGACAGTCCTTTATTAATCATGGAGTTAAGCATTATTTCAGTTACATCTACTGTTATGTCCTTCTGAGCATTTTTCCATCAGCTAGAATTTATTACGGCCCCATTCTGTGAGGTTGGGTATCAGGGATACAAAGTTGGAAGGTTTCTGGTTAACAGGGGCACAGCAGCCTGGAAGGTGAGTTTCAGAACAGGAACCTAAGCTCCTTAGGTTCTCCCAGCTTTCATTTCTCATCTCCACAAAGAAACAGTGGTGACAATCCCTTCTCTCTCGAATCCTCTGTGCCTCTAAATCCAGACAAAGAGGAAGGAAAGTCACCTGACAAAACCCCACTTCCCCCAGGAGAAGACCCATAATG
The DNA here is from genome assembly GCF_000412655.1 of Myotis brandtii. Classification (NCBI taxonomy): domain Eukaryota; kingdom Metazoa; phylum Chordata; class Mammalia; order Chiroptera; family Vespertilionidae; genus Myotis; species Myotis brandtii. Next base: position 226,121 of record NW_005370558.1, on the reverse strand, counting down.
GCTGCTTGCATCTAACTATCCCTGCTGGCTCCTGTGCTGATCCAGGTGGCTGGGGACTTCAGGCTCACTGTGATCCACACCCGGGGTTAGGAAGCAGAAGGGGGGTGGAAGGGGAGGTAGAATGGGCTGATACAGTGGGGCTTAAAGAAAAAGCGTCTTACGTTCAATACCTTAGGGAAATGAGATAATCCTCAAACCAAAGAACCGACTCTAAGCTGGGTACTCCTTGGAGCCTTTGGAACAGATGCTAGTCCGCCCCACGGTCTGTCATTTTATTAGTCTTTGTGACTTTCAGCTTCATACACAGTATAGATGATAAAGACTTACTGTACTGTGTCTGGAAGAGGCTTCTAAGGCAGGAGGCTTGGTTTTGACAGTGGGTCTTATTTCCTGAAATAACTCCAGCTCAGATTATTTTACCATAATGTAAACCTTTAAAACCCTCAATTGACTTTTTTTTTAAAAGCAGAATTTAGGTTCCCTTAATTGTGTGGGATCCTTAAAAGGGAATTATAAATTTGGATTCTAAAATAAGCTGTCTGAGAAAGAATCCCACAAATTTACATAAGCAAAGTAAGTACATAATAGGAAAAAAAGCAGAGTTTACCCCTAGGTCAACTTTTATCCCTTTGAGTGAATGGAAAAACCATTAGAATAAACAATTACCTGATAACTCTTAAGAGCAACAATGGAATTCTCTATAATCTCGGTACTTGATTATAGGTCTTCTACTACCACCCCAACTTTATTTGTGAAAGTCACTACGAGTTCATACATCTTTTCTATATCATGGTGCATCTTTTGACAAAGTAGAGACTGGGCAATGTTATATGTAACTGTCCATTCTAAATGCTTTTCTTGCATCATTAACCAGTTGATATGACACTGGTCAGATAATTAAGACAGGTTTGTTTAATATTCCAAATGACGGTCTATATGCTTACCCATTAATCAAAAGTACACTTCAAAACCTGGCCATTAAAAAAAAAAATCTCTTCTCCAGCCAGTTTACAATTTAATTATTACTACATATCCGTTCATGATCTGTGACTTTTTTAATGCAGGTCAACTGTTTAAAATTTATAAAGATTTATGTTCATTTAATTATTACCTGTATAAAATTCACTCCTACATCTGTTATCTTGATAGAGAAAACCCTGGTGAACAATTACATCGTGATCGTTCTTCAGTAAAAAGGAAGAAAATATTTTTACAAAAAAATGAAGAAATAATGAGAATTAACTTCAACAGGCATCTGAGAGTAGAAAAAATTAATTCTCTACCTTTGCTTTTCATTAATGTCTTGTAGACACAATGGCCCAAAAGCCAGGAGAAACTATTATTTTTCCTTCTCCTGAGGGTGGCTGCATTGTTCATTCATTCATTCCATAAATATATATGAGCATCTACTGTGTTCTACGTTCAGTGCTAATTATGGAGATGCAGTGATGGAAAAATCCTGATGTCTGTCCTCAGGAAGGAAAGAGGATATTGAACAAAGATTCACATAATTAATTACTTATGATGAGTGATTTCTTAGAAGGGTATAGGGAACTATGGAGCGGGAGGCCCAGGACCCAGCAGCATCTCAGTGCTGGGATCAGACTGAGTGTGAATCCTGGTTTTAGCATTTACTGGCTGGGTGACTAGCGGCAATGTTCTTCTCTGACCTTCATTTCCTCTTCAACGCTTTTCAGGGAGAACAACCATACCACTTGGCTGCTGTGAAGGTTTCATGGTATAACACACAATGTCTGATCTGACCCATAGTGGGTATGAGCTCCTTAATTTCTTATGAACCTTTCTCTAAGCCGTCCAGAAGAATATGATCGTCTAAAGACAGAATTAAGTTCCATGTCCCAAAGTCCTTTTACCGTTTTCTTTGCTTAGTCGCTTAAGTTCATTATGTCCCTTAGAGAAGATAATCAATCAATGTTTACAGCCACCTCCCCATATTACAGGCACTAAAATCCTAGACTCCATTCCCAAGCTTCACAAATTCTGGTGTCAATGGTGCCTGCTAAGAGACTTTTGTGGCCACATACACACTTCATGAAAGGAAAAGCACTGGTCTTCACAAACAAGAATGTCAGAAAAAACCTAGAAAACACAAGATATAAGAAGTAATGCTCTCTAGCCCTTAGCCACAACTCAGATCTCAAGAATTCCAGGAAAGCCAAGGAAAGAAGGGAAAGAAAAGAACCCTCAAAAGCAGCATCTTGTTGTACCAGGCATTGAACTTGGAATTTTACATTTAATACTTCACTTGTTCTTCCATTTTTCTTTATTAGATAAGAATACCAAAGCTCAGAGAATAGAAGTAAGTAGCCCAAGGTCCCAGAGTGGTGGAGCCCAGTGTCTGGTTGTCTCCAAAACTCATGTTCTTTCCACTACAGCATACTACATCGTATTAACAACCCCACTGTTATTGCTTGTTTCAATTTGCAATGCAGCAATTTAGTCATTTTAAATTAATCCTTGAAAAATCACCAAGAGATTAAAATGCAAATTTCAACATGGCTGGAGCTCAATAGTGACTCTATATAAAAAATCACACAAATTGGTCCTACAAAAGTTTAGATTCTCCTTAGAGAAAAAGCTCGCCTGCTTCATTTCATATTTGAGCTACGAAAAATCATTGTTTCCTTTTTCCTCATGAATATCAAAAGTCAACTGTAGGGAAGCCAGATGGGTGGGTATAATGGAAATAAAATGCTTTGGTTCTAACAAACCTAGGTCACTGAACCCTACTTAGGAGCAGGCCTTGGGCTAGTAACCTCAGGTCTGTGAGCCCGGGGTCCCTATATGTACAATGGGGCTCACGTCTACCTCTCACAGAGAAGCTGGAAGGATTTAAATGGGACCATGTATGCTAGAAGTCTGGCAGACTGTTTTTATTCCTGCTTAGAAATAAACAAGGCCAGCCTTTTACCGGTTTGCAAAAGAGGATTTAATGGACAATGGGTCATGCACAGGGAATTGGTTCATTAGTGGCAAAAACAGCAGAGAGAATGCAAATTTTTTAAAGTGGTGGGGACAGGGGAGGTGGCATACAGTACAGACAGGAATTGGAGGTGGGGCTATGAAAAAGACAGGGTTGTTGTTTTTTCTCTAAGCTATTTCTAATCTCGTAATTGTGGTTTTGAAAATTAATAAGTTATCAGAATTTTCAGGTGCTTTAAATTTTCTCAGTCCTTAAAATTAAAAAAATTAAAGAAAAACCTAACCTGGGCAATAGTTGTTACTCTAACATCAAAACATTAGAAACAATCTAAATGTCTATTAGTAGGGGAAGCATAGTTAAAATACTGTGGGGATTTTCAGTAAAATATGGTAGATATTTGTCTTTTCTCTCACATGATACCATGTGCCCTCCTATCCCTGAAAAGTCGCAGTAAAATAATTTTAAAAGACATACCCCTCCCCCAAAGAAAACCAACACTAGAGAAAAGACAGTAATGGAAGAAAGATGTCAAGTTTTTGGAAGCCAGAAAGCAGATGTTACTGAAGGAACGGTTCTCAACTTGGGTCATTTGCCCCCAGGGGACATTTGGCAATATCTGGGGACATTTTTGGTTGTTATAGCTGAGGGGTGTGCTCTCATCATATAGTGGATAGAGCCCATAAATGCTCCTAAACATCCCCAAATGTACAAGGACAATCCCACACAACAACAATTATTTGCCTGTCCTGGCTGGTGTGGTTCAGTTGGTTGGGTGTCGTCCTGGGTTTGATTCCCAGTCAGGGCACATGCCCATGTCATGGGCTCAATCCCTGGTAGGGGGAAGGGGCGTGTGCAAGAGGCAGCCGATGGATGTTTTGCTCTCACATCGATGTTTCTCTCTCTCCCCCTCTCCCTTACTCTCTAAGAACAATAGAAAAATAAATAAAAATAATAAAATTATTTGGCCCAAGCTGTCGAGAGTGCCAACTGAGGTTGAAAACTAAAGGAGACTTGGTAGCCCAGAAAAGGCTCAATACTAAGGCTGGGGCCAGGGAATAGGGCAGCAAGCATCAAGGCCAACTCACACCAAAGAACTCCAAAAAGGTTCTGGAATTGAGGCACCAGACCTCTGAAAGCTAGGGGAAGGGTGCCAATAAAATTAAGAATAATTTGACTCTAAGATTCTTCTTCCCCAGCTCACTCAGATAGTCAACTGGCCTTCAAGCTTCCCTCTGGAAGAATAAATATGTACTTTTTAAAGGAACTAAACCATAAAGGCTTTGGGGACACCAGGTATAGCTGAAAACATAGAATAAGGCATTAAATAAAAAATGGGGTGTTAATAAAGTTATACACACTAAATGTTGAAATGCCATGACCCACTTCCCCCACTCAGCTTCCAGAACATTGGTAATTGAATTTACACTCTCCAGCATGAGAAAACTGACTAGTCCAAAAATAGAAGAAAAGATTCTGATATTGATATTTAAGAGCCTCTCACCCCAAGAACCCCAAGTAGCCAGGCCTCTGATTCATTCTCCACAATAACAAAACTTCACTAATTAAACTTGATTACTTAACATTTATAATTTGTCTGCTCTATAGACAACATTTAAAAGAATTTCCTTCCTGTGAATCTATAGTAATTATGGAGAAATATACCACTTATTCCAGTAATTTAAAGAAGTAATCAAGTATACACCCCAAAGAATTGAAAATAGGGACTTAAGCAGATGTTTGTACACCAATATTCATAGTAGCACTATTCACAATAGCCAAAAGGTAGAAACAACCCACGTGTCCACTGATGGATAAGCAAAATGTAGGATGTTATATAAATACAATGGATTATTATTCAACCTTATAAAAGAAGGGAATTCTGACACATGCTGCAACATGAACGAACCACAAAGGCATTATGCAAAATGTAATAAGCCAAACACAAAAAGATAAATATTGTATGATTCTACTTAGATGAGGTACCTAGAGTAGTCAAATTCATGGAGACAGAATAGTATATGCCAGGGTCTTGGCATGAAGGGGGGAGTAGAGAGTTGTTGTTTAATGGATTGTTTAATGAGTACAGAGTTTCAGTTGGAAAAATGATAAGGCGCAGGAGATAGATATTGGTAATGGTTGCACAACACTGTGAATGTATTTACACCAACGAAATATACATTTAAGGATGGTTAAAATGATAAATTTTATTTTATGTACATTTTGCCACAATTAAACATTAATCAAGTGCCTAAGTGGTGGTGATTTTATATTTAATTCTACATAGCACTATTTATAATCTGAGTAAAACATTTTGAAAATGTGTCTTAAGGCTAGGCTTGGTATGTCATAGCCTGTCAGAATGCAAACATTAACCTCTGCTCCCTCAGATTCAAGTTCACTGCTTTTAAGTCCTTAAGAAGTGGGGCTGGGAGTCCTTATACTTATCCTCACAAATGCTTTATTTTGCTCTCTTAAGAGTGAATATAGAAATATAGTAGAAGTGTAATTCTACTTGAGTAAATTAATCCTACTCAAGAAATCTTTATATGGAAACATTTTACTTACAACAGCAAAATCTCAAAATCACCTAAATGCACAACAGTGAGGAAATTGCAAATGGAATAATATGCAGCCATAAAAAATAATTCTTATGAATGAAATGGAAAAATGCTTATGTAATAGTTGATCTTAACTATATAAAAATACATTCTAAAAAGACTAGAATGAGACATCAACAGGTTAATAGATGATTGCCTTTGAGAAATATGAATAATAATCCCTCCTTGTTTTTAAACTTTTCAAATATTCTCTGTTTTTGCCTTTATAATGCATTATTGTATATCCTTTTATTTTCTTTTAAAAATAAGTTACAAAAAACAAAAATTTAATTTTTTTCCTCCTATGTACTCACATTCTCAGGTATGCTGGGAAGTTCTCTGGTATCAGGCACAGTAAAATAAGAATGCTAGAAAAGAAAAGAAAAGCTATTTATTTTTGCAAAAATAAGCAACAAGCACATTATTCAGAGGTCAGGTACATGATCTGAAGATAATTTCTTACTCAGATGTGGAAGCACTTTCACTCACTGGAAATGTCTATAGAATCTTTTCTTTGGATAATGCTGGATTAAAGGCAGATGCATTAAATCATCAGTTTGGTAGATGGAGTTCTTTTCTAAAAGAGATGAACTACTTTGGGAGATACAAATGAACAGCTCAAAGAGGTTAAAGGCTAAATTCCCATATGATGTTTGCAGGTTTCTGAACATAAGAAAGCTGCATGCTTCATAATTTATTGTTCAATGAGGCAAGTGGACTCTAGGGACCAGATATCACTAGGTTCACTCAACAATGGTCTTTACCAACCAAATCTGCCATTTCATTTCAGCATCTGAGATTATATCCATCTACAGGCTGCTGGCAAAATCTGCCCGAAGGCCCAAGTGATGTTAAGGACAGCTCCAGCTGAAGGATAGCTGCACTGAGACTATTCTAGGTGGTTAAGAATGGAGGATTTCTCTTCACTATGCATGCTCTGCCAATAAGCCTCATGACTTCTAGTGCAATCTCCAGCTCAGTAGAGTTGAAAACTTCACCAGTTCAAAGAACTTTCAAGGAGGCATCGCCATGTGTGTAACAAGAGTGTGTCCCTGAGTTAAATGACAACAGACTGAACTAATGATACCTCCTCTTGCTATGAAAGACTCAGAGGACAATGGCAAGCAGGAATGGAGAGAGCCCAGTGCCGATCAATTAAGGAGGGGACTATACAAAGGCCAGGAAAGGTCACATGCAGAGAAGGTCGGCTTAGCCATGGCCTAAGTTCAAACCTGGACCCCCAAGTGACATTTAAGGAAGTCTTCCTGCCCAACCATTCCTGGGCAATTGCAAAATAAGTGGGTCTCTAGAAAAATGAGTTGGATAGCCTTCCTGAAATGAAAGGCACAGGGGACAATTGAGATGACAATGACAACAATAACACTATGAGCTGTTTGTCTAATATTTAACAGACACTTATTTAATGCTTGCTACATTGCAAGCTTTATGCCAAGTACTTTAGAAATATTACCTCTCATTTCTATAACAAATTTTAAGATATAAATTATCTTCACATTGCAAATGGGTAAATTAAGTTTTAGAGAGGTGAAAGTAACTTGTGAAGGTCACATGGCTTGTAGGTGACAGACCCAGTACTGAAACCAGGTCTGGATAATTAGAGCTGTGCTCTTTCCACTACAACAGGCTGTTTTACCTGTGCTTTTTATATGCAAATTATAGCTAAAGCCACCTGAATTAAAATAATAAAAACAAATTATAAAAAGATAACTTTAAAAAAACCTCTGCAATGCATTCTTCCAAAGTCTGTGTGTCTGTGCCAAAATATTACCTATGAAGTATTACAACAGAGATTGTGCAGCATGGAAACTAGTCAACAACTAATTCAATTTAACAATAAGGATTAAAATAGTGAAAGTAAAATACAAGGTTAAATTTGACCAACTTCTATTCCAAATGGCTAGAAGGGAGTCCCAGGAAATGTTCATTAATGGATGTCCACAAGTGGCTGGAGTCATAAAGTAGTAGTTGGCACAGTGAGGGGGAAAGAACAGGGACCACAGAGCTGACACTTAACAGCTATATGATTTTTAGCAACTTCACTTAATAGCCTCAGGTTTTGAATCATAATATCTACTTCAGAACTGTTGTGAAGAATAATGTTATATATGCGAAATGCCTAGAATTCCATAAATGGTCTTTTAATAGAAAATCATGATTGTTGCTCTCGACTGCTAGTTTACATTTCCATTTTTCTCAATCACCTGTATCAGACACACAGAAATATTTTCTTGTGACTAAAGAAAAAAAAAAATCCAGGATTGCCATTTTATCAACAATTCAGGCTTTCTGATCTAGATGAAATTAGTGCTTCAAAATCAGAAATACCACATGGAGAAAGGAATTCCTTGTGAACAAGAAAAAAAAAATCTGCCTTTACAGACGCAATGGATTGTAACTAGTGAGCCAATGCAGTTCCCAAACCAAGTAGTCACCAAGCTGTCCTTTGAGATTCTGTCTTGCTCCATCGCCCATGAAATGCTGCGACCAGAGGTCAAAAACATTCCTAGAAACCACTGGTACGAAACAGCTGCACCCTCCCTGCAGTTTCTCCTGCCTCTGCGATGGTTTGTCCTTGAGGCCTGGCAGCCACTCAGGGAAAGGAGTGGCCCTTCTCCCCCAGCATCTGGTGACCCAGCCAGGCTTCTCCACAGCTACCTGTCGGATGTCATTACAGACTGAAGTGGTGAGATCAAGCTGTTTAGGAAAAGGGACAGCGGCAAAGGCAAAGGTGGCTTAGCTGTGCGGCGATTAGTGAGGCAGGTTTAAAGCTCATGTCTTCATCTTCCCCACAGTCTTCCTTACATGAATTTCTGCAACAAGGTTCCTTTCCTTCCCAAGCTCTATTAAAGTGAGTGAAAACCTCTACTAATTCCCTTTTTCCTTCCTTCTTTTCTCCCTTTCTTTCAACACTTATGGCCTAGTGCAGTGATGGCGAACCTTTTGAGCTCGGCGTGTCAGCATTTTGAAAAACCCTAACTTAACTCTGGTGCCGTGTCACATATAGAAATTTTTTGATATTTGCAACCATAGTAAAACAAAGACTTATATTTTCGATATTTATTTTATATATTTAAATGCCATTTAACAAAGAAAAAATCAACCAAAAAAATGAGTTCACGTGTCACCTCTGACACGTGTGTCATAGGTTCGCTATCACTGGCCTAGTGGAAGGTTAGCCCTGGATTTGAAAAACCCCAATCTTCTCACAATTAACCACATAACATTTTCCTCTCTAAGCCTCATCCATGAAATGAGAATGCTAATATCTATTTGTAATTGTTGTGAAATTGGCATATAGGATGAACTTAGTAAATAATATTTTATTAGTTATTGGTAATAATATTGCTTTCAATTTGATCATCATGAAAAAACCAAACCCCTATGAGATATGTCCATTTTCTGTAAGAGGGCAAATACCAAGATAATAACCACTGAAGACAATACTGTTCCTGGTTCTAGCGAAGCTAAAAGACGAAACTTTTTAAACATTCAGACCCCACAACATAAGGGAAATAGCCCCTGTATAAGCAACAGCTGGCCAGAGGTGGTGACAAGGGTTTGACTCAGGAAATTCGAAGATTCCAGTAACTGAAATATGGAAGCACATGTAAGACTCAGATCATGGGCAAAACTACGACGAGGAGTGAAGTCTCCCAATTTGTAGTTCAGAGGATTTTCCACCCTAGCACACTACAGAACATGCAGCATGTACACAAAAGAGCTCAAAGAAGTTATTAGTGTAGGCCAGGAACTATGCCAGGCACTCTCCATCCCTGTCCTCAGGGACCTACATCCGTGGGGGGATAAGAAAACAGATAGTCCAAGGTAGCGGGACTGAGTACTGCTAAGTGTACAAGATGCTTGGGACAAAAAAGAAAATCTTCCAGCCTGGGGGGGTGTTGAGGAGGATTTCTTGGAAGTGAATCCGAGCTGAGTTCTGAAGGATGAATATGGCGCACCCTGGTAAATAGGGGAGAAGTGGTGTTGAAGGCTCAGAGGGCAGCAAGATGGGCTTCAGCAAAGGGACATTCACAGCAATGCTGGGAGGCAAAACGTGAGGCAGGACAGGAGATGCTAGTGAAGCGATGACAGGCAGGAAGAGAGGATCCAGGGGCATTTGGGACCCATTGCTCATGGAATACCAGAGAAAGGAAGAAATACAACTCTCTGGCCTGCCTTGAGCCCAGAGGTCTCAGAGAACTTGGGGTTAGGGTGTGGAACGTGCAGACGACAAAAGATGACCCTGTAGGGCTAACTCCTTCTTACTGTTAATAGTGAAAGGGTTATTCAGTGATGGCTGATGTCCTGTCCACTTACCACGCTGAGATGAACAGACACTCCAGGGTCAGGGATGGGAAGTTTGTGCAGAGTTTCCAGAAGCTCATGCCACTGACTCTCCTGAAAGAAATAAGAGGCTTCAGTAACCAAATCAAGGCTGAGCCCTGAGTCAGAGACCTGCAGGGAGGCCTGACACACAGTAAGCTGGGGCTCCTCATGACTGAGGTGTTGGGAGGTGCTGGCAGCCACTCAGGGGAAAAAGTGGCCCTTCTTCCCCAGCATCTGGTGGCGGAAACAGGTTTGATATTTAAGGAGGGCTGGACAAAAGACACTGCTTATAGTTCAATATAAGAGCCAACTAGATCCTCCCACACCAAGTTTGACATTTTCTACTCAGTGAGACACCTACCATGACCGCCTTTTATGGATCATGTACCATAAGCTCTCAGCAAATCTATCCTCTCAACTCCATAGCAACAACTTTTAAATGCAAACAATCCTCGCTTACAGGTCGGGGGTGATGGGGAGAAATAACAATGACACTATAGATCTTGTCTTCATCATCATTACCCTCAATTAATTTTATTGAGTGTTCACTGGGTACACATGGCAGTCTCCAATTATGGAAAGTTAAAAATGAACTACGTATAACAGCATGCAAGATAGGATGATGGCTGTGCATTTTAATTAGTGAAATTAAATACGAAGCAGTGCAAATTATTCGACTGAAAACATATTCACCTTTAAAATGCTCAAAAGAACACTGCTTCCAGAATTATCCAAAAGCCATTTCTCCCATCCTGTGGCATTCTCTGTTAATGTAATAGTAATAAGCTCACATTTGTATCCTTTTTTAAAACCTATATGATCCTCACAACTACCCCACTTTACAGATTGGAAAACTGAGGCTCTGAAGGGTGAAGCCACTTGGCTCAAATCTGCCCGTTAGTAACCTGCTCAGTCAGGAGTAGAGCCCTCTCAATTGCTTGGCACTGATTTTCAAGGAAAGTAAAAGAGGATGAGTTCAGATTAAAAGCCTGTTTCAATCTGAACTGATAAAATACTCAATTTTCTCACAAAGGAGAGAAATGTATGAGTGGATGCATCAACATGTTTAATTTTGTTCTGAAATAATTTTGAATTTAAAGAATAATTGTAGGACAGTACAAAATTATTTTTTAGTTTCTGAACTATTTGAGAATGATTTGCTAACACTCTACTCCATTTTCCAGAAATACAAAAAAACACTCCCCTACATAACCACAATTAATAATCAAAATCAGGAAATTAACATTGATACACTACCATCTAATCCTCGGAGCTCATCAAGTTTTGTCAACTGTGCCAATCATAGCAAAATAATCCAGTTCAGAATCACAAACTGCTTTTAGTTATGACTCTCTAGTCTTTATCAGTCTGGAACAGTTCCTATCATTCCTAGATTTGTATGCACCTGACAGTGAGACCGGTCATTTTATAGAATAACCCTCAATTGTCTGTTTTCTATTGATTCAGATTCCCCTAACCCCTTTATTAGTGACTATGGTACTTTTTTTATGGGACATGTCCTATAGAAAATATGAGAGAGAAAATGTCTCTATCATTTAATAATAATGTATCACTTTAATTTAAAAACTTAGACCATTTACAAAAAGGAAAATATAGAAAGTTAGACATATGGACAAATATTCAACTCACTAAAAATCAAAGAAATACAATTAAAACAATGAGACCTGTTCACTTGTTAAATAAGCAATGGATTCCACAAACACTGGCGAGAGTAGGGTGACTCAGGCACTCTGTTAGTAAAGGGTATTTTTAAAGAAAATAGCACAATTCTTTTGGAAAGCAGTTTAGCAAATATTCTAAAAATGTTTATGTCCACTGACCTTACAAAGGCCCATCTGAGATCCTACTCTTAAGGAAACAATCTAAAATGAAGAAAACACTGTATGCTCAATGATACTAATGGCTGTAATTATAATAATAAAAAAAATCCCAAATAATAACTCCCAACAATAGGGAAATGTTTTAGTAAATCAAAGGTCATGATATAATGCTATGCAGCCATGAAAAATGTTTACAACAATTTTACTAGCATGGGGGAAATACTTTGGTTATTAGGGTACCTGGAGAAAAATGTGGTAAAATATGAACTAAAGAAGTCTAAATACAGCTCCAACTGACCCTTGCCATCCGTGGAAGATACTTAGCATATTGTTTCTTCCAAAAACATGGTAAGGTATAGCTGAGCTTTTTAACCAATTTTCAGACCCTTAAAAAAAGATACGATAAAAACACAACAAAGTGTTATTAAAATGGGAATTCGGACAGCTGGCTAGGTCAATGCCTGTTACATGTTTCACTCACAAATCCCAGCTTTGCAGCATGACATGAGCAATTCAGATTTGTGCCTCAGCAAAATTATAATAATACCTGTCATGAACTTTCAGGGTTGTTTGGGACCATTAGATAATATGAACATTAACTCTGAATGCTAAGGATCTATTTATTATATATTTAACTCAAAAAGTAAAGGAAGAAAACATCCCAAGATGCTAGTGACACTTATGGGGGTGGGAGCAGAATATGAACATGGAGGAGTGGTTTTCTCTTCCCTCCTACTATTTTCTGAATTTCCCAAACTTTCTATAATGAGAATGCATTACATTTTTGGTAAACGATTTGGTGAAAAATAGAGCATATATTACTTTTATAATCATAAAAGTTAAAGTTTACTTGTTAAATAGAATAGAAGACAAATACCTGTCCTTTTGTCGTGTAATCTGCCAAGATGTTAAGTAGTTTATAAAATACTTCGAACCATGGAAGATAGCTGGGGAAGAAGAGAAAACACATGAAATATTAGTATGCAGGTCAAAACTTTAACCAGGAGTGAATTCAAGACTGGTACATTTCAGTTTTTCGCTACATCCTAAAGAGTCTTCCTGTCGTAGTCTGTGCTGGAAACCCAGACTGGTGAAATGCTAATTATTTCTGGGATTTTAAAAAACTGCCTGGATAAGACGGAGGATTGAATGTTCATTATAAATTATTCCTATGCCTCAGAGCTAGAACAGGTTCATAGAGAAGACATTCAAAGCAGACTCTGCAATCAGGAACTAACTCTGAGTAGCCCCCAGGCCTCTCCCACCACACCCACCCTTTCCAGGAAAGCTTCTATTCAAGTTTCTCATGATTAGACACACACAGCCACACTCACATGCAGCACTTCCACTGCTGGCAGCTGCAAGGTGTCCCAAAGGCCCCAAGAGCCCGAAACCACTCATCTTGTTACACCAAACATTCTATTACTTATTGTATTTATTGTGGGATGAGCACTAACTCTCCATCCCCACTGCCCTCCACCAAGTCCTGACTACCATGTCCCTTTACTCTGATAACAGCATGCACCTAACCATAGTCCATCCTCTGTGTTGCTCTTAGAATGGTCTTTCTAAAATGCAAGTCTAAGTGGCACGTTGGATTACAAGTAAATTCCTGCAATCATCCCACTGCTGCAGGATTTCTTAGGATGGTGTTCAAGTTTCTCCACTGTCAGGCCCTTGACTGCCTCTCTGGTTATCTTCTCTCAACTTCCTCACATACATCCTCTCCCTGCAGCCTCATGCTGAGCATGTGCAGGCAGCCTCAAGCCTGCCTCTGCTTGTCTTAGACTTGGCCCTTTTCTCCCTCTGACCTTCATGGGAGGTCAAAGGGAGGCCTGGCCCTCAGCAGAGCGCCCAGGTTCTCACACTCAGCCTCAGCCTCACCGAATTCTTTCCTGCTACCTCCCCACCTCTCATGCCTTGATTCCCTCTCTTCCATGCTGCCCTGAGCATGTGCCTACTCTTGTTATAACATTCCACACATCCATGTAACACTCAATGGTGTATCTATTTTCCCAGCAGACTGTGCAGAGAGGAAGGATCACGTCTTGCTTTACCTTATCTTCCCAGGGCCAAGCACGCAGCCAGAATGCCATCGATGCTTAGTGTTGACTCAACAACCAAAATTAAATAAAGACTAACAGCAAAGGCACATTAGTGCCTCAGAATTGCTGCTGAAATATATTCCCCACTCCCAAGAAGTTTTTGTCACTTAATTTAAATGGCTTTATTCTCTATAAGAAACTTTCCGAAGCAACAAAGAGTCATGTGAGAAGTGTTGCACCAAGTGCTGGCCCACCCCCACAATCCACCCTGCTGAGCTGACAGTGTCCATTGCTGATAGAGCTGGACGCAGAGGGGAGCGCTGATGCTGCTCGACTCAGTCCTGCCAGGCGGAGGGAAATCAGCGCCCTGCACAGATTACCAGCCGCAACGCCGAGCGTAATATATGAAGTGAGAGGCAATCAAGGGGACAGATAAAGTGCACAGCTCCCTATCACTGACGTCTGTCTGAAGCCAGCACATGCTACTGTAAAATTTAAGTAGTTTATCAGAATATACTGATAAGCAACTTAACTTTTCACTTCTAGGACAGCATTATCACTTATGTTAATATGTTTCAATCAGCTCTGGCAGCTGCACATTGACTATTACAGGGCAAACCACTGCTGCCACTTTACACAGCATTCACTTTGGCAGAGAGATGGAAACATTCAAGAGGGATTAGGGAGGAGATAAATTTCTCCCTTCCTAGTCTGTTAAATAAACCTCAGCTGAGTTAAAAGCCATTCTAGTAGAAACAATAAATCCCCTCAGAAGAAAACTCTTGTCCAGATTAGAGGACTCTTAGTAAACAAACTCAACCAAGGATTACAAATTTCTTTTTCCTGAAAGAAAAAAATACCACTAGTTAAATCTAGGAACTGAAAATCAGGAAGGAGGATTATAAAAAGCAAGAAGAGAAAGTATGTCCTCGCAAGGAAACTGTTGCCTTATATAAATAAGAGAAAAGTTGAACTCCTTTTAGAAATACTTAAAAGTGACCCGGGGCAGGCTGGATTCCCTGATAATTTAGGACTCGGTATGTATGGAAGCAGTTTTGGCCACTATGTTCAACTGACCAGCATCACTTGGGTGGAACCTCCAGCCTCCCTGCCCCGTCCTGCTATGAGGATGAAGGAAGGTGACGTGGTAGGACCGCCCGGCCCTCAGCAGAATGCCCAGGTTCTCAGCCTCAGCCTCACCAAATCGATTCTTTTTGGCTATGCTAAGCAGAATCCTCAGCCATGGGAGGTTTCATAGTTACGCTGGAAATCAGCCATTTCTTTCTCCCTTTGGCCTGACCGGACACAACTGTTCTCCACATGTTGTCCCCTGTGCACTGACAGATGAATATCTAGTGATGGCAGCGTTAAGGTCTTGAAACCAAAACCCAGCTGTCTTCTTCTTCAAAGGATCCCTCTTTCCCCTGTTGGGAGGCCAGGGTTCACAGCTGAACTTTATCCAGTGCCATTTCCTGTACCGCTTCATTAGTGCTGGCACAACAGCTCCATGCTGCCTGTGAGCTTGCAGGTGAGGCTATGGAGACCCTCCGCTCCATTTTGTGCTTGTCTGTCATCATAGAGTAAACACGACTTCCCAGTCCAGAGACAGGAAACAAACACCCATTATGCTGCTACTCCCTGGACAGCTAAAGGAGCTCCTGCCGGCTCAGAGCCTGCTCCACGTGATACCTTTGTGCTACCTTTATGCTACTGCGAGAGTCCTCACCACAGAGCACCATGTGTGGTGGGTTCAGACCAAGGCTGGGGCCTGAAAGACAAATACAAAGGGTCCCCATAATCAAGCAGGCTATGGTCCTCGTGGGAAAAAGAGGCACACACACAAAAAAGCGCAATAGTTTAGGTCTAGAGGAGGAGCTGGCACTCTTTCCCAACTACTTTATGGAGCTTAGGCTTTTGATCGATTATAAAATTATAATGGCGCATTATCAAGACCCAATCAGCAGAGCCCTGATCGGAAAAGCCTGCTTCCCAGGCACTGGCCTGGATCCAAGCTTCTCTCACCAAACTGGGTCCCAGGTTACTTGGTCCCAGGCTTTGCCCTCACTCCCAGGCCTGACATCAAACAAAGAGGCTTTTGTCTGTGTGAGGCAATACGAAGTCTTAAACCTGAGAGGAGCTCCGGCAGCGCCTGTAGGATTCCTACAAACTGCCTCGCTGAAATGGCCACCTGGCCCCTGTAAGCCGTGCAGGGGCAGGTTCTGGAGATAGTGCATGCAGTCAAATGGCTCACGGTCAAAATCACCTGTAAAAAGGTCTTAAATTGCCTCCTCCATACATCAGACACGGTTTGTGCAGATGCAAAATAGTGGGCCTGAGTTTGAGGAACTGCTGAGTGAAAATCGTCTATGTTGGAACCTGTGAGCTAGGTGAGCTGCTTACTCTTGAGGTGACTCAGGAACTGAGTCCAACTGAGAAAAGACAAGTCACTTTTCTTGCTCCACTGAATGCATTGTCAGGATAGTCATTCCCGCTGTTGTGTGCTCATATATGTATGATTGACCTTGTGTGATGGGATTCCACTTTAGTGTCATGAACAGCCAGAGAGCAGGGTGTGCAGGCTGCAGGGCAGGAGATGGGGGTGGGGTGGGGAAGGGCAGAAGGACCAGACTCTAGAGGGCTGCTCATATGTCAAACCAATGGGCCTCCTTAGTCTGTAATCAGCAGGGAACCAAAGGGACAGTTAAAAAGGAGTAACATTCTGAGCATGAGTTTTCAGAACCAGGTAGAAAGTGATTATTTCCCCCTCATCTTACACCTCAGCACAGCCCAGTGAATCTTAGCCTTATCAGCACCAGGATCTATTCTGCTATCCTAGAGGAAATCTCAGATAATATAACCTAGTCATCTCATTATTTGAAAAAGATCAACATAATGCTCTGGCTCTAATGTAGACGAGAAATAAAAAGAAAAGGTCATTGATAATAAAAGTTTCACATCTAAACACTCAAGCACCATTATATTAGAAGATAACAATGCAGATCCTCCCTGGGAAGGACTCATGGCAGAGCTGCTCTACTCATGTCTAGAATAAAGCGTTTCCAGCTAAGAAGAGTGACACGGAATAGGGCCTTTCATTTTCTCTGTAACTTTCCACTGTCTGAGGAGCTCTTTCTTCAAACTCTATCTTGGGTACTCAAGGGGAGGTATCCCTTCTTTTAGTCCTTCCTATCAACAGATTTTGACAAGATTCATTGAATGGCAAAGCATTGCTCGGTTAAGGCTTTTTGGCATTGAGTTTTTAAAGCTTTCATATTAAAAAGGAAAAAAAAAAACAACACCCGGAATTTAAAAATGCAGAGCAGCATGGCATATACGGGGGAGAACACAGACTTGAGTCAAATAACCTGGGATGAGTCTCTGTCTTGGTATCATTAGCTGGGACACCTTGGGAAAGCAGTCTCTCCAAGACTCAGTGTCCTCCTCTATGAAAAGATATACACCACCTAATGAATGTAGCTGACGTGTGTACACACCCTATCTGGAGCCAGCAATGCTCTTCCTGCCCCTCTGCCTACGAACCCTCTTGCCAATCTCAGCTTTGGGAAGCTCTCTTTGACTCTTGTTGTCTGGGTCAACACTCTGCAGGAATTCCTCATGCCCTGCAGTTGTCAGAGCAGATGGGAAAGCACAAGCTGTTATAAGAAGAAAATTCTCACCAATTGATGTGACCGCTTAAACCAGGAAGTCCCCACTCAGCCCTGGTTTGACCTAACATCAATCCCTGCTCCTCTGTCAAGGTCTCAATTGTTAAACATCTACAATAAAATGTAAATTGGTCACAAAGTAATACTACAAACTCCTGCAAAGAATGCAGGATTTCATGAAGCCCCTGTTAGGAGATGTTGGACACCTACTCAGAGATGAGGCAAAGTGACCAACAAATGAAGACCTGGCAACAAGGAACAAAGAGAAAAATCAAGAAAGATGGTGGCACAATAGTCACATCAAAAGAGAATGAATTCAACATCAAAATATTAAAAGAGGCCTTGGGGAAATCCTCATAGCTTTGGAAAAATTACTGCTTTTATGGATACTGTGAAAATCAAACATGAAGTGGTAAGATGTCAGAAAAATGATGACTCCTCCCCTAAAAACTACTTAACTCATCATTTATTCTAGGAATAATGCATTATAGGAGTAAAATTTATTTTCAAAAATTTAGTTTCTTTTTTCCCCAAGATAAATCCTAAATAAGCTTTCCCCCCATTTTTACTATAAAATTTTGGTCTCCACTTAAATAGATGCATTTGACTATGAGGCCCTCCTGGGCTTCCCCGATATTAAGACTCATCTTAGTTTATAATATATGCTTGTTTGTCTTCTCCATTAGTGTCACCTTCTGAGAGCAAAGATCATGGCTGTGTATTGACTGTTTAAACTCTAATGAGTGCCTGACCCATGTCAAACAGTCAATAAATCAGAACTTCCCTCGACAGATGTAAACTCATCGCTATAGTTTCTACTAAGGCCATTACCGCTAGAGCTACAGAGCTAATAGTCAACCAACTCTTGTTGGAGGCAGAGCTCCAAATTTAGGATGCAGCATTTTGGTTAAGAAAATAATCCAGAACTAAAAATGATCCCTGCTAATGGATTGCTGGAGTCTGTGACAAATAATTAGAAAAGAGTGAGAAAATGTTTAAAGTGAATATTTAAAGTGAATTAAACCCAGGTTGATTATTTTAGTTTGGCAACATAATTTTTTAAGTGCAGGTGAGCCTTTAAAATTGCCAAGAATCCTTGAATCTGTCAGTGTATCAGGCCCAATGTTCCCCACAGGGTCAGCTCCAAACTTCTTCTTCTCTCATCTCTAACACATTCCTCCTGGCCTTCAGAAGATACTCTTCTCTCCAAACGTACTGAAGAGAAAGGCAATACCATGAGTTTTCCTCTCTTCCACTTCTCATGTCTTTTCATGGAAAGTAGGAAAGACCCAAGATCCTAACCACACTGCCTTCTATAAGACATATCTTCTCCCCCATTGTACTCAGCAATAAGCACTCCCACTTTTAAGTATAACAAACCCACCTATATATGTGTGTTGGTCTACAGTTCTCAGACTATAGCCTTAGCACCTAGGTGTACACATTCCTCCCCATAGGAAAAGCACACAACTTCCTGAGCTACCCACATCAAACTTCAATGAACATTTCTATGGAATTAAAAATTGAGGTGGTATTTACAGTCCAAACACCACACATTTCCAGACCATTCATTTTTCCAATGTTGCAATCAGTTATCTAACGATAAGTCTTCCACATTTACTAAGCAACACCCAATATATGCCTGGCACTCTGCAAGGTGCATAGGGAATGAGCCTCAGGTCCCAGCATTTGGGAAGCTCACAGTTTAATGAGAGAAGCAGACATATTGGAAGATAATGTCAGCAGCACTGGGTCAGCACCCTCATAGAGGTTCATAAAGAGAACAGAGAAGAGGTTCAGAAAGTCTTTTCACAGGAAGTGACACTTTGCTGCTAAACTTTACACAGAATGCAAAGGCAGGAGACCCACCTGGGTTTGGGTATCAGCTCTATCAATTACTAGCTGTAGCCCAAGTCATGTTTCTCCTTTCCCATGTGTGGAATGGGGATACAATATCCACCCTCACATGGCTGTTATGAGGGTGAACTATATGTGAATACACCCACCACTGTGCATGGAGTGGAGTAAGTACTGTTTTTCATGATACAATTGTATTATTATTGCTAATATGATCAGAAGTCAGAAGAACCTAAATAAAAGACAACCCTCTTTGGGAGACTAGAGCCTGTCTCACCCAATCTTAGCATTCTGCTTTGCTCACAGCCGCTTATCTCAAATTGTAAATTTATTATGGTATCCAGTTAGGCTCAAGAATCTCTGATTTATGTCCATAATTAACATCCCATTGTGATAACTATTATATCTATGCAGGAAAATATATTGTATGTACTGAATGAATAGAAATATTAATTTGCATTAGGAAAAACACACAAAAAGCTGTCATAAAACATCTGTGCTTATATAAATCTATCCAAACATACAGTTTGATCTGATTTTGGAAACAGGCTCTTTCTTGATGGGTATCCAATAATTGTTGCTTTTAGGGAGTGGGTTCGTCATCTTTTCTGTGACAGTAATACCGTGATTGAGGGAGATTGCTGCTCAGGAGGAAAGCACAGAGGCACTTTTGTTATCACTGGTGAAGTGTTGGTAACAGAAGATCTTTGTAGTAATGATACCTGCGCTGACAATTCAGCGTAATTCTCAGATATTTTCCATTGAGCCCAGAGAGGGTGAGCACACAGGCCTTTCATCATTTCCGAAGAGTTTATGATGCTGCCTACTCCTGAATTCACTCACCTGCAAGGTTTTTGTTTTTGTTTTTGTCTGTTCCCTCACCCTCCCCCCCCCATTCAGAGCATCTTATTTTATGGCTTAAAGTACTACTGTAATATAATGTAATGGGTTAGTGAAGTTCTAACTAAGGCCCACCTTATGGAAGCTCTCAGAGACTAAAAGAGAAATACACTGTCACTACTGGAAAAAAAAACAAAAAAACAAAAAACAAACCACACACACACACGCACACACACACACACACACACACACACACACACAAAGGGAAGAAATGGCTACACAAGAAGTCCTGCCCTGCTTTCAGTAGTAAACAAGCAAATTAATTATCCCACTGAGACCGCAATTGATACTATTCTCATTTTAGAGCTGGGAATTGAAGCTAATGGGGGCAGGCGGAAAACATTTATCAAGTATTAGGTGCTCAGAGGTTAGGTGCAGGTAAAAAAAGGAAGAAAGAGAGACAGGCACACAGAGAGAAAGGAGCTGGTTAAATAAATGTTTTCGAAGGCAAAGAGTTTGGGGCCAAAGGGAAACTAATCTAGCACCAACCCCCCAGTTGTCTTTACAACAACTCTATGAAATGAATTATCATCCCATTTTACAGAGGAGAACACTGAATCTCAGAGAAGTGAAGTGACGGCCTTAGGACAACACAGCTGATAAAGCAGAGCTAGACACAAAACTGGCCCAGTATGATTTGTATCCTAATTGCTTCACACGACACAATATTAGCTGTGCAACATGATCAAATAGAATGTTCAGCTCTGAGATAAGGATTTGAAATCCTTACCTGTGGTTCTCGCTGTACTGTCTGATAGAGTGAAAGCTCACCTGCCAAAGCCCATCGGCTCTAAGTGTTCCGAGTGGTCCAACTTTGGCTGCCTCCCAACAATTTTCTTATTCTGCCAACTCCAGGGACACTGGTCATGTGTCAACTCTTTATTAGTTTAGGAATTAGTGTATGTTTTAGATTCAGAAACACAAATATAAACAGTTTGATTTAAAATGCTTTAATCAAACATGGCAGAAGAGAGATTTTAAGTTTCCAGTCTTCATGTTAAGACTCACTGCTACCTTAGATGTGTATTTTTAAGATCTTATCTAGAAAAACCATGGCCTGTGTCATAGATTCTTAAACAGACTGTGTTTCCCTTTTCAATTTAAAGCATAAAGCTTTAAATGTATGCTTATGGTGACAATTAAGGAAATGCTAGATTAGACAGGACATCAGTTTTCCACGAATAGCACTCATTTAAGTTCATTTCCACCCCAGATCTCTGCCTGAATGTTGTATCATTCAATCGCAAATCTCTCTATAAAAGTGTCTGGCTGTCTCTTAAACCCATTTACGCTTTATGCTTCAATGCCTTTCCCTGGCAACTTTTTCCATATGCTTAACTTCTTTCAGGGAAGCAGTTCTGTCTCAATTCACAGAACAGCACACCAATCAACACAGGCAGGCAGGTACAGAAAGGAAGAAGGAGAGACAGGCACACAGAGAAAGTAGGATATGAATGTAGCTGGTCCAATAAAAGTAACATTTTAGAAGGTAAAGAGTTTTAGACCTAAAGAAAATGAACCTAACACCTACCCCCAAGCAATCAGAGAGCCCTGAACTTGAATTTATAACCCAAACACTCTGTACCATATGCAACTTGAGACACACAACTGGTAGCACTACTGGGGATTTATGACTTATGACTTGTTCATATTTAATTTGTAACCAAACACTTCCCCTTCCTCTTAGCTACCTTAGAACTCTTGATTAACTCTTGTTTTCACAGGTCAGAGGTTAAATAAAGGAAGGGAAGCATTCTGGGGTGATACTGCCCAGAGCACCACATCCAAGAGTGACCTGTGCAAGGAACATTAAAATAAGTGATAAGGCTAGAGATTGTTTTAGACAGCTGATGTTCAAAGACCCCTTTGGGTACGAAGCAGGACCTTAAGGTGAGGGAGCTGCCAACAAAGACAGACAGGAAACTGCGCTCAAGTTACCTTTCATGACAGAGCAACTCTCTCACCAAGAGGTTTCTCCCAAAATGTTTTTGGAAATGAAACAGGATTTTGAGGTAAGGTAAAACAGGAATTATTGCAAGCCAAGCAACCCTTCTCCTTGCTTCATTCTACCACAGACATCTGTCTGCCCACCAAATTCTCCTACTCAAAGAAAACCTGCACTGTTATCTCATTTTGTGGCAGACCTGGGCCAGATTGAGGGAAGCAAATTTCTCTGTACAAAATTAATCACATAGAGGCACAGCTAATCTGTTGAACAAGTTATATGTAATCTGTCCAACTGCAAGATTCATCTACTTCCAAGTACCTTTATGCTGTTATATCCAACTGATAAAAATAGTAATAATAGAGACCACCATTTATTCTGGAACTACCAAGTACCAGGAGCCTTATATGCATTTGCTTATTTACTGCCCCATCCTTCTGTAAGTGTGTACCATTACATCACCAGGTAACAAATGAAGAAACTAATGCACAGAAAGGGTAGGTAACTTGTTCAGAGTCACACAGCCACAAAGTAGGTCAGGGTCAGATCCAGGTTTGTGTGATTTACTATGCCAGTAGGCACTTTTCTTAAATCAATCTGTCTCAAGAAATAATATCAGTGAAGTGCACATCAGACAGCACTTCGCATGTGATTGTTTTCAAATTGTCAAAATGGGGCAATCATTAAACTCATTTTATAGAAAGCAAGCATTCATTCATTATCTCATTCATTCACTCATTCACTGCCTAATATAAGCCAGGCTTTGGGTAGAGAGTTGAATAAGGTGTAACTTCCACTAAGGCAGGTTAGGTTCTCTGGTGTGAAACTGTTATGGCATTAGGAATGATCTGATAGAGACAAGAAGAACAAAACTTGGAAAATGTAGGATGTAATGGCTGGGTCGCTCTGAAAGGAGGTAAGGTATACATTCCCTCTGGACTACATAACACAGACACAGCATGAGACAGGCAGTTGCCTCAAGTGAGCCCTGCGGGAGGATGTAGGAACCCAATCCCAAGCAAGCTGAAGAGCTGGGAATCCAGCACTAAGTTGGAACATAAGATGCCATTAGTTACTCTCCGTTTTTACCGTGATAAAATAAGATAAAATAAAATCCTACCCCTCAGCCACTCCTTAACATTTTCTTTAAATATGTTTTAATAGATTTCAAAGAGAGGAAGGGAGACGGAGAGGGAGAGAGAGATAGAAACATCAACGATGAGAAAGAATCATTGATTGGCTGCCTTGTGCACACCTCCACTGAGGATCAAGCCCGCAACCTGGGCATATGCCCTGAATGGGAATTTAACTCCTTAGTTTTAAATAATCTTTGTACTTATGCCTGACTGCATTATTATAAGCCAAGAGAAGCAGTTTGTAATATCACAAAAGCTAAAACTGGCGTTATTAATAACCCCTCAAAATATGGTAGCACAGAAGAAGACAAAGTATTTGGTTACAAATCAAATATGAACAAATCATAAGTCATATATCCCGAGTTCTGCTATCAGTTGTGTGTCTCCCTCAAAAGAAACCCTAAAAGTCAAACTTTAGAGGAGGCTCAACCAGCAAAGTTCCTACAGAAATAGGTTTCTCTGATATACATTCTTAACTCATATAATATGAGAGAGAACAGGGAATAGGCCTTTCAATGAGTAACTACTAAAAGCAGATTATTAAAATGAAGATCAGAAAAATGTATGCATGAATCGCTTTTATTATATTGTCACCAGCATTAAATGTTGTGACTCAATTTTTTTGATAATATATTTTAAGTGGTAGTTCTTTATCATGTTAATACACACCTAAACCATGTGCTAAGAGAATGATTACATAAATTATGTAATTAAAATATATAAATCCAAGCAATAGAAAAGTTACACTTTAGAATATTTTTCACGATATGGGAAAATGCTCATGACATAATATAGATTGAAAAGAAGCGGCATACATAACTATGTATTGTATATAATCATACACACTCATAGAAAGACTAGACGATAAAAAATTAATTGTGGTTATTTCTAGGCTATGGGATTGTAAATAATGTTTCCTTGTACATTCTTTTCTACATTTTCTATGGTTTATGTACTGAGCATGCAAATGATTTAAAAATGTTTTTAAATTTTAAATTATAAAAACTAAAAATTTTTGTCTTTTAAGTAGTTATTCATAATTGCAAATACTGGAAAGCAAGCTAAATGTACAATAATAGTTCACAATAAGTTATGAGCTATTAAAATGATAAAATATTATATATTCATTAAAATCAAACAATAGAAAAATATTTTAACATGGAAAAATATTTACAATATATTTAGATATAAAAGCAGGCTCTATAATATGTACAAATAATTTTTCATTTTCATGTTTGTGTTTCCCTATATTCTGCAAACTTTCTATAATAAATACGTATTACTTTTATTACATTTTAAATTAAAATACCTTCCCACTTTCTTTTAAAAAAATCAACAACACAAACAGCCATGTGTGATTCCCCTCTGTCTACCAACTTCTAAGTCATTTTGTTTGTGGGAAGGAGGCAGATTGATCAGGCAAAGAAGCAAAGGCCTACCTTTTTGTTTCTTTAAGTATGTTTAATAACTGTGACGACCCAGTTTCCCAATAGGCCCTCTGGATGAAATAGAAGTTTGCACTGTTTAACAAACTGGTCACATGGAGCCTCATGCTCTTTCCACTGCACCGTGTGTTCATGGATCTCTGTTTCAGGGCAGGGGTGGTTGGCTAACAAGGTTTTCAGTGACCTTCCTTAATGTGGGAGCAGTCAGCCTCAATAAACCCTGTTGGGCCTCAGAAAGCAGGACATAGTTACTTATCCCTCTTAGTTACTTAAGTTGAGAGGGAAAAGAAAAAAGGGTCAGAATCTATTTTCCCCCATTAGATTTTGAGGCCAAATCTACAAGGCTAGATATAAATATTTAGTAAGCATCTGTATATGCCAGCCTGTGCTAGACAGCCAGGATAAATAAATGAGCAAGACACAGCACTGTCTGTCTTCAAGGAACCTAAGTCTCATGGGGAAGACACACATGTAGATGGGTAATCACAACACACTATGATGATGCTGTGATACAGCTGGGCACCAAAAGCTGGGGGAACTCTGGGGAAGAGCAGATCAACAGTCTGGGATATCAGCTAAAAGAGGAAGAGAAATTAGATGAGAGAAAAGTGTATTTCCATCGGGAGGGAACAAAATATTACAGAGGCACAGTAAACTACAAATGGCTTGGAGTGGCTAGATCACATCTGTGTGCTTCTTTTTTGGTGGTGGCATTCATTGGTTGTGGATGGAGAGGGGAATCTTAGCAGAAGGTGTGACCAGACAAATCCAAAAAGGTCAGCTTGTGAGGAGTTCTATGTGCAAGATTAGAGTTTAGCTCTTTTCCTGAAAGCAAAAGAGGGTTTAATCAAGGAGGCATTTGATCAGATTTGTCTTTTTAGAAGATCATTTTAACAACAGAGTGAAAGATACTGAACGGGGAAGTCTGGAAGCAGATAAACTCAAAGGTTTTAAGACCCACTTAGCTGGCATAAGTCCTCAAGGAAGAAGGAGGTTCCAAAATCGATGGCTGCTGCCAGGGCACTTTAAACTATTGAATATAATAAAAAGAGGATTTGGATCTAGGAGAAGGCAAAGGTGGCCTGAAGAGTGAGCCTCCCTCAGAAGCAGCAGCCATGTGACGTGGTGGGAGATGGGGTGGAGTTGGACAGCCTGGAACAACAGGTGTGGTTCCCCCACTTACTAGAGGGCACCCCTGAGCTATTAGTTCATCTCTCCAAGTCTGGCTTTCCTCTGCAAAAGTGCAACACTTCCTATTTACATAACAAGGCATGGTAAAGAACAAATTAAGCAATGTAATGCAAGTAATTTAATGCAAATAATACAAAGGGCCCATCACAGTTCACAGAGCATAGTAGGCACTCAAAAAATAGGTAGCTTTTGTTATGATTGCTAGGCAGGAGATACGGACTTGCAGTCTCAGTTGGAAGAGTGGTTCAAAACTGTATTTTGAATTATTTTAAATGCCTTTAAAATGCTGAATGCCAGAAGCATATGTATATTCTTTACAATTACTCTTAAGATTGTATCTGTCACAAAAGAGTGGGCTAGGGTCAATAGAGATTTTATTAGTATTTATCCACTTGACACAAGATAAAGATTTCATTTCAAAGAATAAAAGCAAAGGGGGAAATGATGGGGATCATAAACATGTCACCAAAATTTTTTCAATTACTCCTCAATGGATGACTCTTTTCAAGCTAACATTGCAAATAACTCCTTGTGCTTTCCTGGCTGAAAGAATATCATATACTGTTCTTAACTAATTAAATAAGACTTAACCCTAGAAGATTTAGTGTGCTGTAGTGATATAAAAGACAGCAACAGTAATGAGACTCTAAGAACTAGCATTAAACAAACATATGGATGGTAACATTTTTACCTTTCACAAAAATTTGAACTTAACTTTTATGGGTCAAAAAAGAGAGCAGCTTTAGTTAATTTAAAGACCAGTTCTACAGATTGAGCCATTCATGGGGTGGGAATAAAAATACCTACTACCTCAGCTATGGCAGGCCTTGGACCACACAGTTCAAGGACAGTATCTCTGCTCCTCAACTCACCGACTGAGGTTGGTATCTTCAGCTATAAATAACAGATGAAGAAATGGAGGTTCAAAGACATGAAGAGACTTGCTCAAGATCACCAAGCTATTAAAGTGGCAGTAAGGATTTGAAGAAAAGTTTTCTAGTTTTAAAGCTCATGATGCTTTTTCTTTTTTCAAAAATCAATTTTGAATTGTAGTTTACATACAATAAAAGCCACCCATTCTATGTGTACAGCTAGAGTTTTGATAATTATATACAGCTGTATAACTACCACAATTAATATACACAACATTTTCAGGACCCCCAAAATACTCCCCTGTGCCCTATCCAATCTCCCACACCCTTCACGGGGTGTCTATTAATGTATATCATAGCTCTTACAACACTAACACCAATATCATCTGTTTACCACCTGTCTTCCCACCATCTACCTTTTAAAAATTCATTTCTTTTTAACATCAATTAAAATTCATTATTTTTGGCATACAGTTCTATGGGCTTTGACGAACGCATATAGTAGTGTAACTGCACAGAACACGCCTGTCACATACCACCCATTTGCTGATGCTGCCCCTTTGTAGTCAACCCTTCCCCCATTCCCAGGACCTGATCTGTTTCCTATTCCTATAATTCTGCTTTTTATAGAATGTCATATAAATAAAATAATACAGTATGTAGCCTTGAGTCTGGCTTCTATTATGATCTTTTAAGCCATACTATATAGTTTAGCATTTCCCCCACTGCTGTCCAATGAAGGACAAGTTTTAAAAGCAACATATTCCCATGGTCATTCCCATGTGCCACAATTCCATGGTGCTGGCTGTCACTCTATCCTAAGTCAGGGGATACTATAGAAATACTTTCAGCATGTTATGCATTAAAATGGTATATCATTCACAAGCTTCATTAGTTATTTATCTACTAACAAATTATTTGAGACATCTCACATGTGAATGAAGTAAACCGTTTGTCTACACTGGGGCTGTCATGTATCATACCTTGGTATTATACCAAGTTTTCTCCGAGATAAAGAAAAAAACCCATACCCAGGTTTGTTCCATGACCCAAAAAAGCAGAACCCAAGTTCTCTGCCCCTGGCCCAACTAGGTGAGGCAAAGGAGGTGTAAGAGCAGCCAGTTGCTTTAAACTGTTCAATGCTTTCATTTTGTAGCAGAAACAGAAGTCCAGAGAGTGGGAGGGACTTATCCAGAGCCACACATTTGCAGAGCCAAAAGCACATCCCAACAAACCTAGTAGTAGATATCTCTGTCTGTACTGAATGGCTTAGCAATACTCAGTATTACTCTCTCCTCTCTTTCTGCTGTACCTCCTACCAAGTCATGTGCAAAAGAATATGGTTTCTCTGGTCTGAGAGCATGTATAGTACAGTAGTTGCTATCTTTAATATCTAGAATTGTCCTGAAACATCAAAATTTCAATTGGATTCAACAGGAAATCCCCATAAATCCTTACTAACCAGGACTTGAAATGATGTGTTTAGCTCCAAACCCAACAATCTTTTTGCCTACTGTAGATTTTGATATCTACTCAGACATCTACTCAGGCTTAGTAGTCTATGGCTCATTGGGTCATCAAACATTTATTAACTGGGAGGCCCTTTGCTGGGTCCTGGGGCTAACAAGTGAATCAGACACAGACTCTAGTGTGTTTTTTTAACATATATTTTATTGATTTTTTACAGAGAGGAAGGGAGAAGGATAGAAAGTTAGAAACATCGATGAGAGAGAAACATCAATCAGCTGCCTCCTGTACACCCCCCAATGGGGATGTGCCCGCAACCAAGGTACATGCCCTTAACCGGAATCGAACCTGGACCCTTCAGTCTGCAGGCTGATGCTCTATCCACTGAGCCAAACCGGTTAGGGCCACAGACTCTAGTTTTAAGTTGCTCAGTGTTCAGAGGGGAAAAGACACATGAATCAACAAGTGTAATTACTGAGATAAGTGCTGTGAGATGCACAGGCACCAATTATCTCTCTCACATAAGTGTGTGCACACACGTGGCAGGCAACCAACCCCATCAGTTGTGACAGAATTTCTTGAATCCCTAACAAGAGTTGTTAATAATTCTAAAATTAAATAGAAATGGTCACATTAGAAGATCCTTTATTTTATAGAAAGATAGTTGAATAAAGGCTACCAGAAGCACTGAAACCAATATGATCCCCCCAAAGTGCTGCTTGATTTTTATGAACAATTTTATTCTTCCTTTTTCTGTGAATACAAAAAACTGGCACCTTTGTCTGGGTCCAGAATGTAAAATCAGAAAATAAAATGGCAAGTCTTACAGCTGTGAACTTCAATCAGCTCATTACAAACCAAAGAGACATATTTGAATGCATGTTGCTACATTCATTTACCTATTCTGCCAAGCCATTCAATTACACGATTTCAGATTTCATATAAAAAAATCCAGCCATGTTTCTTTCAAAAGCTGGTATTTGGAGAAAAGTGATTAGAACAGCATGCTATGATACGTTAATACAGTGGTTTCATTTAAGGGACAATGGCAGTTTCTGAAATACTCCCTGTACTTTAAATTATTGCACTTAGAATTCATGACTACAACGTGTCTCAACTTTTTTCATTACTGCTGTACAATACATTCCACTGCCACTGTGAATACAAACAAAACACATTATCAAAAGAGTTTTATTAGCATTTGTAATCTCAACACAAGTCATTTTTAAAGGTGGGGGGTTGGTACAGTGGCTTGTTCAAATCATGTGAACACTGAGAAGGATAGAGCATCATAATTGAGGAAAGAGTGAGAAAGGGAGAGAAAAAAACAAAAGCAGGAGAATAATCCTAAACCAAAATTTAACATCCTCTTGGAGAGACAGGGCACAAAAGAGGAGATGAAGTTTATTCTAACCAGAAGCAGCTGTTGCTGTTCGAATTAGGAAGCATTCCTAATGAATCAGCAGTTCTTATAATAAATATACTCCCCTTTGAGGATTCTGCTATGAGGACTTCTTTTGATATATTTTTTACATGAACTCATTAGATAGAGAAGAGTCAGGGATTGAGCATGTTCCTTTCTAAATTACGATGGCTATCTTATCCACATCACATCCAATCAAGATTAGTTAGGCAAGGCATAGGAAAACAAGAAATAAAAAAGTGCAAAGCTAAAAAAGGTTTCTTCTTACCAGGAGCCTCTATGGCTCACTCCAAACAAACTTTGTAAGATGCTATGTAACAGTCACATCTCACCAGATACCTGCCACTATACTAACTTAACTAGTGCTGGTTAAGTGTAAAATGGAAAGCAGAGCTGTACAAACAATGAAAGAAGCATGCCTTTCGCATTAAGAGGAATCCTTAAATTCTAACATGGTGAAGAACTGCTTAGAAGGTATGTACTGTTCCTCAGATATCCTTCTTGCATTTTAAGAAAAGGGGAAAAATATGCACACATGTATATTTATTTCATCTCCACAGAGGCTCTATATTCTTCTTCTTTTCTTTCTTTCTTGCATTTAAAAACAATCATTTTTGACAGAGGTTTCTCTAAGCAAAAATCACTATGTTGGGATCAACAGACAGAAAATTTAAAGGCACATCTTTCCTTTAGTAGAGGTGAGCACAACTGAATGGGCATTATTCTGCCCATTAGCTATCTTTTACCAACTTTCCATCAGTTCTCCCCCAACTCCTCCTCTTCTGTGGTGGGTTTCCAGGATTCTTGAGCCTCAGTACAAAAATCAGGAACCCCAGAAAGGGTTATGGAGTGACAAGAGGTGTAACAGAAAGACT
The DNA here is from genome assembly GCF_000412655.1 of Myotis brandtii. Taxonomy (NCBI): domain Eukaryota; kingdom Metazoa; phylum Chordata; class Mammalia; order Chiroptera; family Vespertilionidae; genus Myotis; species Myotis brandtii. Next base: position 195,571 of record NW_005370558.1, on the reverse strand, counting down.
GTTACAGTTACCTTGTCTTTCTTCCCCTATCATCAATGGCATTTGAGCCTTAAACTTAGAAATGAAAATGAAAGATATTCTAAATGTAAACACAATCTTTAGGCTGTTTAAGAACAACCTTTTAACTAATTTAGGTATGACCCTCTATCTCATTTAGGTTACTTGTGCTCTCAACAATAGGTTGAGAGAACATAAAGGATAGGTAGACCTGTAGATGACCGAAGTCAAGGACCAAGAAGATTAAACAGTATCATTACTATATCATACAGAAGAGGAAGAACTGAGTAACTCCTTAAAGGAAATGAGTCTTGATCATGAATAAGTGGCAATACTGCCCTGCTTCTTGTACAAAATCCAAGCCCTAATTGGGGGATGGAAGGTGGAAAAGAGACTGAACAGAGAACATGAAAAGTTATTCCTTTGCTTTAAAGAGCAATGTGTTTATGTTCTACATTCTAAGTAATTAGGGGAAAGTGGGGCTCAAAAGGATCAGAAAACGTGTCTGAGATCACTTGATAAATGTTAGAGCTCTATTGGAACCCAAATCTTTCTGGATCCAAAGTCCCTACACCATGTTGCCTCCCTAGTGACTTCCAAATCATGAATAGATAATATTCTGCTCACTGGGCAATACTATGTCTTTACAGCGGTTCTCAACCTGGGGGTCAAACGACCCTTTCACAGGGGTCGCCTAAGATCATGGAAAAACACATATATAATTACATATTGTTTTTGTGATTAATCACTATGCTTTAATTATGTTCAATTTGTAACAATGAAATTGGGGGTCACCACAATATGAACCCTTTCACAGGGGTCGCCTAAGACCATCGGAAAACACATATATAATTACTATTGTTTTTGTGATTAATCACTATGCTTTAATTATGTTCAATTTGTAACAATGAAATTGGGGGTCACCACAATATGAGGAACTGTATTAAAGGGTCGCGGCATTAGGAAGGTTGAGAACCACTGCTTTAGGACATCTCCCTTGGCCATAAAGCTATAACTTAGTGTCCTTCTCTCCAATGGAGAAAACAAGGCAGAGAAGGGTTAAGGAACTTGACCAACATTATATAATCCTATTTTAAAAGTGGACTCAATGTCCTACAGGACAGATTCTAAAATTATTCTCCTTTGTTTTCCAAAATGAGTAACCACTGCATAGTTAACTCAACAGAGTTCCCTGGGACTCATTCCCCTGCAGATTTGCATTCCTATAGCAATGCCGGCCCTAGCCCAGGGCTTATTTCATCCAGGCCTTCCATGAACCAAAAGGACAGCTCTGCAGTTTATGCATCGCTTCGCCCTGCTTGCTATGTTGGACAACTACACTTGCTTTGGAAATCTTTCATTAGATGAGAATGGATAAAATATATGAAGGACTGGCACAAGAAAAGCAAGACATTTTTTGAAGAAGACGGTGAAGAAACTTTTCCAACAGATTTTAAGACCATAGTAATTAACACAACAAGATATTGACACAGGGATAGACAAATTAACTAATAGAACAAAATAAAAAGCCAGAAATAAGACCCGTACATATAGGAAAACTTGATATATGACAGATTGGCACTGGAGAAAGAATGAATATTCAAAACATGTTACAGGGGGCAATATGATATCCAAATGGGGGAAAATAAATGAAATTGGATCCCAACTGTATAGTATCTATGAAAAGCAATTCCAGGTGGATTAAAGATTTAAATGTGAAAGGCAGAATTTCAAACTTCTAGAAGAAAACTAACCCTGACAACAATACTGAACAAATACAAAAAAATACATGTAACCAATATCTCTCATGAACACAGACACAAAAATTCTAAACCAAATGTTAGCCAAAAAGAAAATACCATTATCAAGTGTATTGGTAGAACATTAAAAATCAATCAATTACAACTTATCATTTTGTGGTGGTTGTTTTTTTTTAAATGTTTTTTTTTTAATATATTTTATTGATTTTTTACAGAGAGGAAGGGAGAGAGATAGAGAGTTAGAAACATCGATGAGAGAGAAACATCGATCAGCTGCCTCCTGCACATCTCCCACTTGAGTATGTGCCCGCAACCCAGGTACATGCCCTTGACCGGAATCGAACCTGGCACCTTTCAGTCCACAGACCGTCGCTCTATCCACTGAGCCAAACCAGTTTCGGCACAACTTATCATTTTAAAAGAATAAAGGAGAAAACTAGATGTTCATAGCAAGATATGCAGAATAAACAATATTTACCTAAAAGGTTGTTTAAAAACTCTCCATGATTAAAAATTCTCAATAAATAAAGAATTTAAATTTTAAAAAATTCTCAATAAACTAGGAATAGAAGGAAACATCCTCATTTTAAGGGCATCTCTTAAAAAATATACAGCACTTATTATACTTAATGGTAAAACACTATTTTCCCTAAGACTGAGAACAAGACAAAGATATTCACTCTATCACTTCTGTTCAACATTCCACATGGAATGGAGGTCCCAGAATCTAGATAGTGCAATAAGAAAATAAATAGAAATGGAAGGCATAAAAATCCAAAAGGAAGAAGTAAAACTGTTTCTATATGCAGATGACATGATTGTTTACATTCCCTAAAGAATCTATAAAGGAGTATAAGAACTAATAATTGATATTAGCAAGGTCACAGGATATAGGGTCAATATACAAAAAATATCAATTGTATATATACAGCAAACAACTGGAATATACAATGAAATAATCAAATAGTTCTATTTATAGGATTATATAAAACATAAAATACCTAGGAATAAACATAACAAAAGACCTTTGAACTGAAAAGTAAAAAATACTGCAAAGAGAAATTAAAGAAGACATAAATAAATGGAGACATATGCTATGTTCAAGGATTAAAAGATTCAATATTGTTATGATTTTTTTTCTCTCTAAATTGAACTATAAATTCAACACAACTCCATTCAAAATCCTACCAGATGTTTTTGTAGAGAGTGACAAGATGATTCTCCTAGAAATATACATGGAAATGCAAAGAAACTACACTATCTAATGCAATCTAGAAAAAGACCACAATTGGAGCACATATACTACCGATCTTCAATATACACTCTAAAACCACAGTTATCAAGACAGGGTTGGATACATAAATATATCAATAGCATAGACTCACACTTATGCAATCACAATAAAGGCACTGAAACAATCAAAAAGCAGGTTAAAACCTTTACAACAAATGATGTTGAAATAACTATGTAACCACATGGGGGAAAAATAAACATTGACCACTTACCTCCTACCATGTACAAAAATAATTTGAAATAGACTACAGACTTAAATGCAAAAGTTAAAATTATAATGTTCCTAGATAAAAACATAAGAGAACATATGTTCAACATGAGACATAGAGAAAACTGGAATGGCCTACCTGTCCATCAATAGGAGAAAGCATAATCATACAACGGACGAATATTCAGCAATAAAAAGCAAAGAACTGTTGATAAACCAACAACACACATGAATCTCAAAAACATTACACTGAGTGAAAAAAGCCTTATACAAAGAAGTTCATATGATTTTACATATATGAAGTTCTAGAACAGAAAAAACTCACATATAAAAAAAAATCATAGTATTGCTTCCTCTGGGTAATAGGCACAGGAATTGACTGTGAAAGACCTTGAGGGAACTTTCTGGGGTGTTTTATATCTTGATAAGGGTTTGGATCACACAGGTGTATGTATTTGTCAAAACTCACCAAATAGACACATTTCATTGTATATAACTTTTCTCTAGGAAGGGGGAAAAAGAATAGTTCACAAATATTGAATTCTAGTGCTTAGTGGTGAAGGGTATTGATGTCTGCAACTTATTTTGAAATGCATAAACAAAAGATGTACTGATGGATGGACAGATATGTGAAACAGCAAGTATACTAAACTGTTCATTACAAAATCTTAGCAGTGGGTTTAAGTGTTAAATACTGTGAAGGGGGAAGTGGTAACAGGGAAATTAATTTCCTAGGATAATGAGACCTAGGATAAATTAAAGATTAAAGAAAAGAGAATATAGAAATAGTGAAACAAATAAATCAGAGAAGGGGATCGAGGCATGTGATTTTAAACAGAGGGTTCAGAGATGGCCTCACTAGGAAGGTGACATTTGGGTAAGACATGAAGAGAAGGAGAGAAGAAATCATGTAGTTATCTGGAAGAACAGATGGAACCACAGAGAGGCCAGTGTAGCTAGAGTAGAATGAGATGAAGAGTAACAGAAATGAAATAAGGAGAGGTAAACAGCAGGCAGATCACCTAGGGCTTGTACTGTGAACTTTTCCAAAAGGAAACCACTGGAAGATTCTGGGCCAAGGAATGGTCTGATCTGACCACCTTTTGAAAAGATCTCTCCTGTGCTAAATAAAGACACTATCAACCTTTTTCAACCAGGGTTCTAAGGAAAGAATTAAGCCTTAATACACTGTGATAAACATTTTGAGATATGTATCAAAACACACCTTAAACTAATACAATGTTATATGTCACTTATATCTCAATAAAACGGGGGTGGGGGTGTCTTAATGCCGTATTCCTTTTAATGTAACAAATTAACTACACTTCTATACATAAAAATAATATTAGTAATCCACTATCCTTGGGAGAAATTGAGAAAATAGCCATTTAAATTATTTCTGTATTCTAGTATCAGATGGGGAATGATGTTCCATCTAGGAGGTTAAGACTGGAAATAAGGAAACCAGTTATGGTAACACAGTAAGAAATGGTGATGGTCTGAACCAGGTGGTAGCAGTAAAGGTAGGAAGAAGTGGCCAGATCTAGACACACTTGAATATAAGCTAAAGATGAGATTGCTGATGGATTGGATACAGAGTGTATAAGAAAAAGAGAGAAGTCAAGGACAGTTCCAATGTTTTTAATGATCACATGGAAAATGGCATTGCCATTCATTGAGATGGGGAAGACTGAATTTTGGATATCCTATATGATAAAAGCCTAATATGCAAATCGACCGAACGCAGAATAACCGGTGGAACAACTGGCCAAGGCAGGTGTGAGCAGGGGCCCCGATCGCCCCACCGGTCACCCCACAGATTGGCCCTGATCGCCAGCCAGGCCTAGGGACCCTACTTGTGCACAAATTTCATGCACTGTGCCTCTAGTGTTACATAAAACTGCCTGTCAGACAGTCAAGAGGAACTGTAGACTATTGAAGTTCAAAGAAAAATCCAAGTTTGAGATCAATATTTACCATGGAGAGTTGTCAGATGGTATTTATAGCCATGGCATGGCATTGGTGCAATCAAGAAGTAAATATAGGCGAGACCAAGATGGCGGCATAGGTAAACACCAGAGACTGCTGCCGCAAACAACCACTTCAAAAATACAACTAAAAGACGGAACGGACATCACCCAGAACCACAGGAAGGCTGGCTGAGGAGAGACTCTTCAACTAGAAGGAAAAATAACAGCACACCGAGGCTCAGAGGAGGCGCAGTGTGGAAAAAACTCAGGTGCGGAGGTGCGCGCGCAAAGCGGGCTGGTGGCTGAGAGCGCGGTTGTCGTTTTCGGTCAGGGGGGAGTCTCAGACTCTGAGCTCCAGATACGGGCGAATCGCTGGGGACTCGGACCCAAACGGGAGAAGCGGGAGTGTCTGGCATCAGTTGGAAGGCAGCTTTCCCTCCGAGGTTTGCAGCGGTTCCGGGGGTTCTGAGAAGCAGAGCCTCTGGGAACAGGACTGAGGGCACCATAACGGCTCCCTCCGCCCGCCCTGTTGAGCCCGCCCCGCCCAAGCCCTGCGCAGAGCCATTTGCCGGATAGCCTCAGGCAAAGGCTAGATTAGCACCTCCCCAGAGGACAGAAGTTTTCCGCGGCAGACACAGCTGATTCACACAGCCAGTCGGCCTGGTGGTCAAATCCCTCTAGTATTAACTACAACAATCAAGGCTCAACTAGAACAAGACTGCGCACAAAGACCACTAGGGGGTGCACCAAGAAAGCATAAAAAATGCGGAGACAAAAAAACATGACAGAAATGGAGGATATAGAGCTAAAAATCGCAATTTTGAGGGCTTGCAAAAATGTGCTAGAAGCTGTCAATAAACTTGAGGAGAGAGTCACGAAAACTAATGAGACCCTCGATGCTATGATAAAGAACCAACTAGAAATTAAGCATACACGGACTGAAATAAAGAATATTATACAGACACCCAATAGCAGACCAGAGGAGCGCAAGAATCAAGTCAAAGATTTGAAATGCGAAGAAGCAAAAAACACCCAACCGGAAAAGCAAAATGAAAAAAGAATCCGAAAATACGAAGATAGTGTAAGGAGCCTCTGGGACAGCTTCAAGCGTACCAACATCAGAATAATAGGGGTGCCAGAAGATGAGAGACAGCAAGATATTGAAAACCTATTTGAAGAAATAATGGCAGAAAACTTCCCCCACCTGGTGAAAGAAATGGACTTACAGGTCCAAGAAGCGCAGAGAACCCCAAACAAAAGGAATCCAAAGAGGACCACACCAAGACACATCATAATTAAAATGCCAAGAGCAAAAGACAAAGAGAGAATCTTAAAAGCAGCAAGAGAAAGAGACTCAATTACCTACAAGGGAATACCCATACGACTGTCAGCTGATTTCTCAACAGAAACTTTGCAGGCCAGAAGGGAATGGCAAGAAATATTCAAAGTGATGAATACCAAGAACCTACAACCAAGATTACTTTATCCAGCAAAGCTATCATTCAGAATTGAAGGTCAGATAAAGAGCTTCACAGATAAGGAAAAGCTAAAGGAGTTCATCACCACTAAACCAGTATTATACGAAATGCTGAAAGGTATCCTTTAAGAGGAGGAAGAAGAAAAAGGTAAAGATACAAATTGTGAACAACAAACATGCATCTATCAACAAGTGAATCTAAGAATCAAGTGAATAAATAATCTGATGTACAGAATGAACTGGTGATTATAATGAATCAGGGACATAGAAAGGGAATGGACTGACTATTCTTGGGGGGGAAAGGGGAATGGGAGATGCGGGAAGAAACTGGACAAAAATCGTGCACCTATGGATGAGGACAGTGGGTGGGGAGTGAGGGCGGAGGGTGGGGCGGGAACTAGAAAAAAAGAAAAAAAGTCCGAGGAATGAACCATGGAGCACATCAGTGTTAAACATTTGGGGAGCTTTAGAAGAATTGAGAAAGAAAAAAAAAAAAAAAAAGTAAATATACTTAGAGAAGAAAAAAAGTCCGAGGAATGAACCATGGAGCACATCAGTGTTAAACATTTGGGGAGCTTTAGAAGAATTGGCAAAGACAGAAAGAAAAGCCAGGGAAGTAGCGGGAAAACAGGAAAGTAGGGTTTCTCAGGAGTCACATGACTAAATGTATCAAATATTTATTCAACAGAATAGTTCTCCCCTTCCCTCTTAAGATGGGAGAAATAGCCACATGCTTGTACAATGAAATACTGTGGGGTGGGGCTGGGGGTGATAACCCAGGATAAATAGGAAGAGTTGTTAATGGAATCACGACTTGAGTAGGTGAGAGGTGAGAGGTGAGAGGTGAGAGGATCTAGTATACAGATGCAGGGTTTTGCTCTTGATAGGAATCTGGAAAGTAAATCCATGGTAATAGAAGATCAAGCAGAATGTATGGACAAATGTGCAGGTGGGTCAGAAGATGTGGTAGCAGCCTGAGAATTTCTGTTCTAATAGTTCATAACAGCAGTGCTTGTCATAGGTGGGAAACCAACTAGAAACAACCCATGTGTGTATCAATAGGATTAGTTTTAATGTCACCGGTCATGTTCTTAAAAAGTACAGCGGTAGAATCTCAGATGTTCATTTTATCAGACTTTATATGTATGTTCCATTTTTCATATGAGTCAAAAATACATGTAATAATTATGCATAAAAGTTCTATTTTAGATAGGGGACTGGAATTGAGGCGTGGTCAAAGGATACTTGTATCACACTTATATTAATAAAATATTTATGTATTACTTTAATTATTTACAAAGAAAATGTTGCTATATTGCTTGCATAATATTTCTGGACACCTAAGTTCTCTAGGTAGATGGGATTATAGGTCATTTTCTTCATTGTTTTAGTATAATGTACATAGAGTCTGAATAATTCATAACTGAAAAAATAAATTTTAAATAATCATGTACAAATATTATAAGTTTATGAAAAAGAACTAAAAGAATATATCACAATTGTTGATTGTAGGTGGTAAGGGTTATACGAGCTTTTCCCCCCCTTCTATTTTTCTTATAGCACCTTCAATTTGGCCTAAGGAATAGGATGAACAATGAGCATGTATTGATTATATATTGGAAATAAAAATATTTTTTTAAAGAAAAACTTCTGGCATCTTTTGTTTTTCCAACTCTTTTTCTCAGTACCCAAAATTGAATTTTGCTTTTAACTGGATTCTAATCTCTTAATAAATAATCACTTAATTTCTTCATGGTGTCATTGGCTTTGACACTTCACTTCCAGGTATTACACACTAAATAGGTGAACTTGGGTTAAATACATGACTTGAATTTCATTTACAGTATTGGGATAACTACTCCTGCCTCAGCCCCTTTTAACTATCGGTAGGTTGCCTACTGCTCCCCTGGAATCAGTAAGCTTCAGCCAGCTGGTCAACATATCAAGAGCTGTCACTCCACAAGCCAGCAGGATTGAAAATGGCCATGTCTGTTTTATGTCTAAAAGTGGAGATGCCAAGCATTTATGCAACCCTATCAGGGGAAAGGCCTAAATGGAGTAGACAGTGTCCTGTCAGTTCAGTGGCCCCTCTAGATGAGGTCACCTTGGTTCCAGGGACTTCTCTTTCCTCATCTTACCCCCCACACACATACCAGCCTCTTCCTCTCTGAGCACCAGTGCTCCAAATTCTAGGTGAGAAGGTATGTTCTTTGTTCTCATGCCTTTTGGATGGAATTCCTGCAACGATCAAGCACTGACTCTCATCACACTGGGATCAACTCTGCTCTGAAGCCTTCTCTGACTCATTCTCCACAGGCTGGATTTCTCTGCTTTGCTAACTTCTGAATTTGACCTCTGAGAGCCAATTAGA
>NW_005370558.1:180457-186465 GCF_000412655.1 Myotis brandtii | reverse complement strand
CTCCCTGCCCCACCCCACCTACATCCCCAGGATCTTCCCCATGTTAAGTTTTCTGCACATGCCTGTTTTCCTCTAGCATCAAATCTTACCTTCTCCTTGGTGCATGGCCTGCTGGTCAACCATGGCTACTACGCACCCATATACACTAACCTCTGGAGTGGCCAAATTCTGGCAGATATAATGTACCTGCATATGAACTATATTTCTCATAGTATCTACTGCAGTTTCTCATAAAAGTTGGCCATACTCATGAAAACTGGAAAATGTATGGCAAACTTTTCACTTAGAATTTCTAAAGAATTTGAAAATCTGAAGTTTCCTCAGCCAAAAATGACCTAAAGTTCACTGTAATAATGGGGAGATGGGTATTAGAAAGAGAAAATTAACATTTGCTCAGCAATTACTATGTGCCAGACATTTATCTACACATGCTATTTAATCCTTGCCATAACTCATAAGAATTATCACTACAGATAAACCATCTAACGCTCGGCAAGGATTAATAACTTTCTCAAGCAGCCAGCAATTGGTAGGACAAATATTGAACTCAGGTCTTTCTGATTTCAAAGCTAATGTTTCTTTTCATCATACCATGCTGATGCCCAAGTATCCAACACATTTATTTCAGAGCTACCAAACATTCTCCAATTCCTTATGTAACTATATAAATAACACTAAGATGCATACAAACATTTATTTTCCTTAATTAAAAAGCTTGTAATAAAGTTATAAAAACTAAGAAAATGTAATTGCAGGGTATTATATACAAGAGTTTTTGTTCTGTTTTGTTTTTTATAACATTGACCAAACTTTGTAACAAGGCACCATGTATTGAGAATTTTGAGGGCCTTTTGTTCAGTTACAAGCAACAAGCAATTGGAGTTTGAATGCCAAATTCTGAGGATGAGTTCAACAAAATTATCAAGCTAGGGAATTCCTTCTGGTCATTCACCATCCAAGGAAAAATAGCCCAAGTGCTGCACTCTTGAGTCACCTAAAGGTAGCTTATCTAAAGAAAATTCAGCATCATACAAATTTGGTTTGAACTTTTAAGAAATTCTGATAAATTTTAAATGTTGTTAGGGATATCTCACACCTATAAAATTATATAACTAAAATATCTTGGAAGGTATCATTTCCATTTATCTCCCATCTATCTTGGATGAGTAACTGCACTTGGCACTCTTGAGTCACCTAAAGGTAGCTTATCTAAAGAAAATTCAGCATCATACAAATTTGGTTTGAACTTTTAAGAAATTCTGATAAATTTTAAATGTTGTTAGGGATATCTCACACCTATAAAATTATATAACTAAAATATCTTGGAAGGTATCATTTCCATTTATCTCCCATCTACCTTGGATGAGTAACTGTACTTGAGAATTCTATATAATAAAAGACTAATATGCAAAAAGACCAAACAGCAGAACGACTGGTTGCTATGATGCACACTCATCACCAGGGGGCAGATGCGCAATGCAGGAACTGCTCCCTGGTGGTCAGTGCACTCCCACAGGGGGAACGTCGCTCAGCCAGAAGCCGGGCTCATAGCTGGCAAGCGCAGTGGCGGTGGCAGGAGCCTCTCCTGCCTCCGCGGCAGCACTAAGGATGTCCAACTGACAGGCCTAAGCCATCAGTCAGATATCCCCCAAGGGCTCCCAGACTGCGAGAGGGTGCAGGCTGAGCTGAGGGAACCCCCCACCACCCCCGGTGCATGAATTGTGTGCACCGAGCCTCTAGTTAATATATACAGTGGGGCCTTGACTTACGAATGTCCCGACTAACGAGTTTTTCGAGATACAAGCGTCTCTTGGCCGATTTTTTGCTTTGAGTTGCGAGCTAAAATTCGGGTTACAAGCCAGCTTCAGATACCCCACCGCTAGTTGGCGCAGCGAACGTCACAGTGAACGCCACAGTGAACGCCACAACATAAGCCCAGCATCACGTGTCTCACTTGTTCACTTTTTGATTTGACATACGAGTAAGCTGAATTCCGAGCTCCGTCATGGAACGAATTAAACTCGTAAGTCAAGGCCCCACTGTAAAAAGAAATAAACAAATGTACATCAATATTTATATATAAATTAATAAAGTTATGCCTTCTAACTCCACTGCTACTGTGAAATACTACCTAAAAGCAGAAATACAGTTTATACATTTGACAGGAACAGTCATCCAACACCCTAGCCTTTTAGGTGTTTCAATGACCCGTCATCATTCTGACAATCTTCTTTACTGCACCTCAGCCAACTACTCCTTTAATTTCCCCTTAACCTTCCCATTGCCAAACCTGTTTTGCCTCTGAAATCAATAATTAAGACTCCCCAATTCTGAACCTAGTTTCCTGTCCTTGGTATTTGTTCACCTTTCAATTCCTACCATACCTATCCTTAACCTCCGTCACTGACAGTCTTTTCCTTCTCCCCATTTATCAGGCTCTCCTTTCCTTACTCCTGGCTAATCCTATTTAGTTCTATGATCCAACATATCAGGAAACTAAAAGATCCATGTCTCTTTCCTTGCATCACGTATGCACGCAAATGCCTTACCCCTGAATGAATCCAACTATTTTATCTTCTCTGTGTCTATATTTAGGTGATATGCATGGCTGTGGGGAAAATTCCACACAATCTTAATGTACATCTATAAAATTCTACATTTATAGAGTCTACAGCATCAACTAAGCCTTAACACCATCCCAGCAATTCTTTTTTCACTGGTCAGTCTACATGACTATTTTAAATCTTCTCCACTCAAAGATCTAATCTCTATACACTCTTTCCCTCTTAGTAACTGATCTCACCACCTACTTCATAAAAAAAAAAATAGAAGCTATCAAACAGGAATTGCCTCAATTTTCCAACGACGCACTCATTCATTCAATATTTATTAAACACCAGTGGAAGCCTGGGCTCTGGAACCAGTCGCCTATGTTCTTATTCTAGTTTTGTCCTTTGGGCAAGTTACTTAACCTTTGCACTTCTGGTTTATTCATTTCTAAATTGCAGGTAAGAATATTACCAACCTCACAGGGTTGTTATGAAAGTTCAATAAGATAAGTATATTCAGAGTATTTAGAATGGTACTTGGCACAAAGTAAATAAATCTTGGCCATTGCTACCACCATGATGACAACTACATCAGTTGTCAAAGTATATAAAGTATACAAATCTGTACCCATCTTTCCATCCTTCTCCTTCTGTTATAATAATAAATGTCTGTGTCTCTTCTATCTAAGGGCAATACTTCTACTCCCGTTCTTTTAACTGAGAGGATAAAAACAAAATAAATACAGCTTTATATGAGAAGACTGGGAAGGCTAAGTAACTAATCCAAGGTCAAAGACTATTAAAATGCAGAGTTGGGCTTAGAAATCAAATCCAACTCTATAGCTACATCCTTCTGCCTTCCACATATCCATTGTATTTAATTTGACAGAAAGTTCTACCTACATACCTCAGTTCCTGCTATATAAGTGATACTTACATATTTGATAAATGAGAACTTCCCCCAAAGTAAACATGGGCCTTTAAAGGCCTGAAACTTCAAGTATGCATGAACAGTAAATTACAGAAGAAGGAGTACTAAATTCTGAAGGTGGTCTGGGAGGCTTCATAACCTATGGGATGCCAATGGGAATACTGTGAACAGAAGTGTGCAGAAAATCCCTGGCCGAGAGTTAACAAGGGCCAGGGAATGCCTTGATGGTGAGAAAAAGTTAGAGCTGCTATCGGCAGGAAATCTCCTGGACATGACAAAATCTGTTTAATAAAAAAGGGGAATATATTATAACTATTTGGCATGTGGGCCTGAATCAAACGTACAGCATGAAAGTCTGGAGATCACCTAAGGACTAAAAGCAGTGTCCCTTCAAGTAGGGAGTTAGAGTTCCAGCAGCTGTCAAGGAATCCTGAGCCTTCAAATACTATTAAAGAGGCAATATAAAAGAACTTTAAGGAGTAACTGTGGAGGTGCAGATAAGAGATTCCACTATGTTCAGAACACCTGGAATCACTTAAGAGACATCTGTTATCATCTGGGAATCAGAGATTAGAGCGCAGGACCACTGATTCAGGTCAATTCGGAATAGCATTTCCATTTCTCCACAGCAAATGCTCATAGGACTTTAGGCTTTTCATTGCAGCTTTACACAAACTACTTTTTATGGCATTTAAAACTATTCAGTTTTACCACAAATTAAAGTAAATACAATGAATACATTTTCAAATGAAGAGAGTGAAAATACAAAAAAAAAACAACTAGACCTTCTACAGATCACAGTATGCCAATAATTCTCATATACACTGCATTTAATTCTCACAGGATATTAATTCATTAATTAATTCATTAATTATGCTATTATCTCCAAGATGAAATTTAGAAGTGAAATAGCTTGCTCAGAGATATCTTATTCAGAGTTCATAAAAGATGAGCTGAGATTTGACTCTAGATCTGTCTGACTTTGCCACTATATCTGTTCATACAGGGAAAGGTGGTTTAAAAAAATCACAAAATGATGTCTATAAAGCTAGCTCAGGCTTACAAATAAAAGCCATCTAAAAACTGGAATTAACTCTTAAAATTAGTGTGCATAATTAGAAGCATTCTCACCTAACAGGCATGCTAGAATCGATTAAAGGAAAGACAAAGCAGTAGCAATTTATGCTGAGGAATGTACAGCCAACTGGATCAGCCTGGTGGTGACCAGCACTCACCCTCAACAGTTTCTGTAGAATGCACCCAAAAGTCATTATGGTGGCTGGCCCTGCTTCAGTCACAGACACCAGCCCAGTGTGTCTGGGAGATGGAGGGGACTAAGAAAGTGTACAGGTGGCTCCCTGCAGGCCACCTTGCCCACAGCCAGGTTGGGGGGACAAACACTCTCGGAGCCAGCACTACTATAAGAGAGAGCCATAAGTGCTCTGGGATGAGAAAAACAGCACAGTTTCATTCACTTTCACATGCCTGTACATTACCAAAACTATAAAACAATGGAGAAAATAAGGGGAATAGATCAATTGAAACTGGATTCCACTCTAGGCCCTCTCTCCATAATAAGAGTCCACAGGTTGGTTTGCCAGGAACAAACATTTCTCAACAATGGATTTCATGGACTTCTTAAAAAATTTTTCACTTACATCTAAAATATGTCTTGTCTACAACTTTTCTAGATTAGCAAGAGAACTGAAAATACAAAATTGTTGCAAAAATAACTCTGTGGCTTAAGAGACCTGAGTTGGCAGCCTATGGCACCGGCATGAGATTCTAAAACTCATCATAAAAACTGCCTTGGTCAGAACATCCTACTAGAGACTACAGATAGAAAGCATAGCTCCTTCATTCTTCATTCACCCACATAATAGCTTCCTTCCATCATTCATTCATCTACATAAATGTCTGAACAAAGGGGGTGCTTAATACATGCTTAGTTCATGAGTAGAATTATTTAGCAAACAATTGAGAGTTGATTTTCAGAGGCTAAGCAGCAAATTTCTAAATTTAAACTCAGCTCAGTCTAACCTAAGGTAGCCCGATTCGAGGGTGATCAACTGTAAGACTGGAGCTCAGGGTAACTAATGCTCCAGCACTGGATCTTAAAGTCACAACGAATGTCCCTTAAGAGCATGGTTTGTGCTGCTCTGGACTACTCTAGGGAGCAGCCTCTTTTAGGGTATATGTGATCTTGGCCACTACCAAGAGCATAGCAGAGAAAAGTAAATTTTCACCTATTCCCTTCACAAAGATACTATAAGCAATTATTGAGCTGTGGAAAGGCACAAGCATAAGAACAAGGGAAATTACTTCTCTTGTAATCATTGTTTTTCATTTAGCATCTTCACAGATCTCTACTCCTGGGTCAAATTAGATCTGCTCAGAGTGGACCTACGGACAACACTTATCTTCAAAGAGAAAAGGACACTTACAATGCCCATTTACTTTTAAAGGTTCACATACAGTAACAGTATTATGTTCTCATTTTCAGCATTAGCTGAGTGTTCAAAGCCTTA
>NW_005370558.1:162589-180428 GCF_000412655.1 Myotis brandtii | reverse complement strand
GACAAGGGAAGGAGCCTGCAGAGGCATCACAGCTGCCTTGAAAGCTGGAAGGCCGCTGCAGTCACAGTCCATCAGTTTCATGCCTGTGGTTTCCTTTCATTCTTAGAGTCAATTTAAATTACTAATAATCAGGAAACCTACATGACAAGACATCTATTAAAGACAACTACTAATAAAATCGAAACTAAATATCAAATTGGATCATGGTACAGCTAGCTCCCGGGTTATAACTTAAGCTTCCATGAAGTGCAAACTAATGTATTAGAGGCACTGCTTCGAAGAACAAAATTAATTGCCTTTGTGAGTTCTCCCAACTTGCAAAACTCCTTCAGGGAAGTTACTGCTTTGTTAACAAATCAGTGGCCACTTAAAATCCCAGATGCTCTTAGTATCACATACATTCTCACTGAGACAGAGGCATGAGGAGTAAATTTTTATGTAAACTTCTCAACAAACTAAGCCAACATTTTAAAGCCAGGGCTACCTTACTATAATCACATGAACCATAAATACAAATACAAAATCTAGTTTTTAATTCTGATAAAAATAACTCTGACTGGGTGAGTGAAATGTGGCTACCTTTCATTTTACTTTTCTTTTTGCCTCTAAAGTTACTGTGCAAAATATACTGGGAAGGAGTAAATACATAATTACATTGCAGCCCATAGTGCTCGGTGGCATTGTGACCTTGGGCAAGTAACACCTTCCCTGGGCCTCATTGGAAAACTGAGGGACAAAGATGATCTGATATTAAGTGTAGCTATAAATTTTATGAGAGTAGAAAGTTTCTTGATCACTGCTGTGGTCCCAATACTTGTTTACTAAAAAATAAATAGGGCCCATACCATGGGCCAAGTCCTCACTATGGGATCTATATACTCATTTAATCCCTATAATAATATTTTGAAGGGAAATGATTATCCCCATTTCATAGATAAGAAAATGGAGTTTAAAAAAACCAAATGTACAAGATCACACAGCTACTGGGTGGAGTGGGGATTGGAACTAAGTTTGTCTAACACCAAAACCTAACCTCATTTGTATTTTCTTCCAATGGGAGAAAAATAAATATTTCTGTTTAATTGAATTATTTTACCTACACCACATCAAATTACTTTAGTCCATTCAAGAAGGGACTAATTTTTAATTCCTAAAGTCTATTTTAATTTAGGACTTTGACACCTTTTACATTTATAAAAATAACCTCAGGGACAGAGCATTGCAGGAGCCCATGACAGTCTCCCAGAGGTTGCCCTTTGTCCACTCCACTTCTCTAGCTTTTGCCACAGTACATAGTTTATTCCCTGCCATTCTAATCCACTGCTGAGATACAAGCAGTGTGTTGTTGGAATAGCCCCTATGCCTTCAGCAGGCATGGTCCAAATTTTTGCAAAGCAGCTACAAAGGCAATTTGGGAAACATACAACTCTTAACTCTCCCATCTGGTTTTCACACCAGCTCCTTCCTCCATAAGCCTACAGAAGTCACAGTCGGCTCCTGTTTTCTGGGAAACTAGCTGTCTTTTCATCTTGCTGGGTGTATGTTATGTCTGTCTGTCAGCAAATTGGGAAATGGCCTCCATCCTGACAGATACATTTTGTAAAGCCTTAAAAGCACATACACTAAAGTGAAGACAAAAAGGAAATTTTTCTGGTTTTGGACTCTGGCTATTTGCTCTTTGCAGCTTATATGTCAAGGGAATGGGATTTCCCAGGTAGATGTACTAATGTAAAATGCATTAGTGTTAAGGTGGGGGCTCCCAATTCACCCAGGGCCAAAGGGTTAATACAAAATGACAGAATTTAATGACTGCTATTACGGTTGCCAGGCAACCAAGAAAAGGTGTGCCATAAAGGCCTAATTAATGAATGAGGTAGCAAGAGTTTCTGTTAAGTTGGTAAGCAGTTCACAGTTCACCATTGGTTGGCTTTGCCCAGATGGTAATACTCTTAAGCTTTCTTAGCTCCACTGAGCAGCAGCAAAATAATGTGATTACAGTTGCAGCTCTGGCTAAAGTTCTGACATCCTTTCCATAGTCAGTGAAAAGGTAGTTGAAGCAACAGTGTTCTGCACAGATTCATATCAAGGACTTGTGTGTTTGCATTTGGTCCTTCATACAATCCTGATCCAAAGGACTGCAATGATTATTTGCTGGGTACTCTTTTGCTTAAGAATAGTCAAATTTGGGGCCAAAACTGAATTGCCATTGGAATTAGAGTCTTTATTGGAAAAAATGCTCTTTCCAAAGGAAAGCCCAGATGATAGTAACAAAGGACTACAATTGGAGTGTCCACTTCTTGCCAAGCTCTGTCCTAGTGCAGGACATTCATTGCCTTTAGTTTTCACAGCCCTCTAAGGTAGGAATCACCATCTCATTTCATAAGCCAAGGTTCAAAGGGACTAAGTACCTTGCTCAGCATCACACACACTGAAAGAATATGGCTGAGCAGGGATTCAAACCTGTCTTGACTCCCAGGCCCACTCTCTCCACACTGCATGATGCTCACTGTTGTGGGTGACAATCATGATGACAACTGCCCTCCAGGAAGTACTTTGTGAGATGTCAAACACAGAGCTGGTACTTAGTATCTATTATTTTATTTGATCTTCAACCTTATAACAACTGAGATTCTGCTGGTGTTATTAATGCCCTTTTTAAAGAGAAGGAAAATGAAACTCAGTTAAGTATTTGTCCAAAGTCACAAATTTAGTAAATGAGGAAACCAACACTTGAACTCAAGTCTGTGGGTTCAAAGCCTGCTCTCCTTTCACTACTGTAGCTCTTAAAGGCAGGCTATAATTTAATTTCCATCCTGAAAATGGACAATTTACTCAATTACTCTGTTCCCTCCATGTCATGAGCATCAATTAAACATGTGAACTTTTCTTTAAAGAGTGTACCCTTTCCATCAGAATGTAGCTCAAAATCACCACATATTCAAACAGGGGAAGGTCCCTGAGAGCAGGTGTAGTGAATTGGCAAGAGAGGAAAAAAGGTTTTCTTCACCCCAACCTTCAACTAAGTTTTGGAGAAAACAAGAGGGGTTGGGTTGGGGAGGTGGGGCACAGAAGAGGCAGCTGTCTCAGATGGCCTGAGCACCAAGGGAAAGGGCTCTTATTCTTTAAGGGAGGAAGGTCTGTGCATGCCAAGGGGCCAAAGGGGGCCCCCAAATGAACAAAGATAAAAAGAGAAGGAAGAAAGACTGGTTTGAGACCAGTTAAAGTGTTCTCATTAATGGGCCCCCAACTTCAAAAGTAATCAAAGTAGAGGACCCAGCTCAGTCTAGCAAAAGATCAGAAGAATTGCCTCTCTATGCCTCTCATTCATCAAAATACAGTCTTTTTACTAGGCCCGCAACTAGTACAAACGTTAGCTTTTCTTACTATCAGGGTTATTTAAAATACATTCACACTTTCTTCAGACTTACTTTGGTAGAGTTAACTTTATCTTTTTTATATAATGGTTTAGTCTGTGATTATTTACAAATGACTCTTGCTTATCTATGACAAGTTTTAAAATCCAAGATTGGCTGCCTGCTGTCACCCAGTATATGTGTGGGCTTCCTCAGCCCTGCTGTTTGTGAATGTACACTTGGGGAAGACAAACAATACCAGTTTAAGCAAAATGGAAATAGAAGACAATCAGCCCTCTTTGCCCAATTGGTATGGCATGCATGCATGCATTCATTCATTCATTCATTCGTTTATTTATCAAACATCCCATGAGCATTTAAAAAGGCAAAAGGATAGCAATTTAAATACAAAAACAGGGCTTTTAAATTATAAGCCTTCAAGACTTAAATTACAAATGACACTCCTTCCAAAAGCATAGCTCACTTCTGAGAACTGTGTTCTGCCTCAGACTGCCAGCTCACTCACTTGCTCACTGATTCCCCGCCTCAACTCTTCCTCTCCCTCAGTGCCCTAATGCAGGTCCCCAAGCTTCTCTCCTGACCTATAATGAGTTCCTCCACTTTGGAGCCAAAATGACTTTCCAACACACAAATCTGATGCCACGCCCTTAAGATTCTCCAGGTTACTCTTCATTGACTTCAGGTTCAAGTCCAAAAACCACATGTGGAATGTGAGAACCTTGCTCTCCAGTACTCCCACAGAGCAACTCTGCTCCAGGCACCCTAAAAGACTTGCCACAATGCAGCAGCACTATGCTCCTTTGGTTTGGGGTCTCTGCCTGTGCCATTCAATCTGCCTATTATGCTCTTTCTAATCCCTACTCCTATCCCAATTCCCCACCTTCCCGGTAACGTTCTCACTTGCCCTTTAAGTCTCATCTCACTTCTGACTTCACCAAGTTAGGTGAGCTACCTCCCCCAGGGCTTTGCTCTTTTGTACACTGTGACACTGAAATTGTTAGCGTGATCATCTTCTCCTACAAGAACACCCCTTGTCTGCATTGCCAAGAGCAGAATATTTAAGCTAGAGCAGAATGCAGTAAATGTTTACTGAACCCATGTTTATTGAACAAACAAATGGAACTATAACTAACTTCAGTGTATATAACTATAATATACTATTAACTATCTATAAGATATTATTCTAGTATGATCTTAGCTTTCTTCCCAGATTATTAAAGAAAAGTCAAAATTTTCCTTCCTTCATTATTCTCAAAGGCACTGAACTACTCTAACCTTTGTAGTCTTAGCAGTTGGTGCTCACTCCCATTTTTAAAGCCAATTGAGTAGCTCCAATTAACCAGCATTTCTCATCCTAACCCCTAGAGTTGGAAATTGAGAGCCACAGTGTAAAACAAGCACCACTCATCAGAGACTGAAGAGAGGGAGGATCCAGGAGAAGAGATCACACATGTGGAGCACCTAATCAACTTCTAAAACCGCATACACCTAAACTTTTCTAATGAGACTTTAGTATGAATTTCATCCTTTAGTGGTACTGCAAAGTACACGCTGAATTCTCAACGCTGGCTCCAGGCCAATTCTGTCTTCAACTTTGGCACTGAGAGTTAACCACCTGGAGTGAGGGGGAGGAAGGGGGAGGAGAGGGGAGGAGAAGAGAGGAAGGGAAGAGAAGACAGAGGAGCATAAAATTGCAAAAATATTCACTGAGCAAACTTCAGATGAAAAGCCTAGTTGATTTAAACTGAAAGCTGGGATGCAGACAGGAGGTGGCAGCATGGACTTGAGGTCTGAGCATCAAATGTCTGGCTAGGCCTCCCCAGCCTTTTCCTCAAGGCTGTGCCACAGAAGGTGGACCACAACCTCTCTGAGCACACAGATCTGTCCTCTAAAAAAGGGAGGAGCAATTCACCTTTCCTAGTTTAAAGGAAAATTTAAGAATAAAAAGACAGAAGATGATTAGCAATTCCAAAAAAAAAAAATAATAATCAAGCTGTAATAAATACAAATTAGCACCAAGTGCCTTGATAGCTGAAACAAAGTTGTCAAAATTTGAACTTGCATTCTAATTTTGACTAACATTTTAAATTAGCTTTATTGTATACCATTTCAATCTGGCTCAAAAGCATCTTCAGGGAAAATTTTTAGCGAAGAGAAATTCAAAGACAACTCTTTCTTTTAAAATCTCAATTTCAATGAGTTCTAAGTTTATAGTAAAACGTCTCTGGAATTTGTAATGCCATTCAGAAGCAATGGCACCAATTATGCCCCAAGCCTCACTAATTGCTCAAGATTTGGATATAGCTAAAAATTGAGAAGTTGATATGAAACTCTCTCATGACTCTCATTATGTTTTTGTTCAAAAAGTTTTGATATTAGTGGCATAATTGTGAGTTAAATGCTAAAATTCAGCGACATATAGAGACAGAATTTGTAAAGCCTCTAAGACACTTAAAATGGAATGGCTCAGGTCTTTGATGTAACTGAACACTTGCAAACCAACTTGAGGCAAGTTTCCTCCTCTCCAGAAAAGAAGCCAAAGGCAGCTGCCCAGAACTACAGGTTCTAGAGTGTGATTTGGAAGCATTTTAGCATCACACTCCTCATAATTCAAACCCTGGTTTGTGTCTGTCTTTATAGATCATTGTTGGCCAGATGGAAAATATTAAGGGAAAGATATTGCAACCAACCCAGCAGGCTGTGGTACACAGTTGCAAGGCCCCAGTTATAACCATAAGCAGATCTGCAGGCGGCTCTGCACAGCTACAAGCAGAGCTCTGGTGCATCCTCTCTCTGCCCAGCAGCGGGAGGGCCCCAGGCCAGCTGAGAGCAGCCACTGTGCCAAACAGACTGTGTGAGTCTCACTGCTCCGATGCTTCCAGAGAAAAAGGGAGAATCGATGGGCTCCTTTGTAAACAACTTCTTGTGCTTTCAGGCTGTGTCTGACTTCAAAAGCGGCATAACTTAATCCTGTCACAAATTATGTCCTGGAAATCATGAGGCAGTATTCTCCTGAGCAAATACCTATGTGGTCACTTATAAGCTAGATCTGAACAGGTAAACAGCAAACGACAAAAGAAAACCAAGTGCAACTTTTAGCAAGTAAGAAAAACTGCACAGCCAAACATAATTTCCATTCACTGTTTAAACATATTTTCAGTACATTTTTGCTGGATATTAGCAAATACAGACCTTGAATATCAACATTTGTGTTGCACTATGACATTTCTTTATATGTTCATCTCCATTAACAGGGAGGGACTCTCAGATTGGCCCACCCTCAAATATTTGTTGAATAAAAAGTTTTAATTGCTAATAATGACTAAATTTTATTGAAGGCTTATTAGTCTACCACAGGTATTCTTCTGAAACGTATGTGTATTATAAATTTCTGGAGAAAGTCACTTTTACCAAAAGAGGTCTCACTTAGAAATGATGTAAGGTAGATTTTATCATTATTCCCTTCTACAAAGGCATAGGATAATTCAATCATAACTTGCCTAAGATTTAATCTAAGCCTGACTACAAATTCAGATTTTTCCACACTCCGTGCTGCTTCTCTACATCACTCGAGCGAACTTTAGCCATACCAAGCATGACTATTTCCGAAATGCACTAGACCATGAAGCCCTTGAGGAAAGGAATAGGACTTTAATTCACAGCTAAATCCCCAGCACCCAGCACAGAGCATGAAAGAATGAATGAAGGGAGTAAAAGGAGGAGACTCAGGTGTTTACCAGTTGCCCTTAAGCAAGCCTATGAAAGGCAGGGTCAAATTAGTGTCCAAGTATCACAGGAAAGAATAGAGTACTTGGTGGTTCACAACCAGAAAAAAAAATTAGTGTGTAAAACGGAGATCTTGAATATGAATTTTTAAAACTACAATCCAGAGACCACAGAAGAGGTTCTGTGAAAACGCTTAATGTCTATAAAACATAAGAACATTAAAAAAAATTTTGTTTGAAGATGATTCCTGGAGAGCTTATAGCAGATTTTCAAAAGATTCCCATCACCCCAAAAAGTTAGCCACATGAGGTAATAAAGTTAAAGAAGATTCTCTTGGAGAGTAGAGAGGGAAAGACCAGGGCCTGGTGGTCGAGGGCTTGTGTTCCAGTCATACCCTCTGAGCAGCACTGCACCTTGGCTAGGTCACTCTCATCTGACACTTAGGAATGTACCTTGGCCAGATCACTGTGTCATCTGTAACTTGCACAGTTGTCACAAGAACTAAATAGGATGATAAATGTATTGGGAGGTATTGGGCATGATATCTTCTCTCCACCTGGCTGCATACGGTGTGTATGGTACACAACAGTGAAACATGAACAGGAGAGGGAACAGAAGAACCCTGAAGGAAATATAATGAGGGTAACTGCTGCTGTTATTTTCCATTATACTGTTTTCTTCTTTAGTCATCTAAGAGTAAAAACCCAGAAACCATCCTTTTTTTTTTCCAGTGTCTACTACAGAGCCTCATTTTTATCAATAAAAAGTTGGTATCTACACTTTAAAGTTTCTGAAGTAAAAGGAGTTGAATTATATTCTCATATGCAGAGCAAAACAAAAGAAATTCTAAAGAGCCGATGACACCTGTTGAAATAAGGAAACATGGATTCTGTCTCAAAATTAATCCACCTGTACAGAGAAGAACACTTTTCAGATATTCCCAGATGTACCCTTTGAAGGCGTTTGCTTTGACATCATAATTACAAAATGGTGCAAGGGCCATGAGATCACAAACAGATGAACACTCAAAGAAGAGCAAACATCAAAAACAATCTTTTCTTGCTAAAGACATTAAATGATAGGAAAATGCCTTCAGAAAACAAACATTGCAAGTTACAGTGAAAGTAATAAAAATTAGTATTTAATTTTTTTACTGTGCTACTTTACATCAGTAGCCAAAAAAACCCACAGGAAAAAAAGCATTTAGGTATAAATCTATGCTATTGATTTCTTTTCTTTTAAACTTAAATTCTTTATTGTTTAAAGTATTACATGAGTCTCCTTTTCCCCCATTGTAGGGGAAAATGCTATTGATTTCTTTAAAGAAATTAAAGAAGTCCTGAATAGATGGAAAGATGTACCGTGTTCACATATTGACTCAAATATTATTAAAATGTCAACTCTCCCCAAACTGATTTATATATTTAACCAAATATTAATCAAAATCTAGTAATTTTCTGTAGATATCAAAAGTGAAGGAAATAGAAAATCAAAATTTATGTAGTAAGGCAAAAGAACTATAACAAACACAATTTTTATAAAGAGCATAGCTGGAAGATTCATACTATCGCATATGAACTTACTATAAGGCTACAGTGATCAGGACAGTATGGGATTGATAGACACAGAAAACAGCAGGATAGAGTTCAGAAACAGACCCACAAAAATAGTCAATTTTTGACAAAGGTGCAAAAGTAACTAACTCAATGGAGAAAAGATGGGCTTTTCAACAAACTGTACTGGAACTAGATGTCCATGTGCAAAGAAAAAATTTCAATCTAAACCTCACATCTTAAAAAATTTAATTCAAAACGGATCATAGATCTAAATGTAAAACATAAAAATATAAAACTTCCAAAAGAAAACATAGGAGAAAACATTTGTGGCCTTGAGCTAGGCAAAGAGTTCCTAGGTAAGACATCAAATGCATGATCCATAAAAGAAAACACGAAACTGTGTCATACTTCATCAACACTGAAATCTTTTCCTCTGTGAAAAATAAGAGAATAAACAGAACAAGTCACAGACTGGGAGAAAATATCTGCAAATCACATATCGGACAAAAGATTTGTATCAAAAATACTTAAAGAACTCTTAAAAGGCAACAATAAGAAAATTAACAAACCAATTTTTAAAATGTGCAAAAGATTTAAACAGGCAGTTTAGCAAAGATAAAATACAGATCACAAATAAGCACATGAATGCCTAAAATCACTAGGGAAATGCAAATTAAAACTATAATAGATCCCAATAACACCTAACAGAATAGCTAAAATATGAAAATAGTGACAATACTAAATGCTGGTGAAATTTGGAGCAACTGGAACTCTCATACATTGCTGATAGAAATGCAAAATGATAGTCACTTTGGGAAACAGTTTGGCAGTTTTGTGTAAAATTGAACATATACTCAGCACATGACCCAGCAATCCCACTCCTACTATTTACCCAAGAGAAACAAAAACTTGTGTTCACACAAAAACCTGTATATAAATGTTTACAACAGCTTTATTCATAATCGCAAAAAGGAGAAACCGCCCAATTGCCCTTACATGGTAAATGGATAAATAAATTGTGGTTACACCCACACAATGGAACACCTATTCAACAAAAAGAAAATTAGTCACTGATACACACAACAACATGGGTGAATCTCAAATGCATTTTGCTCTAAGAAGCCAGTCCTCAAAAAATACATATCATATAATTACATTCTAGAAAAGGCAAAACTCTAGAGATGGAGAAAAGACCAATCATTGTCAGGGGTTGGGAATAGAAGGATTTGACTACAAAAGGGGGCAGTCAAGGGAATTTGGGGGAGTTATAGAACTATTTGTATCTTGACTGTGGTAGAGAATACATGACTCTCTGCATTTGCCAAAACTCATAAAACTGTACATTGCAAAGAGTGAATTTTATTATATGTAAGCTTAAAAATCATAGTCATAGTATTGCTTAATTTTTAAAAAGAAATAGACAAACTTTCCTAATACACTTACTTGATTGAACTTGCTTAGGAATGCACGTCTGGAATCAGAAGAATCATGTCCCTTTTTAGCTGTATCACTTTAGGCAAGCTACTTAATATCTCCAAGCCTGTTTCTTCATCTGTGCAATGGGGACCATAGTGCCCTCTCATAAGTTATTATGAGGATGAAATGAGGGAAGATATGGAAAGCACTGAGCAAATTGCAAGCATTTAATAAACCTAGGTTGTTATTAAATTTTTATTCGTATTTTAACAAGTTTTTTTTTTAGATTATGAAAATACAGGATGCTACATTCACCCAGAATGACTATAAGATTATAATGTAACCCTGAAACCAACAGAAGTCAAATATTCAGAAGTTTAAAATACACAAATTACTAGTAATTTGCAGTCATCTAATATCCTGTACTTTCCTTAGTAGGGTTCAATACTCCAACTAATTGTTTAATTGTGTCTACTTTCAGATATAGGGCCGTGTGAAAACGGGGAATGTGTGTGTCTTGTGTATCATTGCATCCCTGGTGTCTATAGTGAGTATGCAGCACTTACACCCACCCAATAAATGTCTCCTTAACTTAAGTTAGGTAAGGCAGAAAGTACGGGATGGGGCAGCACAAAAGAGTGGGAGGAATATGGGTTTTAGAGTCAGAGTTCAGTTCAAATACCGACAATATTTGTTAATAATTAATATTATCTTAGTTAAAAACTATTCTTCAAGGTGCTCTTTCCTCTTCTATAAAATGAAGATAATTGTTCCCTTGCAGAGCTGTTATGAAGACTAAATGAAATGATATATGTGAATGTACCAAGCACTCAGTTCCCTAAACATGATGGGCTTCTATGGCAAATTTCTGTCTTATTCCCCTACATTAGCACATCCCAAGAGAAGGGTTGGGAACAAAGCTTGGGAAAATTTAAGTGAAAAAATAAAGCTATATTAGATTTCTACAAAGTAATGTCATATGTTTTTAATTGATACTCATAACAAGCCTTTGAAAGAATTATTACTGTCCTCGGTACATAGATGGGGGAAGAAGTCCAGAAAAGTTAGAATATGCTCATGGAGATGTAGCTGGAAAAACAAGAGCTGAGACTTGAACCTTCTGAGTTTATATTCTGGATTCTTTTCCCCTAAGAGAATCAAGGAACAAATCAAAGGACATATCCACCTAAAGGGCTCAGTGACCTTCCCAATATTAACCAGTTGATGAAAGTGAAAATACTCTAAATTCTACTATAACCATTTCTAGATGCTCTAAGCCTGTTCAACCACCCCTCTGTTTGCTGATTTGCAAACACTGTCTCACACTTTGAATTAAGTCATCGTATGTGAATTTCAGAGATGAAAAAAACTTAGTTTCAAGAGGTTAGGTGACTTAACAAAGATCATAAGCTAGCAAGTGGAGAGATGGGAAGCAAACCCAAACTTGTCTTGACGCCAAAGCTCATGTTCTTCTCACAACACAACAGGGCTCATTTCCAGTGATTTTTAAATTCCCAGTCAAAAAATCCAGCTACATGACTTCCTCATATCACCCTCATGGCATACATAGCACTCAGTATTTGCCTGAACTTCTAGGAATTATCCTTTCAAAATAGTATGCATTGAGATTTATTTCCTTTTAAGAAGTGTTTATTGTTGACCAAGAATTCTAAATTCCCAAAACAACATCTACCTTCCAGAAATATCACTGAAGACAGACTGGAATTCTTATGAGAAGTAAAATTCCTGATATTAATTATGCACACCAATAGCAATTTTATCTTTATCAAGGCTAAAGTTACTAGTAAATGAAAAGGAGGTCTTCAGGAAGTATTTGAGAACAGATGACCTGTAAGAAGCTACCTTGTGAGCTTAGAAGGGCTAACATTATCATTTCCATCTTACATGAGAAAAACTCTGCATCTTACCCAAGGTCACACAGTCCATGAGTCTCTGAGAGGGGTTTAGAGCAGTGATTTTCAACCTTTTTAATCTCATGGCACACATAAACTAATTACTAAAATTCTGTGGCCACCAAAATGTATGTTATAGTTTTTGCCAATCTGACAAAAATAAAGTATAATTTTGATTCATTCACACCAGACAGCTATTGTTGTATTGGCTGTTGTCATTGTTTTATTTGACAATCTAAGGGAAAAGAGGTTAGTCTCCCTGACTAAAAAGTCAGGTATTGCATGTTTCTAAAATTCTTGCAGCACACCAGTGAGCTTGCTGCAGCTCATCAGTTGAAAATTGCTGGTCTAGACGGAAGGTCTTTCCTCTCCTAATCCAGTGGTTCTTCTCTGATGACATCAGAATTCCAGGCTAGGTCATGCTGTGATGTTGCAAAGAAAAAGTCCTTTGCCCTCTGTCTTAAGTTTCCCCAGGGAGAGCTGTTAGGGAAAAGAAGATAACAGCTCAGAGCCACTGTCCCTACCTAATTTTAAAAATGAACAAGGTTTCATAGTTAATGTTCCATCGAAAAGTGACAAAAATGATAAAAGTCAACTGCAATTTTAAAAAATTTTAAATACTGTCATACATTAGTAAGACTGTGCCAAAACTTCTATAATTCCTCTGATCATGCATCTCAAACACATTCATGGGAATAAGGAAAAATTGTCAGAAAAACATGAATTATAGCAATAAAGCCCTAATGAGCTCATGGAATTTAATAAGATGATTTAAATAAAAATTTAAAAATCCACAGATTATTTGAGTCTTAAGGGACATTGACAACTAACTATCTAGTCTAACTCCCGCATTTAGAGATGAGGTTGATACAGATCAGGCACCTCGCCCAATGTCACCTGGACTATTCGTGGTACAGGTAGAACTTGAACCAGATCCTAAAACTAATCTTTCCTAGATATTACACTGCTGTCAATGAAGACTTCCTTAACTGATTAACTACTGATGCTGTCAGGTTATCGATATTAAAATTATAGAATGTCAATGTAATTTATTCAGCATTTTTAAAATAAACAAAGATTTCATTAAAACCAATGAGTTGAACTAAGGGAATACAGTAGTTAATCCTGCCTCAGTTAGAATTATTACTATACTAGGCTAGAATTACTGTTGGCATCTAATATGAAAAACATTTTTAAATCTTTTAATTTAACCTTAAATTGAACTCAGTCTTGAAAGGGAAACTCACTATATAATTAAGTAGTTCGAATTAAATTTACTAAAACAACAACAACAACAAACAAACAGTTGTATTTGGAAAAAACAACAGGAGCAAAGATTTCTGTATATATCCCTTGATCTTTAAAAATAGTATTACATGACAACAGGACTCTCCCTGTGCCACCTCCAAGAGAAAATTCCAAACTCCATCCTCTTCAGGGACTTAGCAGCTATCAGAGGCACTTCAAATGGGGCAGACAATGGGTGTGTATAAATCATGAGCAGCTCCTATCCTTTGAAAATATTTTAAAAACAATACTCTTAAAACAAATACACCTGAATTCCAAGTGAAAAAATGGACTGCCGTTCGCTAACCGTCACTGAAGTTTTGCCATATACATTCTAAGTGCTTATGTAACCAAAACCTAAAAAACAAAAACATCCTTCTGGGAAACTTATGTGAGAAAATTTTTTCAAAACCATTAAACAGCCCACTAGTTTAACAGTCTTCGCTGAGAAAACCTTCTAGAAGAATAAGAAATTGAAATAAGAGGAATAATATCCAGAATGTAAAGCACTGAACATATTAACATCCATCAGGGGACTTGTAACCAGTGTTTGTTAAAGAGGATTTTAAGATTAATAGCTAAAATGAAATTAAATCTAAAACATATTTAAACTAATTTATACGTTTGTTTGTTACATTCACAGGATCTCAAAACCAGTCATAACTTCCAGCCCTAAGTGATTGTTTGCTGATTCTCCTTTTACAAAGCAAAACCTTGAAGATAAATAATCATCACAACACTGCACACTGCTGACATCTGGGCCAGATTACATCAAACACTGCCTTCCTGTTCAACACAGCACAAGAGAATAAAAAATTTTTCCCAATTTAAACCTGTCCCTAGAGCCATAAAAAATGAAAAACTGCCGAGTCAACAGCTTCTGGGTGTGTGTGTGTGTGTGTGTGTGTGTGTGTGTGTGTGTGTGTACACACGTACATGCATGCATGTGTGTGTGGAGGGAGTGATGTTTTTGTTTGCTTGACTGCTTTTCAATTTTTACTTCATGCATTTTCAATAGATCTATGTACTTTTCTCTCCCCCCTCACCATTCATTGACTATGTAATGCTCTGAAAACTTGCAATCCAAATGATCAATGGAACAAGCCTCATATCCTAAAGTGCCAAAGGAACTGGCTACTGGTACAGAAACCATTTGAAGGACACCAGCAACTTTTGTTAAGGCTATTGTTTTATAGTTAAATGCCATTCAGAGCAACTTGAACTAAACTTTTCTACAATCAAAGAGAGTATTCACTGGGTTGCCTGGGATTTGGCTGGCAGGCCATCCTAATACTTATGGAGGGACAACCTTCACCTTTGGCTAGTAAATACTACAAGAGCTTGAAATTGACCAAAATAAGGAAAGTAAATACCATGGAAAAGAATCTGGATTTGCTGTGGCTACTGCTCAAATGATGGGACCTGCACTACTTCGCTTTAACACATTCACGTGTATGCTTGAGCATAGATACATTTAAGAGAAGCTAAAAACATTTAGTGTGGCTTTTAGATGGACTATAACATTTGAGCCTTCAACCAATCTAGAAATGTTTTCAAAAATAAAATCTGATGAATATAACCAGATGTCCTCCATAATCTCAAGAAATCTGTTCAGCTTCTTTGATTTTTGTATTGCTTTTCATTAGCAAGAAGTAGGAAAAGAAGGATTTGTGGAGTTTTCAGAGCTGACTTAGAAGTTTCAAATAATTACCTTATAGACACCGAAGCAGGAAGTGCTATGAGGGAGTAAATAGAGGAGGGAGAAAAAAATAACAAGCAAACCTGGGCTTTGTTCCTAAGCTTCAGGAATCCTTACTTTCTTATTAAAAATATATTTTAAAGCATTTATATTTCCTAAGCTCTACAACTTATTTCCTATTCTGAAGAAGGATAATCTTCAGATACAATAAAACAAAGGGAGAAAGCTAGACTTTAAAGCGTCCTGGATTGACAAATTGAGAAAAGAAATGTGGTAACCCACAGAAAAATCTCAGTCCAACTTAGATATGACTTGTAGCTGAAAGTTATCTCAGGTTTTCAGGTCCCACTCCTCTGAGATGATGAACTCATGCTATCTTTTAATGAGAGGCTCATATCTGCCTTTGATGTGTGAAAGACACTCCCAGCTGGAGGAGAGTACAAGAAAGATCTAAAATATTTGCTTCAGCTGCAAAGAGCTATTAATGAAAGTTTAGAAAATGGGGTAGCATGGGGGGGGCAGGGGGGAGATCTTTAGAGAAGAGATGACATGCTCTCATCTTGTGAACTCTTAGGGGAAAATATTCCAGTAAAATAAAATCTGACAAATAATTTTCCTTCCTCTACACACCAGAGTTCTTCACTCTCCTCCACCTGGTCCAGAGCACATTCTTATGAATTCCTAGTTATGTAGGCAAGAGAAAGGGGGCTTCTGTAATTTGCTATTCACATAAAACACCAAGGGTGAGACTCACATGATAAATACAGAGGTTATGAAACCCAACGGATTCATCACCTCAAATGGGGTTGAATTTTAGAATTAATTCTTGTAAAACAAACTTCAAGTATATTTAAGGATGGGAGCACTACGGTGAAATCCTGTGTGCAAGGAAACTCTTAACACAAGTTCCAAGAATTCTCCATAATTCTCTGTACTATTTAATGTTCTGAGATTATCATTATCTTCTTAGTTGTTAAAAGCAAGCAAAAATAGAATTCAGTTTTCTTAATCACCTATTTATATATCTAAGTTTATTTTCTAACTATCTAATCTACTCTAAGTACAGTGCATAGGTACAGAAAAAAAAAATCACTAAACAATTTCCATAGGCTATTCAAGACTTTCTGTTTAAAGCTTGGGACTTAGAATCACTCTTAGCTAGTCGACAAAGTCACTACATTCCCTGAATGAGCAGGGATAGTTGAGGAGGCAGCAAATTTATAAGACCCTCTCTCATGATAGAGAATAAGAGAAAGCACATGATAAAAATAAGTTCCTTTCAGAAAAAAGATTCCATGTTGCTGATTCCTAAATTAGGTGTTTTATATAACATTTTTACCTGTATGTTAACGACTTACAAAGTAGGTCTCATGTTTATTTTGCAGATGTGGGAAATGAAGATCAGAAAAGCCAAGTGATGTGATTTATTGCATGGGTAATAAGTCAGAATTTGAATCTAGCTCTGACTAAATCTAAAGGATCTGCTTTAGAACTTTAGGTAATTAAATATGAGGGCATCATGTACCTTCTGTGGGAGGAATAAATGCTCTAAGGGTGTTGAGGAAGGGAAATTAATTGAGTGTGTATAAATAGGCAAATATTAGGATTGGGAAATAAGTTATTTCACCAATTCTATTCATTCAACAAATACCTCTGGAACACCTACCACAGATGAGGTACTCTTACATTGCTCTCTTTAATTACAACTAAGTTCTTGTGAGGCCTCTAGGAAATTATATAATTTCTCTTTCCAGAGTTTCCATATTCCTAAGCCTATGTGCCATTGATTCCTAGGCCAATGTGGCATTTCTTTTAACTCCCCACACATGCCTGGTTGAAATCCTGCCAAACCTCAGCAGTTTTAGAACTGATTAGTTTGCTAGAGTGTTTATGTTAAAAATAACAATTTCAACAGCATAACTGAACATAAGTATTCAAACAACCAAAATTTAATAAATGGTTAAGGAGAAAGAGATACGGGCTGATACAATAGTACCTCTCAGAATGACAATCTATATAACTAAGACAGCTTCCCTACCCCATCATCATGTTACATAAAAATAAGCAAACTGTGTAAGTAGAATATCTGCTTCCTATTTTTAATTAGATTAATTTCTTCATTTCCCAAAACATTCTATTTGCCTCCCTGTCTTTAAATTCAGATAATGTCATCTTTGGATTTAAAAAAAAAGAACCAGGGGAAATATTAGTTTCTAGTCTCAATTATTATGCTGGTTTGCAGAGGCAGCAAATCATTTAAGGCCTTTTCTTACTATTCCTTTTGATGGAGAGCAGGGGAGAAGAAACTGCTTAACCTCCTCATGCCTCAGTTTCCTCAATGAGTAAAATGAAGAGAGATCCTGGCTGCCCCTTCAGCTTGATAGAAACTAAAATTTGTTATGTAAAACTCCAGAGTGGGTGGGTGCTGAGTGCCATCCAAAAAAATAACCAATAATTCCCCATCTGAGTTGTGAGTTCTTATTCTAAATCTGAGCAACAGAATACTAATGAAAAGATTAAATCAAGGGTTTTGAGGGAAGAAGGGAAAGGCCAGGATCATCAGCAAAAAGAAATGGCAGTTGCTTTATCTTCTCCTATATTGAGCAATAATTCTGAATTGTCTCTCCCAGCCAGAAAACCTAGGAAGACGTGTCCAACTGCAGCCAGCGTGTTGCTCTTAGAGTTGAAGGGGTATCACAGTACTCTGGAGTTCAGTCTCCTCTGCACATACACAAACACAAGTGCACAGCGCCCCAACGCTGTTTGCCTCACAGCCCTGCCAGTTGGCAAACCCAAGCCAGGAAGTTGTCAATTCCAATTGCGTTTAAGGCCATGTAGTCCTATTAAAGAAGCCTTGGTGGTTAAGGG
>NW_005370558.1:121384-162493 GCF_000412655.1 Myotis brandtii | reverse complement strand
CTGCTTGGATTGGAGCTGGCAACTTTTCACTGACTAGAGTTTTCAAGGAGCTATGAATGAGTTTAACAAAGGAGGTCTGTGGCTAGTTTCTGGCTGAAGTCCATGTCAACAGTTTTTAAGGTCACAGGCCACACTAACTAACATTTATTCCCAGCAGACCCTGTTCTAAACACAAGCTGTAAGTAGTACAAATTTGGAATTTTTCTGTAATCCCTTGAGATTTTCCTGATCTTTCCACATGTTTCTGCTCAATTAAAAACAATTCTCACTTTGCACCACCAGAGAGGCCGTGCTCAGCAATCTCAGTCCATCCTTAGGGTAGATGAACAAAAACCTGGCAATTCAAAGGGCTCGAGTGGGGAAGGGAGGAATTCAGCTGGATCACACTGAAAACTGCAGACAGCTCCCCAGGGGCTCAGTTTGTGAAAGCATAAAACGGGTTATGACAGAGATCCTGAGGCCATAAAAAGCAGGTTTGAGGCAGCATTGGGAATAGGCTCCTAGTCCTTTCACAAATAAGACAGAAATTTCTGAGAAAATTATAAGGTCAACTAGGTGAGTGGAGAACAGAGATAATCTATAAGACAGATGCTAAATATTCCACTGTGAAATTAATACAATCATTTCTCAATGAAGGTGAACTCTTACTTTTAAAGTTTCTGAAATTAAGAGGCTTCTTGAAATCAATCTGAAATTTTAATAAAGCCTTTTCCCCCCTGTAAAGCTGTGTTTATACCAATGGTACATTTATTAACGGATGGTATTTTCAAATCTTGCAAGGCAACACGGGAATAATTACTCTGGATTAAGCACCAAAAACCTTACTTAATCATGTAAAATATTTTCTATTTTCCAAAAGAGGACACAGGGACTCTGACAAGTGAGTTATCTTGCTTACAGTCCTACAGCTAGAAAGTGGTAGAATCAAAATTTGGACCTAAGTCTGATTCCAGAGCTCAAGTCCATTCCACAAATTGAGGGGGAAATAACATACACTAGAGTATCAGTCATCATTTTGGTGGTTAAAGCACTGCCATTTGTGGCATTCTATGTTTGGAATGATGTGCTAAATGAAAGGACTTACAATTTTTCCAAATTAAAAAATATGTAAACTATGCTGCAGTGAATATCAAGATTGAGCTTGACAGGATAAAATTACAGAAAGAACTACTTCATTATAGACATACAAAGAAGAAAATGAAATACACGCATGATCCCATTACCTAATTTTTCTCATTGTTATTTTGGTATCCACTCACCCAGGTTTTTTTTAATAAATTCCTTACAAAATAAAGATATCGTATATAAGTTTTTTTAAAATATATTTTATTGATTTTTTATAGAGAGGAAGGGAGAGAGATAGTTAGAAACATCGATCAGCCGCCTCCTGCACACTTCCCACTGGGGATGTGCCCGCAACCAAGGTACATGCTCTTGACCGGAATCGAACCTGGGACCTTTCAGTCCGCAGGCTGACGCTCTATCCACTGAGCCAAACCGGCCACGGCTCGTATATAAGTTTGTCTTTAGCTTTTTTTGCATAACATTATCCAAGATGTTTTTCATGTCATTAAATAATCACCAAAACATAATTTTAATGGCTACATGGTATCTAATTAAATTTTGCTATCCCCCTTCATAAATTATTTCTAATTTGCCATTCAATATACTAGAATGAACATCTTCATCTATGTATCTGTACATATATCTCTGAGTTTCCCTTAAAACAGATACCCAAAAGTGGGAATCATTTTAAGGGTGTTGAAGATAAATTGCCAACTATTTCCCACGAATGCTGGACCATTTTAGACCATGACCAACAGAATGTTAAGTGCCCACCTCATGGCCACCAAGTGTCATCTTCAAGTTGACATGATCAGGTTCATATAGACTTAGCTATGTACATGCCCACACAAATCATATCTATGACAATGACATGTATGTTACAACTGTCTATTCTTTTATTAATAACTGCTGCACTGTTTAATGCTGTAAAGGTGCTAATAACTACCCTACCATAATCTTTTGCCTTGTATTCTCTCTAATCCTTGCCAAAAAAGTAGATATGAGAAAATTAAGGCTTAAAAGGGTAAATGGAGCATCCAAAAGCACACCTCCACATCAGCAGGACTAGGATCCAAGCATTGCTCTGATTCCAGACCATGCTCTTAGGCCATGCCTCCTGTCCTCTCACAACCCCAGGGACTGCCTGTTTCTCCAGCAATGCTTCTTCAGACAATGAGGCCGATTAATCTTTGGGGAACTAAAGAAGGCCAATACCTAGATCTCACAGGCTGTGAGAAGGGAGAAGAGCATGCTGCATGACTTCTTCAAAAAGGAAGCCCTAGCTGGTTTGGTTCAGTGGACAGAGCATTGGCCTGCGAACTGAAGGGTCCTGGGTTCAATCTGGTCAGGGACACATGCCAGGATTGCGGGCTCAATCCCCAGTAGTGGGAGGGTGGAAGGCAACCAATCAATGATTCTCTCTCATCATTGATGTTTCTATCTCTTTCTCCCTTCCTCTCTGAAATCAATAAAAATATATTTTAAAAAACAACAAGGAGTAAGGGCAGCAGTATGGGAATGCTCCCCCAACCTGGCAGACAGTAAAATGACATAATTGCCGCTTTAGAAAACAATTTGGTATTATCCAATAAAGTTGAAGATATACATCCCTAAAGATAGGTATCCAAGTTCCCAGGTTTATACACTGAAGAAACTAGTGCCTATGTGTACCAGGATACCCACTCAAGAAATTTCATAAAAGCCATGAACTGGAAACAGCCCAAATGGCCACCTACAGTTGAATGCATGAACAAACAGAAACATGGCCATACAATACAAAGCTCTACACTGCAAAGAAAACAAACTACAATTATAAGCTACAGCATAGATGAAGTTCAACAGTTAAGCAAAAGAAGACTTAAAATAACAATTCTAAATTGTATAATTCAATTCATGCAGTGTTCAAAACTAGATAAAACTATACCATACTATTTAGGGATACAGACATAGGTGAAAAAATTATACTGGGTGTAGAGTTCTTAACTTACATGGTGATTACATGGGTATTTGCTATGTAATCATTTGTTTGTACTTCCATGTGTATGGGTGTATGTGTGTATATATGTGTATATATACACAAACACACACTTGTATATATGTGGATATATAATGAAACAATGTACTTTTCTGTTTGCAGGTTATATTTCACAATGTACAAAAGGAAGGCACAGGGTTTTCATTAAACATTTACACAGTAAATACAATACAAAGAACTTTATCAATCACTCACTGTTTACTTAACTTTTACAACAATATTCTGAATTAGTATTATCCTCAATTTACCACTGAAGTACTTAGATAAAGAATGATGGTCAAATTAAAACCTTATTATAATCCAATTTTAAGAAGATTTTAAAAAACAAATATAGCACCAATGTTCTTTCCATTACAACACAAGTACTGAATCTGAGGAAAGAACAAGTTCAGTGAATCCCACTATATGAAAGTTAAACTACCTCTTCAAATAAAAATATCTAGAATTATAATCCCTGGGAATTTTAATAAAGACTAAAAAATATATAAAAACAAGTATTGTTTTCAGTGGTCAGGAAATATTATTATCTTTACTTAATGAGGATGATCAATATTTATCATATTTCCATATACTAATAAAAAAAGAAAAAGTACATAGATTACTCTAAAACTGGCATCCAAAATTATTATTTTTTACAGAGTTGACAGTAAAAATCCTAGCTCAGCAGGAAACTGGACACTGGCAAATATGCTTTATTTAGAGCCTTTTAAGTTGAGGTTGTTTTTGTTTGCAGTGGCTATTTGTTTTTTAACCCCCCAAAAAAATCTCGCTTTCCTATGAGACTAGATTTTTTTTTATAAAAGGAAACCAGTCATTAAGAGCTCAGGCAAAAAAAAAAAACAAAACCCAAAACTACAGGACAATGAATTTCACCCAACTTCTTTTTCCACCACACTTTTAAATAAGTTTTTTTTTTAAGATGTCAAGTTTTTTTAGATCCAGCATGTTTTGCTGCGTTTTGGGCTCATTAATACACATAAAGAGCTAGTTAAAATACCAAGACTGAATAAATGAACAATGGGACAATTAACCCCACATAAAATGCTCCACCCACTTTACTTCAAAGACATCTGAAATAGAATGGACTAGAAACCATAAACAATGCCTCTCAGAATTAATTTTGTAATAAATATTGCTTTGTATTATAGATAACGGATTAAAAATCACCACAGGGGCAATCTAACACTTGTGAATTGAGTTAAAGGACAACAATTGCCCTTAGTTTTGCTGAAGATTTCTGGTACTTTCATGGCCGACGAATGGGAACTAAAAACCTATTCAATTTCCAATGCATACTATAACACAGAATTTAATTTTAAAATTTCCTAAATTTCTACATAAATGTTTAAGATATGAGTAACTTTTTACTTGGAATGTAATAAGTTCAAGAATCAAAATTTATATTGCTATCTAACTTTAAAAGTATTCCCTTTAATGCTACATCATTTTTTAAATTTTTCAACGTAACTCATGCTAATAAAAACTATTACTTTATTTTTGGTTTGTTAATCCTCACCCGAGGACATTTTTCCATTGATTTTTAGAAAGAGTGGAAGGGAGGAGGAGAGATAGAAACATCAATGTGTGAGAGACACATCGATTGGTTGCCTCCTACATGAGCCCCAACCAGGGCCAGGGATCGAGCCTGCAACCCAGGTAGGTGCCCTTGATTGGAATCAAACTTGGGATCCTTCAGTCCACAGGCTGATGCTCTATCCACTGAGCCAAACTGGCTATGGTGAGGATTTGAAGATGTAAATGTACAAAGTGAAATATGGAATGGAAAAGTAAACTAAGTACATTATTTACCACTTGATGTAAATATGACTCTTGATACGATTTCAATACTTTTATGTTCAGAAGTTAATAATTATTCTTCATTGTCAAGAATTGGACAATAGTGCATAAGTTAAGATTAAAAGCAGTTGAGGGGTTTTGATAAACAAAAATACCAAAGTAATTAATTAGCTGAATGACAAATTCACTACTCAAATGCATTTTTAAAAGAACATAAGTCTTAGCAAGAAATACTTTTTCAGATTACTAAGAGCTTCTTCCCTTATAAATCAGTCTCACACAAATAAATTATACAGTCAAAAACATCCGCAGGAAAGGATATTTAATGATATGTAAAGATGTTTACAATATAGTATGTGAAAAACCTAGATACAAAACTCTACCTACACCAGGATCTCTAGTCATTATCCAGGTTGTGGGATGATAGATTGCTTTTCTTAAACTTCTGAAGTTTTTTAAATTCCTCTAATGAGGAATTATAGCTTCACTAGAGGCCCAGTGCACGAAATACATGCACTCGGGGGGAGGAGGTCCCTCAGCCCAGCCTGCACCCTCTCACAGTCCAGGATCCCTCGGGGGATGTCCAACTGCTGGCTTAGGCCCGCTTCCTGTGGGAGCAGTGAACCCAGCTCAGGGCTTCTGGCTGAGCGGCCCTCCCCCTATGGGAGTGCGCTGACCACTAGGGGGCAGCTCCTGCATTGAACCTCTGCCACCTATGGTCAGTGTGCATCATAGCGACTGATCATTCTGCCATTTGGTCGATATGCATATTACCCTTTTATTATGTAGGATAATCTCAAAAATTAACATCTGAAAAATAAGTGGCTCATAATTGACTGTTAGACTTATGGGCTCTTCAAACTTCTGGTGGCATAATGATTTCTGTATTGGAAATAAAGAGGTACACTACTACCTCAGTCTTCTGGAGCCTCTCCCGATGAGGGAGAAATGTTAGGCTTCCTACTGCTTCTAAAACTGATCACTGAAAGGGCCAGACAACCTACATTCAGACTCCTTTTTGTATTCACAAATCTGTCTTGCTCTTAAAATAAGAGTGTAGCTCAGACCCAAAGGGCAATTTTAGGTGTGAAGCATATTGAGTTACTTTCTTTTCTACCTTCTGCCCAGTGAAAAGCAAAGATAAGGCTCAAATAAATCCTTCTGCTGGTTGATGCTCTTGTAGGAGAGTAGTTTGCTTGCAGGGAGGTCCAAGAAAAATTGTTGACACTCAAACTCAACCAAAAGCACCCACTGGCCTCTCCTATAGAATGTTTTTCCATCTCCCCAAAAGGGTCCCTCGTGTGGAATTCTTAAGACTCTTTCTTTCAGAAGGCAGGCTCAGTTTTACTGGTTTTCCATTCAAACACACCCTGCATCAGATTTTTAAAAAAACCGATCATTTTCTTTACTCTATTATCATATGGTAAGATTGTTCGCGTAGACTGTAGTGACACTGGCCAAGAGGGAATGTGACTCCTTGATGCTAAGTTGAGGTTACTGAGTCTTGAAAAACTTTAGTCCCAGGTGATTTGGGGCTTATTCTTTAGAGTTGGGAGAATCATTGCCATATCCTGGAAAAAACTCTGGATTGGGGGTCAGAAGACTACTAACAACCAGCTAAAGAACTTAGGATAAAAACCTTCCTTCTTCAGGTCTCATTTTCATTGTTTATAAAATGAGGGTGGGCTATATTATTTCTAAGAACCCTTTAAGCTCACATCTGATATTATTGTGCAATAGCAAACTACCCATCATGGCTCTTTTAACTACATATATATGGAGAAATGAACAAACTATTGAAAGTAAAGATTGCTTTGGTGGCAAGAAAATAAAATTGGAAGTTGTGAATCAGAGCCAAAAGAAAGTTACTGGAAATAAGCCCAAAGCAGTTGAGAATAGGAGATTCAGGCTGGATTTTTGTTGTTGTTTCAAACCAAGTTCCTTTAATCCTCCTGGTGAGATTTTGGGCAAGTCACTATATCTCTTGCAGTTATAACCCCTTTATCTCTACAATGGAGATAATTTCATAAGATTGTACTAAGAATAAATAAGAATTATGCAAACCACCCTGGCATCTATATATATATATAAGCTGAATGACCAGAATGACCGGTCACTATGATGCGCACGACTAGAATGACCAGTTGCTATGATGCGCACTGCGGAGTCCAACCAACCCAATTGGGGCCCCAATCAGCCCCCAACTCCGATCAGGGGTGGGGCCGGCTGGCCAACGTCCTGCAGCCACTCCCCCCGGCCAGCCCTGCCCCAGATTGCCCCCCCCCACACTGATCTGGGGTGGGGCCAGCCAGCCAACCTCCCGTGCCGCCCTCTCCGAAGCAGCCCCCATCAGGGCAGGCCAGCCAGACCCCACCCATGCACGAATTCGTGCACCAAGCCTCTAGTATTAAATAAATGCTAACTTCCCCTTTCCCTTTTATATCCTCTGTGGTGAGTAGTTCTGACTTAGTCTATCCATCTACAAAATGTTATAACAACATTAGCCATCAGCAGCAGCTACTAGAAGAACAAGATGAGTGGAATATAGAGAAAACAAAAACTAAAGTGTACTCCTGGGGTTCCTAGGGTATTTTCACTTTGTTTCCCTGTACTAAGTAAGCTTCATGAGCATTAAGACAAAGAAGTGCTTTGCTTTCGAAACAAAGTGAGAAAATACCATGTTTTCTTGTAATGTCCAACTCATTCAGTCTCAAAACAAAAATTTTCTTTTAGCCAAAGTCTTGGAGTTTTGAATACCCACAACCTGGGCTCAGACTGCATGAAGGAAGGCTGAGCCAGGCTGGTTTCCTTGGAAAAGGACCAGAAGGAGACAAGAAGCTTCCACCTATGGTGACAGCCCTGTGCTCGCTGCTGGTGCAGAAGACACACCTGTCTTTCCAACAGTCCAGCTTCCCAGCCTTCAACTAGCAGGCTGCTAGGACAGGGAAGGCATTTATTTCCCTTTCTTCTCTTCAAAGGTGATTTTCTCTAAACAGTACAGCTTGTTACTACTGTTGAATTGTGGCTCCCCAGAGGATTATACATTTCTAAGCATGAAGGCATATGTGTGACAATAAAACATGCAATATACCCCCAATGACTTCATTTTTTTTAATTAAGGGGGAAAAGTTATAACCTCCCACAAAGTGATGTGTCTGATGAGCACACACATCCCTGCCCCCCACCCCCCTTTGCCCCCCCCCCCTGAAAGGCTTTAAAACACTGAGGATCTCAGAAAGGGCACTGGGCTTGGTAAACCAGAGCTTCCACAGGTCCTACCCCATAGGTTCGGCTTCCAACAGAAGCCATGTGCCAGCACCCACAAGGGGTGGAATTAAAATCTGCCACAGCAATTGGGCCTTCTTCCAGCTACTATCTGGGAAACAACATTGTGCCCATTGTACTTTAAAGGGGGGGAATTATAAAGAAATCAAACAGCTCCAGAGAGATGGAACCACTCGAAAAGCAGAGGAAAGTCTTCTGTTAAATAGTATGAAAGATCCAGGTTTCCCAATGGTATTTAAGGAATTGGGAAGAAAGGCTGATTTCTCCCAAAGGAGCCCCAGCTTTGATGCCCAAACTGCCCTCCAACATCAGGCTGTGCATTTTTGTATAGCAGGGTACCCTCAGGCGAGACAACTATAAATAGCTTAAAACAAGAATAGGAGATTCCATCTGTTTCTGGAATATTTCAACAGCACCTGCTTTCAAGGTAAAAATCTGGGAGCTGTCCCCACAGCCTTCCTTCCCAACTGCCTTTCCCATCCCCTCTACACTTATTTTAAACTAAAGCAGATAACACAATCCAAAAGGGCTTCTGCCACCACACCTGCCTAAGGAAAGAGTCCTTTGATTTTTCTCCTGAACTGTTTGTGTTTTAAAAATACTGGAACAGTTAGAGAGAAAATCCAAAGTTTTGAAAACCAGACTCTTGTATTACTGCTAATTTCTTTTTCTCTATGAGAACTGAGCTTTTCTGTGTTTATAGTATAAATGAGTACAATGCGGATGAAAAAAAGATGCAATAGTTCTCCCTGCCATTAAGTTAGAAAGTGTTCCAGAAGGAAGATGGTTCTTACTTAACACAATTAATGTTTAAACACAAGCCCATATGCCAGCTTGTACGGAAAGAAGGACAATAACTCCCCAACAAGGGCCCAGGAACATATTTCATTAAGTTAAAAACAAAACAAAAACAAAAAACTGAAATTGAGGCTTGAAAATTCCAACCTAAATCAAGGTGCTATTCCCACAGTGATGTACAGCATCCCTCTACAATAACCAGAAAACCCAAGCCCATGTAGATATCAATTTCACATACAAAAAGCCACTTTATCCTTGATCTACAAACATCAATACTTCTAATGTCTGCCCCAAACCATCCAATGGCACTCCATTTGCTATGGGGGAAATCCAAAATTTTGAGCAAGTCTTTCACAATCCGGCCCCAGGACTTCTATGGCATCATCTGCCCTCTCATCAAATTCTCATCATTCTTTCATCTTGCTCTTCCTTCCATTTCTCTGGGCCTGTGCACACCAGTTCTTCTCCAGGCAAACCCCCACTGGTTCTATAAGACCCAGTTTAACTGGAAACCATCAGCAACACTTTCCCTGATCCTCCAAGCCAGAGATGGGCCCTGCCTAATCTGTGACCCCCACAGAGCCTTGCACATACATATTTTTTCCAAATAGCACTTATCACATAATATTTTAACTAATTGTTTAAATAAGCCCTTCCCAAAGATTGGGTAGCTCCTAAGACAGTAAGGGTGGAAGTGAAATGGGAGGTGGGTATCAAAATCAGAGGTTGCCTGGGAACAGTGTACCCAGAAGCCTATTCAATTTTAAATTTGGTAAAGGACAAAATGTATATATTGTTTTCAGCTTGCAAAACCAAGTTCAGAAAGTTCAGCTCATCAAAATCTTGGATGAACATGACATCTGAAAGGTTCTCATCATATAGGGAACTAGGGTTAGATCTTTATGTCTATTTGAAGGAACCTTGAGGTAAATAAAGGCCAAAGACCAAGTATTATGCATTGCTCATTCCTGATATATACTAGGTACTAAAATACTTACTAAATTTAAATGTTAAACAAAATTTTTAGATACTGTCTTTATGAAACAAGTCATATCTTCCCAAAATGTATTCTGGTTTCTGAACAGTTTTATTTGGGTATAAAGATAATTACTCAAACTTTCTCAAGAGCTTAAATAAAATCTATATACAAAAGGAAAAAAAATTGTAGAACACAAATATTTAAGTTCATTTATAAAGAGTAAAGACATATTATCATTACATGAAATATCTTCCATAATCCACCCACCACCACCACCACCACCTCCAAACAACATGGTTATGGCTTTGACCTCTTATGCTCTTGATTGGTATGTGTCATTTAGGCAAACCAGGAGCCATAAAAAATTTTGGTTCTAAGTCACTTTGTATTATATTTGAAAGATTTCAGAGGTAATGCTTATACCACATCAGATACAAATAGTGCTGTCTGGAAATACTAAAATACTCTCTCACATTCCTGGGTTTATAATGAAGAACAACTAACTTAACCCATAACTGTTGTTCTCCTAGCTGGTGTTTTTAATATAATATTAAGTACCATCCAGCAACTAGTTAAATAATATTATGATGAATCTCAAGGAAAATTAAAATGCTTTAATAGAAAGAAACTAGTTAACCACTGGAGAAAATATTCACTTGACTTTATGTACCATGGTATTTGTGTTAATGAGACTTGTTTATACTCTAGTACAACTACATTTTTTTAATACACTTTTATCTGTGAACAAAACAGATAAAAATTCTCAGCCTTCACAGAACTTAAATTCTAGTGGGAGGAATAGACAATGCCTCTAACAATGAACCTAATAAGTTAACATATAAAGACTATCTAAGAACCTTTTTATTGTAGCCTTGGTCGGGTGGCTCAGTTGGTTGGATTGTTGTTCTGTACACCAAAAGGTTAGGAATTCGATTCCTGGTCAGAGCACATACCTAAGTTGGGAGTTTGATCCCCGGTCAGGGAACATATAGGAGGCAACCGATACATGTTTCTCTCTCACATCAATGTTTCTCCCTCTCTCTCCCTTTCTCTTTCTCTCTAATTGATAAACATATCTGCAGGTGAGGATTAAAATAAAAAACACCTTTCATTGTAAAATTAAATTTAAATTTTTAATACTGATCGTCACTGAGTCAATGGTTTACCTTTTACAACTAATATGAAATAAATTTTATAATATGAATCATGCTTCTGCGATTAACTATTTTTCATATTTTCTCTTTAAACTATGAGGCCCATCCCATGGGGCCCATCCTCTAATTTTAGTGCCCCGCTCTTCCATGCAAATGGAATGCATCTCCAAATCTCTGAAAGCCATGCATACATTATTTTGATCAAGCATTATACTAAGGGCTGGAGATACAAAGGTTGTTGCTTAACACAAAATCTTTACCCCTGAAGAGTTAACTATCCAGTAGGAGAAGGATGAAGGATGACCAAGGCTTATGAGTGTATAATTGAAGTATGCACAGCATCTGGGTGCACCCTGAGGAGGGGATGGCTACCTCTGCCTAGAGAAGGCTGCTTGGAGTGCCCTGTTGAGTCTGGGAGAATAGGTAAATGTGTAAAGGCAGAAAGGTCTAGTGGTTCCTATGTACCAGGAGAGCAGT
Organism: Myotis brandtii; assembly: GCF_000412655.1. Lineage (NCBI taxonomy): Eukaryota > Metazoa > Chordata > Mammalia > Chiroptera > Vespertilionidae > Myotis > Myotis brandtii. Next base: position 150,903 of record NW_005370558.1, on the reverse strand, counting down.
CAGGGAGGAAGGGATCCTAAGGCAGTGGTCGGCAAACTGCGGCTCGTGAGCCACATGCGGCTCTTTGGCCCCTTGAGTGTGGCTCTTCCACAAAATACCAACTTCTGCGCATGGGCCACAAAGTTTCAATCGCACTGTACATGTGCGCCCGCACGTGGTATTTTGTGGAAGAGCCACACTTAAGGGGCCAAAGAGCCGCATGTGGCTCGCGAGCCGCAGTTTGTCCTAAGGAGCTAGGATTAGTGGAGGCTGTGTATGCACAGACGCCATCACTAGGAGCTACATCCCTCATGAGAAAAAATGGAAAGCAAGATAGAGTGGCTTATGAGCAGACTTGAGCTAGAGCACTGGGCACACCAAGAATGGTGATTGGACCTCAAGGCACAGATTAACTAAAGGAAAAGTACCTGAAAAAGGCAAGGAGACCAAGCAGCAAATGAGGACAATGTTAATAATGTAAAGCAGACCCAAATAGTGCTCATGTTCTCTTGGCAGACCTCTCCACTCTCCACTGGACATGTCACCAACCAGTCATCCAGGGTTAACAGTAGACTCTTCCATTCACATCTCACCCCAGCAACATTCCCAAACCAAGCACAGGGAAAGTGCCACTCTGTGTGCCCTTTAAATGTGTGCAACAGCTGGATGAGATAAAGTGAGACTTCCACCCCAGCCCATGTTAAATATCCATGAAATGGTATCTCAGAATTCCTATAGTACTCTTTATCACCACAGTCACTATTCCCTGGCATTAGAATATCCATAGTAAGAAGACACTATGCCATGGGATCATTCTATGCATTTTATATAGCATACTGTAGTGATCGATCATCTATCTCCCCAGCGAGTCCTGGGAACTTCTCAAGGGCAGGGGCTAGCTAATAGTAGTAACAAATGAATGAATTAAACCACCAAATTTTTTCCCATAGTTCCAAGCTAGTATAACAAACAGAAAACACATTAACTGTTGCTATTTTTCATTTTAAATGATGACAGCGTGAAGGCTATTCAATGAGTTTCTCACAAGCACAAAGTCCATAACCCTCCATACAGACACACAAAATCAAATGCTAGAATCAGAGGATAGCAATTTTTTTCATTTTAATTTTTAAATAAATAGTTTTCCACTCCCAGGAATTTGCTGAATAAATGTGGTAGTGCCAGTTCAGAGTCAACTCCCCACTCCCCAACACACACACACACACACACCTTTGAAAGGAAGAAACATCATAACTCAAAATATTGGGAGGAAGGGAACATTTCTGCAAAACTTCAGAACTTGTTTTAAACCCTCATATCCTCAAATGACCACATAATATGCAGTGTCCTGGCCAAGGCCAAAATCCAACATTAGATAAAAATGAAAGTGAAAATTTTCTTTAAAAAGAAAAAGACCAACATTACTAAGTCAAAAAGTAAATAATCATTTACATCAGGATCTAATACTCTGGGCAGACGATCCTTGGGCCTGGGCTACTGAGGCATGCTTGAGAACAGCTGTTCACATGTAATCTCACAAAGTAGCTAGGTTGTACTTTCTTCCTAAGGTCTTTCCACATTTTCCCTCTAATAACCCGATTACAGATGCTATCCTTGGTGAAGAAGAGAGTTAATTTTGCTTATTAAAAATAATAATAATATTTGTGTAGAGAAACACAAAAGTAGCAGGACCAACAGTTATTGAGCAAAGGGACTTGAAAAGTCAGCCCACAACCCCCTCTCCCCCCCACCCCACGTGGTGAGAGGGTGTGTGGGCTTGAGGGGTGAGGCGAGGGGGGTTGTCTTTTCTTGGTGAGAGGAAGAAGGAAGTGCAGAGACAAATACACCAGAGAACTACTTTTTCTGGAATTCATAGAGGGTCTGGCCTTTTATCCCCAAGACTGGGGACCCGGGTTTTGTCAGGGGCGCCTCCCCGCTGTCCTGCCCTGGGCTGCTCCACATGAGCAGAGAGAGACAGGAGGCAGGCCCCTCTGACACCTACTTAACGAAGGCAGATGGAGAGGAGAGTGTGTGGATGCCTTTACTTCCCCCTCAGGAGGCGCCCAGCAGGAGCCCAAAGAGCCAGCAGCTCCGAAATCAGATTTCCACACATCCTCCCACCACAGAACACGCTTACCACTCGGGCAGGAGGAAACAGAGCATTAAGCAAGTGTGGCTCTGGTGGATGAAGGGGGTTTTAGAAGACCTAAAGAAGCCTTCTTACAGGATTTGGCTCTTTTTTCAACCTCTCCAGAGGTAGCCAAGTTGAGAAACAGTCACTCACTCAATGACCCGAAGGGGGCAAGGGTGTTACTTTGAGGAGGACACAATCAGTGTCTGCGAGACGTCTGAGTCACAGACACATACTTTATTAATAATCTTACATACACAAAATGTCCAAGGGAAAGCCTCACAGGCTGACTTCTGACAGCTCCAGATAACAGCAGGGGGAACTGAAGCCATGCTGGCTCTGAGGCTTCCACATACTCCACAGAAGTGATGGTCCCTTTCCCACCCCAGGGATGTGATACAAATAAATAAATATAATTATCTGCAGAACTTAAAGTGCAAGGACAACACTGTCAAGTCCTTCCCCCCAAGTGCAGTGACTTGTGGGAAACAGATAGGAAAATAAAAAGAACAGCTGGAAAATTTAATTACAGAATAACAACGCAAGAGCTGACATTGTTTCGCAAAACTAGCCAATAGCCAAAGCCCTTCTCCCTTACCTTAAGATACAGAAGCAGCTCTTAGCTCCTGAAGATAAGCGGCAGAACCCGAATCTCTGTTTGCTGTCAATGTCAGTGAGCACAAACGTGAAGTTCTGGCCAACTTGGCTAACTGTGAGGCTGCGGCAAAGACAGAACAAAGGGGAAAATGAATGTGCAGTAAGTTTCTTGATAAAGTATCTAATCATGACAAGTCGTTGAACCTGTAACATTTCCTCTCTCAGTGGAACTCTTTATAAATGAACTGAAAATTTACACACTTCAAGGAAACAGATTGTGAGCTAGTAAAAAAAAGGGGAGGGGAGGCCGCAGCAAGCAGCACATTCTGGTGACCACCTACCTCATCGGAGCTACCGCCATACCTTCTCCTACTTACTGAGTGCAGGCAGGTAGCACGATTAATCATCCCATCAAATCCTGAAAGGTGCATTCCATTAACTTCACATTGTAGATGAGGAAATAAAATGTTTTAAAATTCACTTCTAAAAATCAGTTTACCAGTTAGCTTGGATTCCTCTTTAAAAATTTACATATTCCAAATTCTAAAACATAAATTTATGCTAATATAATATTTTAGAATTTGACATTGAATTTTTCAAAGGAACTTATTAATTCGTAGTTTACATGTTGCGTTTTACAAAATATATTCAAATTGATCATATATTCAAATAGATGCTTCTCACCTATAATTTACTTTCTAAATTGTCAGTGCAATAAAAAAGTCATGGTTCACCAGGCCTTTTCCAAAGACTTTTTGAGTCTTAGGATACAATATAAATTAAGTTCTCAAATATAGATAGCCTTCCTTTTGAAAATTCCCTCGTATAAGCTGCATAAGAAAATTAAAGAAGTTTCCAAGGTATCTCAGCACAAAAGGTCAGTGGACCCTACCTGGTCATATGTAAGGAAACAATTCCATCTCTTGGAAAGTGGTTAGAGAGTACAAGAAAATAATTCAGGAAGAAAAGAAAATGCTCCACTCTACTGTTTTAACTAGGAAGGTGAACGAAAACAAGGTGGCAATTTAAAAGCAACGTGGTAATAAAACAGGTGTAAGTAATGCTATCCCTCCACCTTACACAGCCAGGAGAAGAAACACATTTCTATAAAAGTTATAGAGCTGTCAAGGGGACACCAAATGCTACCCTGTTATGGCTGTTATGTTTTATCTATAAAGCTTGGATACTGTGTTACTATGGTGATTTAATACTATGTTTTAAAGGGGGATTATATGATTAATTTTAACAAGGTTGAGAACTAAAGATGTGTGAGAAACAGGATTCTAGCTCACATAATTAAAGTGATTGGGGGGGAACGTGGGCCTCATTGGGGGAGGAGAAAAACCTGTATTATTAAAATATTTAAAGCAACAGGTCAGGATGATTTTAAGTTCGAATAAGGTGATGCTTTTGTCAAATACTATTATGTGGTTTTATAAAATATGACTGTTTGTTATTTTAACTCAGGGTTTGATTTCACATCCACAGTGTTTACAATGAAGCATCCTAGAAGGAAAGGATATCGATAGGACTGAATGAGAAGAAAAGACCCAGGACCTCTAGGAAAAGGACAGAGAACAAACACAGCTTGGTTGGTGAGTTGAGTGTCATTAATTTCCCTATTATCTTTTCACTAACATTAAAAATGCTGAAAATGCTTTTCGCTACCTCATAGGCTCAAAGAAAGATTCATTACTCATTTACTTGGTTGAAATCCCAACTCAATCACTTGCTAACTGAGACTTAATTTAGCAAGTTACTTAACCTCCAAGTACCTCAGTTTCTTCACCTGGAATAACAATGAGAAACTACCACCCAACCCAAAGGATGTTTGGGCAACAAGTGAAATAAGCATTTAGTATAAAGGCCAGTCCATAGTAAGGATAATTAATAAAAGAGATGCAAGCTGTTAAGCTACCATCTGAATGGAAACCAACATTCATATTAAAACCATGCATTTGCTTAGAATCTTCCTGACTCAGCTTTGTAGTACTTATGAGTGGATAAAGGAAAGCTGCCTTTCTTTCTCTCTTGTCTGTTGCATCTTTTCAGTAAAGGGTAGACCTCCAGATAACCAAGGGAGCTGTTCATGCTTGCATTAAAGTGAACAAGATTCTCCTGGCCAGAGTGGCTCAGTTGGTTGGAACATCATCCCATGCACTGAAAGGTCACCGGTTCGATTCCTAGTCAGGGCACATGCCTATGGTTAACGGTTCGATTCCTGAGTGGGGCACCTACTGAAGGCAGTAGATTGATGTTTCTCTCTTTCTGTCTCTCTAAGTGTGTCCTCAGGTAAGGATAAAAATAATAATAATAAAGTGAATAAGATTCTTTTTGGGGTGCCACAGCTTAGAAGGAGGCACTTATTCGCAGTTGAGTCACGTTTTTTTAATTCCTACTAGGGTGAAGTACAAGCCATTAAAAGCCCGTAACCATTAAACACAAAAATATTTTTCCTTGGACAATTTCGAATAAAATAAAAGCCAGGCAAAGGCAGTCAAACAGAGGTTAACTTGAAGGTTCTGAATCCCCCACAGAATGTGTCATTCCCTTCATGAGACTACTCACTTTTTCTCCATAAAAATGACTTTGAGAAAAGGGTCTGCTTCCTTAAAGGCTGCAGTTCCTATGTTTACGTCTGGATCAGAATCCACAGGAATCAGATTTCAGGATAGTTAAAACTGGGAGGAACCAAAGAAGCCATCTTATCTAATTCTCTTGTTTTGTAGCTGGGAAAACTAAGGCTCAGGATTATTTTTGGGGCTTGTTTTTACAAAGTAATCAGGACTAAAACAAAAATCCAAGCCAAATTCTGCTTCAAAGTCTTTTCCATTCCTCCTCACTGCACTAAACACAATGAAAACTCTCCCCCAGAAGCTTTCAGCTCAGTTGAAGGAACTTGGATACATAAGAAAGTCAGATAGTTGTCTCACCAAACAGACTATACTTCCCACTAAGCTGTATTTTGAGTATTTTCAAAACTGAGCCCAGAAAACAGGGCCAAGACCATCCTTAGCTGTGCTTCCCATGCCTAGATGAATATGGAAAAGGGAGAAAAGCAATGACTATCTGAACCACAAACTTGAACCTTCATGCCGCCTTGTAAATGCCTGTTAGCTATTCAAGTCCCCTCTTGCAACATTTTGTTTAACCTTGAGGTTGTTTACAGGTTCAGTGTATAAAGGGCATGAAGCATGTGGACAGGACAGTTTGATTGCAATCTTTCAGTGAAAAAATGGGATTTTCCATATCAGCCTCACTTTAGTTTGTCATCTTACTGAGCAACTAACTACTATACTGACCACTGCAACAAATGCTGGATATACAACATCCATCCCACTGTGGCACTTCCTGTCTAGTTGGAGAGGAATAATAAACAAGTGTACCACAAAGCACACAGCTTGTCACAGTGTTGCATGAAACCAAAGAAGGAACAAGGACAGAAGATGAAAGTGAAGGGAAGGCCCTACTGAGATAATGTGGTCAGGGACAGCGTCTCAGGGATGACAACAATACCGACCTGAAGGATGAGCTGAACAGCCAATCCAGAAGCAGCAGACTGGGTGTTTCAGGCAGAGAAAAGAACTGTGCAAAGATTCTCCGGCTAGAAAGAGCTAGGCATGTTCAAGAAACTAAAAGGACACCAGTACAACTAATAATAATACTTTTTTTAGAGTGAACAGAGATCTCAACAACGTCATTTCAGTACTCCTCTCCACCAAGAGCTTCAAGTTCAGTGTAGGGGAGAAATAACTTTGGATTGAAAACAAGAGTATCTGCTTCTTCCCCAGCTCTGTAATTACATGGTAATGACCATAAGCAAGTCATTCCAGCTCTACAGATCTTGGCTTCCCTGCTGTAAGAGGGAATGCTTGAACCAAATGAATTTCAGCTTTAGAATCCTGTGGTCTGATTCTCACACATTCTCAAGGCCTCCGGTAGCCAGAGCCCAAGCTATCACAGTACACGTCACCCTCTCCCTAGCAGGCTCCATCTGCTCTGGCTGAACAATCTTTAGGCTCACTCATGGTTTCTCCTCTGCTTTGCTCCTCAGTGCATATGGGGTGTTAGGCTCTCCCTTCCACTTACCCCTTCTTGTCCTCCCTGCAGACTCAACACAAGTCTCCCCCACTATGAGAAGTTCTCTCCAATCTCAGTCTTCCCTAACTGTACTATCTTTTTGGATAGATACCCTTAAATGTGTCTTTCTAATACTTCCTGAACTAAACTGAGAAACACATGCAGGGCAGAGCTCCAAGTCTGATACCATTTCCTTATCACCCAACATAAGGCTACACATTCAGAACCTTCCTTTCCTCTTTTGTAAAAGAAATAGCACTATCACCTACCTCCTAGAGTTGCTGGGAAGAATAAATGAGGTTTAATGTGAAAATGCCCAGCACTTTGACTAGAATCAATTAGGAACTCAAATACTAATTTCTTTGTCTTTCTACACACACACACACACACACACACACACACACACACACTTGGTGACTGGTCTTCCCACAAGGTGTTCTACTGAAAAATGTATTCTTTTGGGAGATGAACATCCAGGTTGTGCTAGCCGCCTAAGAGGACCTGCGGCAAGTCACAATTTCTTTACAACTTAGATTTTGTTCAAATGAAGATAAACAGTACTTGTTCTCATCTCTTATGATAGGGGGATAAAATGATATGATACATGAGGAAGCACTTTCTTTTGAAGAGCTACTGGTATTATTATTTTTCATAAGTCCTAGTTTCAGAAAGAAAAATCTTAAAACAACACAAGAGACAGCAAGATGTCAATGTTAAAGGGTGATTTGATGATGACTGTGAAAATCCCACTCTTGATATAGACTAGAAATGTCAGAAAGTTGTATTACTGTTCCTTGGGGTAGAAAAGCACAGATACCAAAAAGATTAGGTAGCTTTCTTTTTTTAACATAATCACCTGGGGCATTACTCATCTCCCATGCTGACATTTTCGAAATCAAACAATATCATAAATATATCTAAGGGGCTTTGTGGGCCTCAGAATCTGGGCATATATCCATTTGTCAGTGTTAACTGAAAACTAATTAAAAAAAGTGACATTAAAATCTTTGTATTTACTAGTATTGTAAACAAACTTCATTATTATTCTCTTCTGCATTAAAGTATGCCAAGGTTAAAGGTAGGGAAAAAGAAGATAAAAATATGCTCTCCAAAATAAAGTGGTTTTTGTATCAATAAGAGTTATCAACACAAGAAAGAACCACTATACATGGCGAGAATGACAAGGATGAAAATATATCCATAGAAGGATAATTCTGTCCCAAATCTTTTTGGGAAAAAATATGGGAATCATGATTAGAAGAGAGTAATTTGAAGAGAAGCATAGTAGAAGAAAAATATTTTTCTAACAACAGCAACAAAAGGCATCAGACTTCGGTGGCAAAAAATATTTTAGAACTAAAATTTAAGCTCCTGTTTTTCTTCCATTTCAGAATGTAATCACCCAGACAGGTAGGGAAGTAGAGCTGTATGGTGTGATGAGAGAGAGAGAGAGAGAGAGAGAGAGAGAGAACACATTTGGGGAGATTTAATCTCTTTGCAAATTTCTTCTAATGTTAGTTTACAAAGTCAATTAAGGAATACCTATCCAAAACAGATCATCACTCTAACAAGCAATCATGTAAAAATGTATTCTCTTATTTTTCTGTGTTAAACACCTAACCACATTTTAAAAACATTTCAGCTTTATTAATTTGTATAAATATGCCCTTGCCATAATTTGTAATACATTTTATAAGTGACTAGCGATTTCATGCATCGCTAATTCATACATATAAATGCGAAGTTTGCATTAAACGTCTCTAAACAAAACCTTGCTTGCTATTTTTAGAAGGAGTAGGATAAAGAAGAGATAAGAGGACTCTCATTACAAAGACTGATCTTCTTAAAATTAAGGCTATTCTGTTTTGAGCATCAACCTGCTACTAAAACAGTCCTGGTACCATGGTTTAAAAAGGCCCACGTCTGGAAATACTACAATGGTTGATTGGCTTAAAAAATAACACATGAGAACCAGGGAAAACAGTGATTATAAGTGGTTGGCATCATTCCAGAGCTGCTTTTTAGTACTCTTTTTGCTTCCTAGTACTCTTTTAAACTCCTTTGGCTATTAGTTCCCATCTCACACCATTTTTAGGTTTATGCCAAATAAACAAGGACACTGCTACTACAAAGTGCAGCAAAGACCCAAGCAGCAAACTACCCACATGCACTCTACATCACCCAAATTTTTCAGGCTTTGCCTTGTTTGGCAATAGTTAAACAATAGAACCTTCCTGAAGATGGGCACATTTTATAGCATTTTTGGAACATATTATGGCACTTATTACTTATAATGATACTTACTAAAACTTCTCTATCACTAAAAGTGAAATTTTTAAGATGTAACATTTGTATAGTTTCATACTTCAATTTTGCATTAAGGGAAAATCACAAACAGCAATCAAGTGGACAAGTGATTGAAAAAAATGCTTAAACTATAATGAAAACATAATGGACATTTCTTGAAAATAAGATTAAGATGATTGTTTTGTTATTTTTAAAATTTGTATAAATATGTTGTTAAATTATAGTATTATAAGTAAGAGGAAAAAGCTCTTCTAAACTTGTTTTCAATAAGCCCTTTAAAAATAATCTTCTTTTAAAAATAAGCTATTAAGCATGGCTCATTTTTTTAAAAACGCTTAGATTGTTTTAATTATCTTCAAGCTCTAATATTCATACCTCTCCAAGAAATAGTTTGTCTCAATGCAAATGCTAAAGAAATGTTTAGATAATTTTGTATTTTTTAGTCTAAAAAACTATAGGAAATGCCGATTTCCTTAGAGATATCATTCTTAGCCACCTAAACAAAATGCAAGACTATATTTAGCAGCATATCTTTTAAATAGCGGAACACATTTTAAAAAGATAGGCCTATGCCCATTTAAATTTTATCTTGAAGTCTAATAAAAACAGTCTATATATACGCATAAGGCCATGAAGTCACATAATATTACTTAATATTATTTGGTAAAGTAAAATATATTCATATTTAAATAAAAATTAAAACCCAACCATTCTTAATCATGGTTTGAGTCTGATAACCAAAATCAAAAGTTTAATGTCATGCAAACTACATTTCACAAACTAACTAATGCAAAGCTCTAAGCTTTAAACTTTTTGACAGTGTCAATAAAATCCCCAGGAAAGGAGACTACTGCAACTTTCCTTGGAACATAGGCATTTTAAATCATGGTTAAGCAGACAGAATGTTAAGAATGGTATGGTTTTTATTTTCCATAGCAGGTTTATTGACGCCTTTTCTCTAGTAAAGTTTGAAAATCTGACACTACCTGTCCACATAGAAGGGGAAACAAAACTTGGTCAAAGTCTGTAGAACTTCCTGTGGAGAGAAAAAGAGATAATTTATACATCCAATGGGACCAATAAATCTAACATTAACCATGGCACACAATCTAGCAACTTTACCCTAAAGAAAGAGGAGACAGATGAAGAAATATGGGCTTTATCAATTACATGGGAGGAGTACCAGGCAGTCAATCATGAGAAATAATAAACATGATCAAACTTCATTAAAAATGAAAAATTAATCAAGAATCACACATGGGCAAGCAGCAGGAGTCATGCAGGAAAGCTCTGAAGGGAGGGAGGCGATTGGGTTGCTGAGTGTTAACACCCCTCCAGGGACCATCTCCAGCCTGACCATATGGATCAGAGTGAATAACACCGAGCCACATGGGTTTGGCCTGGCAGGGCCGCTGTTGCTGGCACCGTTTTTTGCCTGTTACCTAGGAACAGAGGGGGCTGGGATTAGACAACGCTTCCCAACATCAATAGGCCAAAGCACAAGCAGAATAGAAAGCCAACTTGAAGATAATTGTCTCTGAACATTGTCAACTACATGTTTTAGAGTGTAAAACTTCATTTTATTACTTTATAAAGGAGTTGTGATTTCTGGCATAAATTTATTTTGTAGCCAAACTGTAACAATTTTAAGTATGTACTATTTTTAGTTAAATGTCATCATAATTGGACACACTTACCTGCTTGTAATTTGTGAAAATTCAAAGCAAACTACTAGTTTATATATCTTTTAACAAATATGTAGGTACATAAAACCAAGCATGTTATTCAAGGGAAGTATACAAAAAGGGAACAAAAAGCAGAGTAACATTTCAAAGACTTACTTACAAAAAAGAAGCTTCTTACATTAAGAAAAGCACATTACTGTATGAGACACAATACACAGTGGGGTGTGTGACTTTTCCCAATGGACACATTTCATCTACATAGCATCTATACACATAACTAAACATATATACAAGTAATTAATTATTACTTCCTTCATAGTATTTTCTCTAGCTTGTTTTAATTTAACTGCAGACTTAGCCCACTGTTGGTGCTTAAGTTCACTGACCAATGTTATAAATTTTAAAAAGTATTTCTTTCATGCATTTGATTTGCTTTTTAACTATTCAAAATCCCAACTTAGAGACAAAATGAAGAACATAATTTTCAGTCATTGAGAAGCTGGTTCAAATAAAAACAAACTTGCCCATTGCAAATCCTAATCCAAGTGATAAATTAAAGGTCAGTTTACGAATGTAGCATTTTTCTAACCAATAATAATGAATTATCAATGCTAACTGGATTGATGCTTCTCGCTTCATTTAGCTTTAAAACCAGTTCTATCATTCAAGAAATAAACCACATCAATCTAATAACCCACTCAATGAAGCAGAAAGCACACTGACTTGCTCTGCCAGAACATATTCCACCTACATAATTCAATTGAGCATATCCTATTTTTTAATATCGTGGACTGGGACTATATACATCACAGCACTATTAAGGCATGTCATGAAATAGTAAAGGAGTAGGAAACAGAAAATGAAAAAAGTGGATTCTAAGAGGCATTGTTGACATATTAGTTAATTTCATAATGTGGCATTCAAATGTTCTTATTTTTTGTTTTAAACTCATATTTAAATAAATGGCTATTACTAATAGAGAATCAAAAGAACAAGAGCAATTTCTCAATGCATAATGTTATTATCAGGCAAATATTGGAAAAGAAGTCATATAAAACATTCATTTTAATGTCTGTAGTTTCAATTATAAAATAAACTATAACGTACATACACATGATTTATATGCAAAAAAATCCTTACATAATTCCTTTCACTTCAGGTTTCAAACACTACAGAATATCTCTTGACTTCAATATATGTGCCAAGCATTCTTTAAAACTCAGTACTAATGCTCCCTCATTGCCAAGATCAGCTACAAAGACAGTTATCCTTTACTCCTCAAAAGTTACAGGTGCAGAACTGCCTCTCTACTCTATGTTGGAGTTGAGCTGCCAAAAGGCCTCAAGATTTTTGAAAGAAAGGACCCCCATGGCTACGAGAAGGCATTGTGTTTCTCAGCAGAGTCAAAGGAATCTAATATACCCAACTTATTACTCAGTACAATATAGAAACTACTTATCATTTTCTAATGTCAAGAGTAATAACCAACCGTGAACTTGTCTGTCAGATAATATTAGAACAAATATCAAAACACCAAATGTAGGCTGAGTATAACCCACCTCCCAAGAACTTTCCGTTTTACCCAAGAACGCAGTGATAAGTCTAATTAAGCAGTGGGGCAGAGGGAGGGGAGGAAGGAAGGGAATATAGGCAAACGTAGGCACATGTTTGTGCATTACAATATGTTTCTTCATGTTTGTGATATTACAAGAGCTTGATATTCCAATTTAAGTCAAACAAGACGGTGGTGTGCTGTCAGAGGAGAAAACAAAAATGAGCATCTACTCTGTGTTAGGCATATCACACGTTATCTCAATCAAAATTGAAAAATCTACTTCTTGGTTTAGGAAGGGAAGACAGGAAGAGGGAGGAAATAATAAGCAATGTTTCTTGTAAATAAAAACTGCTAAAATAAACAAATTTTTTAATACTTCTGGTTTTCCTATATATAACATTTAATTACCTTATTCTCTTTTCCAAAGGAAAACACAGTTATTTGAATATGAAAAGTACCACTCTCCAAAGAGGGGACTTTAAAACCCTGATTTAAACATATTTTGAGCATTATATTTAGAGCAGAGTGTCCTTCAGCGTTAACTTTCCTGGGAAAAACAGTCATTAACCAGTTATTCCAACCCCTCTTTCTCTCTAGAACCAGTGTCTTTGGCTAGGGTAATTTCTTTGCAGATAATAATTTTCCTGTTTTCTCCCCTTTCTCTAGCCTACACAGCTCTTTTAGAGGACCTCAACTACTGCTATATAAATCGGATCTTCGAGATGCAGTGCAGCTGATGAAATGTAAATGACCTCATTGCTAAGGGGGGTGGGGGGGAGATGGTGCCAGCTCTCCAGATCAATTCCCAAGTTTATATTTTCACAAATCTTTTTATGTACAGTTTGATTTTTTAACATTTTAATGAGCAAAAAAAAAAAGTGAATCTATAGTAACCAGTCACCACAGTTAAAGTGCAGGGCATGAACCAGATCCCAGGAGGAAACCAGTCCACCATGTCACCACTGGCTTTAGGACATTCGCCACCTGGTTCCATGTCCCCAGGTTCCAACTCTTTTCATAATCAAAACACTGCTGACATTATAAACCCCAGACGGGTTTTCTAAAATCCCTCCCAATCAATATATCCAACACATAACTTATTGGAGGCAACACTGAGCTCATTGATTAAGGTGAGTTCAGTAGCAAAGTTTTCAAAATAAATGAGACAAGAAAACAGCAACCAACCCCTTTGTGTCACCAGACAATTTATGAAATAGGCAATTTCCAAAAGAGCTTTTCTTCCAAACAAAATATCCAATACCTCAAAGGGGAAGAGGTAAGAGCAGAGGGGGCAGGGAGGAAGTGGATGACAGGCAGTCGCACAAACCTTTCAGTGATGCATATATTAAACAGCAGACTGCACAGTGTAGTAGAAAAGCAACAATATCTACAAAGCTCTGCCCACAAGGAGATACTGAGCTTCAGACTATGAATCAAAATATGCAATTAACACACCTAACACTGGATTCACTTGCAAATGAAAATCAGAAATGAACTCAAGATTCATCTCCATCTTTTTAGGATTCATTTCACCCAATTTGAATTCTCAACCAGTCAGAAGGCCCATCAAGGGAATTTACCCCAATCTGGAAAAAGTAGATTGTGTCATGCTGAAACTGGACCATTCTCTTAAAAAATCTGGGAAATCTTTAATATGTATATTTTTCATCATAGAATCCTATTTGGAAGCAAAGCTTCAAAGACTAAACTCGATGTAGTTCATTGGAATTATCAGTAACAAGAAGGCTAACCCAATTCACTCTGAATTTGGGGTGCAGGGTAAGGGAGGGTATAAGAGATCCTGCAACAGCTATCAGTTCAGATGTCAAACACTGTTTTCATTGCTTCATTGAAATCCATAAATAAAAATTAGTTGTATTTGGCAGCTGAAAACAACTGACAGACACAGACATACACACCCTGCAAATAAATGCCATCTGAAAGACAAAAGCGCAGGCTGATTATAATGTCCACTGGGGTTACAGAATATTGGAAGATGAGGCATGTTCTCAATAGTTCAAAAGGAAAAAGAAAATATGTGCAGGAAAACATTTAAATAAAGAAAAGAGAGAGCATGAATAAATGAATGGATTTTCAAATATGTAAAGCTACAATCAGCCTCTTTGTAGCTTGCTGAAAGCTATATAGCAGTGGATAATTTACCTTTGTCCAAAAAGAGAGTGAAGGAGAGAGAGGCGGGAGACAGTAGGAGAACATTTCCTGAGTTTCCTACATCTAATTTATTTGTTCGTTTCAAAATGTAGATGTGTGATGAAAAGATCAGTGGAGCTCAAATTCCTAAAATACTCTATTTCTATGCTTAGACATTTTTAATAGCATGAGGGAAGTGCTGACCCTCTAAGTCCTGCAATTGAGATCAGTGCAACTGACTTGAAAGAAAAGCCTCTGATTGATGATCTTAAAACTCAAGTTGAAAGTTAAAAACAGAACACACACAAAATCCAAACATACAAAAAGCTAACAAAATTTCAACTTTAAGCCATTTCAAGTTAAAACCAGGGATTCCAAGTGAAAGCTACCAGAGATTTTAATGCTTATGATTAAGAAGGGTAAAACAGAATGGTAAGTTCTTAGAAGTTTAATTAGTACCAAGTTCAAGAATGTTGATCAGAAATTTCCTAAATATGAAAACAGGAAATATAATTTTTCTCCTTCCCTATATATGCCTAATTAAATCTAAGATATATACATAGTTACAACCAAACTTTTATTTATTTTTTTCAGTGAAAAAAAGCTTTGAATAAGGGATTTTACAAAAAGGCCTTTCAACACCCGAACATAAAAGCTGGGTCAAATTTCTAACAACTCTGCTCAAATGCTAGAGTCTGCTTCCTCTCTTTGGTATATTTCAATATTTACTCCCAGTTTACTTTTTATAACTTTAGTTAATTTTGAGTCTTGCACACATTTAATTATGCTAATTTGTATAATACCTAATATGCACAAAGATAAAATACAATAAAATATAGAAAGTCATCATATTCTATAACATGAACTTTATATCTAAATTACTGACGTTAAGTACATAGGTAGAAAACAGAAGAGCCACCTCTAAAAGTACTTTAATGCGTAAATCTTCATGACTTTTTGAAATCCAAAGGAAAAATATATTTTTTAAAAAAAGATATTTTCAAAAATATAATCTTATAAAAAATTTTAATTTAACAAAGCCACCCCATCTTTTTATATCCTTTCCTTTCTTCAAAAAAAGCTACTTAAAAATGTTCACAAATTAAATATCATATAAAATCTTTTATTCTAGGATTTCATTTTATTCATTTTAAATCTTACAGCAAAAGGGTTGAAAATGAGAGTTATATTTATAAGGTCAATATTAAACATCAATAATTTTCTTGACACTTGTTTCAAACACTTCCAAAACAAACAAATGCTTTGGTTAGAATTTCTTACAATTAGCATTCGATGCCATCAGTAATAGGATTACTTGGACTTAATATTATTACTCTAAAATATTTTGCCTTATTTATTTCCTTAAACATTTTTCTGTACATTTATGTTATCAATATCTAAAAGGAAGAAAGATTGGGAAAAGTGGGGGAGGAGGCCACAAGTCAGTACAGTACATACCAAAGGAATAGGGTCCCAACGGTAAAACTGCAAACATGGTTTCACTGAAGAAGCAACTTGCCCTCAGGAAGACAGTATTTAAAAAAAAAAAAAAAAAAGAGCACTGATAGAAATAGTGTTTTATAAGCATATTAAAAAGCTGTCAGCTTTTAAATATTTTAAATGCACACAAAAATGTGCACAGATGGGCAACTTTTCTGCTCACATTATTCTAAAAATTTTTTTTTCATTATCAAGCTCAAAGTCCTTGAATTTTTTAAACTTAATTGTGCCTCTATTTCTTAGAATTCACACCCCAAGGCCAAAGCTTTCCTGCCACCAGTCGTTCAAATCTGACTTGGACATTACACAGGAGGAGGCTCCAAGCCTCCCTGAGGTCTCACTCCTTTTACAACACACGAAAAAGCAGTCGATAATGGGCCCGTGTTGAATTCACTGCTCTCCACGTCTCCTCCTGGGACACAAGCCTAGCAGATGTGATAAAAACTGTGTCAGAGAAGTGGCTCTAGTTTGTGCCTTAATGACAACTTAAACCTCTAAACCAATACAACCAAAGGACTAACAGAACTGGCTGTTGCCTCTCTCTCCTGCCAATCTTCGAATATCTCTGAACTAAATTAGCACCTCTACCCACAACATCCCCTGCCACCCCACAAAATCCATTCTAATTTTAAAAGATAAATGAATTCAGCAAATGTGTTGAGAGAGAGAGAGAGAGAAAGAGAGAGAAATAGAGAAGAGTGTGTGTCCCCAACTGTCCTATAATTAAGCCCTAACACCACATATTTCATGTAGTTTATATTTTCTCAAGGTATGACTGTGCATTCAGCTGCCTTAAAGAACTACCTGGTATATATTCCCTCTCTCATTGTCCCAGTAAACATTATTAGTATAAATGGTAGAGTTACGGTTTCCAAAAAGTGCCTAGAGGTATAAAAAATTATTTTTAAATATGTCCAACCATAGAAAAGAAAAGTCATTATTCTGAGTTATCGAAACATTCCAATTATTAAAATTTATACAGAATTTTTTAAATGGTGGGGGGTTATACTTTTAACTTGTGAGAACTCTTTGTCTTATCTAATAATATGGTACCAAAAAATAGATTTAAATATGTACTTCTGGTAACATTTTCTAAATTCTATAATTCAGCCTTCAGATGATAGGCCCTTTTACCCAGTATCTTGAAAGCCTATTCAGTCACAATTGCATACCCACTTAATCAGCAATCATTGTTCTGGGATGCAGGACTTTGTTGTCAAGACAAGCACCAAAACCTTAAAAAAAAATTTTTCAGAACTGGCATAAGAAAAAAGTGATCTTTGTCAGACAAGGACAAATTTATGCAAATCTTTTATAAACATTCACAAACATTTATTTAGCTTTTGAAATGTTGGCCTCATTTGAGAGCATGAAAATGAGGGGGAAGTAGGAAAACGCAAAGGACAGCTTAGAAGCTGGCACGCTACATAAATATTCAGAAGGAAGATTATAGGATTCATGTTAGGCTGTCTTAGGCTTCTCCAAAGTCCACACAGAATAGCAAAGAACAAAACTAACGAGAAGTACAGCAGATGTTAGACAATGCATCAGCCTCTTTTCCTCTCTCACTTGGCTATACTTGGACGCTTTTATATTTTCTTTCAATATGGTTAGGTCATTCAAGGATTCTCCTATAGACTCTGTATTGTGGCTACAGATCTATAAGCTGGAGGTCTGTCAGCTTTCCAAAAGTTTCCAATGAAAAGGCATTATGCAAATTCTACCTCTCTTACCCTCTTTCAGGAGGGGAAAAAAGCCTCCAGTATGCAGTCATCGGAGTATTGGAAGCCCCAGCCTTCATTTCTGTATAGCTGTGTTTGCCTCAGGGCCACGCTGCTTGTTTTGACAGTGGATCCCCCTAGATAGTTGGGATTAGTCGAGCTTGTTTAGATAAACTTGAAATCAAGGCCTTCTCTAGGTAGACAGCTAGATGTAGCTACCGAGTTTCCAGCTGCCTCCTCCTTTCATCCCCAAACAACTGGAGATTCACTGTAGCTATCACAGCCACAGGCTATGTCACATACATAAGTACAAAATTAAAGGCTGCTAAAAGAAGCCTTTGTAAGTCTTAGTGCTAAAATAAGGAATCTGTACTGCTTGGTTTATACAAATTATTCAGGCACTACCAGTATGGAATTGAAATCATCAGTTAACAAGGCATATTAATCAAGGTTCCCAGCTTCTTTGGATAGACAGGATCATAGTTTGATAATATACCTAACCTTCTGCTTCTTAGCTCTTGAATGAGAGAGTAAGCGTTTACAATGTTGAAAGGGAAATAATAGGCTTTATTTACCCAGTGGCAGGGGATGTCAGACATCGCCAACAAACACTGTGAGCAGAATATGAAAATCAGAATGTAAATATCAAATCTACTTTTGAGAGAGAATTATTTAAAAATGGATTAGACAAGACCTCACCCAACAGTCATCTGTAATTACAGAACTGTTTCACATCAACTTTTATTTCCTACAACTTGCAGATTCTGATGAAATGATATCAGGAAGATTCAAGAACTGATGAAATTTATATTCACAACAGATTAATGACATCTCATTACAAAGAAAGAAGGCAGGTGATATGAAACACTATTGAAATAAAAAATTATACAAGTCAAATAGTTTTCTAAATCTACCATTCAAGGATTTTACAACCTTTACAACTAGAAAATGTTTCTTCAGAGGGCAAACAAAATGCAAACAAGGAAAATAATTCAATTCCATATGTGTGTTTTATTCTACTTTACATAGCCTGCTTCAACATATAGATGCTAGTGTTTATCTGAGGCTGCCTGGGATAAACTAAAAACAATGGCACTGGAACAGGTTTAAACATTTTTTTTTTTGAGACACCAGACATTACAGAAGGCCTTCTACCCCTCTGACCAAACTGTCAGTCACACAAGGCAGTTTCAATCAGTCAAGTTCATATATCACCAACAAAAATGTGTTCCCATAATTCAACAGCTAAATCACTATTTAAAAGAAAAGCCCTAAGACATGCAAGGCAGTCTGGAACTACAGTCATCAATTTGAGGTTTCCCTATGAAATCTCTGGTTCATTTCATGTACAACTTACAAACTAAAGAAGGAGTCAGCAAACTTTTTCTCTAAAGGGCCAGATAGTAAATATTTTAGGCTTTGCAGGACACTTATGGTCTCTGTCACAGATTCTTCTGGGTTTTTTTTGTTTTGTTTTTATAACTCTTCAAAAAGGTAAAAGCTTTCTTAGCTGGAAGGCCACACAAAAGCCAGCCCCAGGCAGGATTTGGCCAGCTGGCTGCAGTTTGCCAGCCCCTGATCTAGAGTGTCAAGGAGCATGGTCACATAACACAATCCAAACAAACTCACCAACCCCCAACACTCAAATTTAAAAATACCTGAAAGGTTAAATGCCAGTCGTGTTGGTTCTCTGGTGATCCAACAATTCACACATGATTTTTGACAAATGGCCAAGTATCTCCTGTACACAAACATGCTCTCTCTTCTTGCAGAGAAAATATTTAAAATACAAAGAATTAAAAATAAAACATTTCCACAATTCAGAATTCACAACTGTTTTGTGACATGGATTCTTTAAAGAAACAATCCTTCTTATATAAATAGCTTCACCACAGAAAACTACTAAAGTTTGTATGAATATAATATTAGTTATGTCAAAAGATTACCAGTGATAGCTATAAGAATTAAGTACAGTATATAATTTAAAGAATCTAATTATCTTATATACTTGTTCTGATTCAGTCTTTATTTTGTATTTCATATATCAATGGTCATCTGCTCTCTGGAGGGGGTTAAGTGCCAAGTGGAAGGGGACTGACAAAGAAGCTAGTATGTGTCACATCCTATGCCAGAAGTTTACATGTGCTCAATAGCCTTATGTAGATACAATCACCCTCCTATTCATGAATAAAATTAGTTTCAGGTAGAATGGTAAAATAACTTGCCTGACTGGAAGTAGAGCAATGGAAAAGCTAAAATCATGGTGCTATGCACCAAGTTCATCTGTCCTCGGAGCTCATGCTCTTCCCACAATCCTCAGCTTGCTATTTTGTTAACTACAAATAAGATATTCAAGAGAGATTCTCATACTTTGACCCTGTTTGACCAAGATTCTGTTTCCAGAGTTACAAACACTCATAGAGCTAAAACTGTGCAGTGGTAGTCCTCCATGCTAAATGAAGCTTCCCAATTGCAGCAGTGGAGTGAAAAATGTATGTTGTGTCAAAGCTCTTAGGTTAGGGTAACCTTACATGCCAGCTTGCCTAGCACTTTCTGGTTTATGCTCATTACCTCTGTGTAATCGTGATGCTGTGCCCCATCTCACTCTTGAAGGTGTTCTGGATTGGATACTACCTATGATCATCAGAGTCTTAGAGAAAGGAAAAACCCTGGCTTGTCTGGAGGATACTGAAAGAGCAAATAGCTGCTCCATCTGCCTGGTGATGCAAAGTGGGTGGTGTCTTAGGAGAGTTCGTTTTTATCACTTGACTCCAGGCTCTTTATCTACACTAAAGACTTATTTACATTCTATGAGTTAATGCAATACTAGACATTATCAACTACATGGAAGCAGCAAAGTCCTTTCTTTGCTTCATTTTCCTCATGCTATGTAAAAAGAAAAGAAAACAAACAAACAAAAAACACTTATTGAACTAGACTAATTCAGGTATTGTGTACACATCATGCCAACTTCTCATAATTCTAAAAAATTAGTATTACTTTCTTGTTTTACATATTTAAAAAAAAAACTGAGGCTGAAAAAGTAAAGTCTTTGACCAAAGTGACATTTCCAAGGCCAGATTTCAAAAAAACATGGGGATACTTGACTTCTACTTTCCTTTAGGTCAAACATACCCCCCAAAAAAGGCACTTAAAATTTTTAGGGTGAATGATATTTGTTAAGAAATAAGTGAGATGTGAATAATGAAAAGTACTTTAGCCATTAAATCTGTTTATTATAACAATAAAACATTTTAAAAATTCAGACATACTTCTCAATTTACCAGGGGTTTAGCTCTCCAGGAAAGATAAGCATCTGGCAGGTTGGAAGAGTTCTCTGATAAAAATGCTGTTCTCAATAATTTATAATTTACACTCCTAAAACTAGATGTTACTAAAGAGGCATCATGTTTGAAATACATCCAAATTCAAGAATATCAAATACCATTGTTTAAGCCTCTACTAGGTAGGATGGGATTTAATAAACGTTTTCATTTGTCCTACATCATTCAAATTCTGAGACCAAAAATCACAGTGTGAACACTATTCAGGCATCTTGTATAATAAAAGGATAATATACAAATCGACTGAACGGCAGAACGACCAGTCGCTATGACACGCACTGACCACCAGGGGGCAGACGCTAAACACGGGAGCTGCCCCCTGGTGGTCAGTGCGCTCCCACAGGGGGAGCGCTGCTCAGCCAGAAGCTGGGCTGACGGCTGGCGAGTGCAGCGGTGGTGGCGGGAGCCTCTCCTGCCTCTGCGGCTTACCGTCAGTCGGACAATCCCCGAGGGCTCCCGGACTGCGAAAGGGCGCAGGCCAGGCTGAGGGGACACCCCACCCCACAGTGCACGAATGTTGTACACCGAGCCTCTAGTTTATTATAATATATCAAATACTTAGTCTACTAACACCTATGTATAGTACCAGGTCTTAGAGATGTAGACATGAAGTAGGCAAGAATCCCTGACTTCCTGCCTGGGGGGAGGAAGAGAATATGTAAACAAGCACGTGCAATAAAGTGTTGTAGGTGTTCTGATAGAAGTCAAGGGAAAAGCAAGGTACTGCCAGGTCTACTCAAGTGATGTGAAAGACTCCTCAGAAGTGGTGACAGTTGAGCTGACTTTTGAGAAATGAGTAAAGTTGGTATTTACTAGACAAACAGGCTAGATAATATTCTAGGGATAAGAGCAATGTGAAACAAATAACATGTTTTATAAAATTAATATGTAAGTAAATGATCTTTGATAAGTTCAATTTTCTTTAAAAGACCATCTTAATTCTTTTATAAATACAGTACCCTTTCATTTCTACCTACCTGCTCTACACACACACACACACACACACACACACACACACAGCCACAGCCTGGGCTTGTGTTATATCACATTTGAAATATGAAACTGACCAAAGTTAGACAGTTTCTAATTCTGGCAGCCAGAGAAATCTTAACACTATTGCATGTAAGTATTTTTAACATGAAAGCTAACATAACACAAAGTACTATATGCAACCAAAAGGACTAATTTACAAAGACAGTGGGACCTGTTACTAAATTTCTGAGGTTTTGAACTTGGAAAGTCTTAATATACAGATTTCAAAACTGAAATAAAATGAAAATAATTAGTTATTTGAAACCCCCCTTCATCACCCTTTAAAGAGTTTCCATATTTTCAGTATATTTGAGAACAAAAATATTCAGGCACTATTTCTGTTTCTCATTCGTCATCTTCACTTGATAAGTACTCTCCCTTACCTTTGTGACTTCTCTAAATTTTTCTCTGAAACAGTGTAGGCTTACAAAGGAAAGGTTTTCCAGAATTCTTCCTAGTGTCAGTCTGAAATTCTAGAAGTAAAGATTATCACACATAACCCTAATACCTAACAAAACCAGGTTACCCTGCCAGCTTAAATCTACCCCTAAAAATAGTAGGCACTATATAATTATTGGTTATTATTAGGTACCAGGTATTATTCTGAGCAGCCTGCACATTTCAAATCACTTAACCCTCAAAATAATCCTCTGAGGTCTTCACTATGATTATTTCTAAGTTACAGGTGAGGAAATGAAATCCCAAAGAGGTAAACCCCAGTAAATGACAGAGCTGGGATTCAAACCCAAGCAGTCTGGCTCCGAAGTCCATGCTCTTAATCACCACGGCCGTGCCTCTGTACTCTCCTTTCTGGAATCTGAATTCCTTAAGCAACCATGTCTGTGTATTACATACTTCATATTCATAATTATTCACTGGTCCCTGATTTATCCTGATTGCTAAGAAGAACCTCTAACACTGACTACAGTCATTCCTAACGCTGAACAATTCACAGATTGACAGACAGACAAACAATACAATGTAAGGAGTCAAGGTTCCAAGTGCTCTCCAATTGCTGAGGATAGAGTGACTAATTCAGAAAGAGCACGTTTTACAGAGGAAGTGATATAAGCAAGGCATTTAATGCTGAACTGGACCAAAACATACTGTAGGATAGGTAGTACGAAGAAGGCAATTCAACCATTAAAACAATATGAGCAAAAACATAGAGGTGGGAAAGAACAAACTATGCTGAGAAATGGTGAGCCGTCTATGTCTGGCTATAAAGGGAAATGGTAGAAAACCAGACTAAAGGTTGGATCAAGGTCAGACTGTGATGGGCCTTAAATCCAAGTTAAGAAATTTGGAGTAAATGTTGAAGGAGCCAAAAAACCTTGATCAAGAACTTTGACTAAAGAGACATGATTTGAATTAGGTTTTAGAAAGATATCTCTGGCCACCTTCTGCCTCAACAAGTTTAAGAAGATTAAAATCATGCCAAGCATATTTTCTGACCACAATGCTTTGAAATTAGAAATCAACTGTAAAAAGGAAGTATAAAACCCACAAATAGGTGGGGATTAAACAACATACTACTAAAAAATGACTGAGTCAAAGAAGAAATAAAAGGTGAGGTCAAAAGAAATATAGAGACAAATGAGAATGACTATATAATATATCCAAACTTCTGGGATGCAATGAAAGCAGTAAAGAGAGGGAAATTTATATCATTACAGGCATATCTAAAGAAACGAGAAAAATCTCAAACAAATAATCCAACATTACATCTCAAAGAACTAGAAGAAATTCAAAAGCAGCCCAAAGTCAGCAGAAGAAAGAAAACAATAAAAATTAGAGCAGAATTGAGTGAGATAGAGAACAAAAAGACTATACAAAAAATTAATACACTAAAGAGCTGGTTCTTTGAAAAGATTAATAAAATGGATAAACCCCTGACTAGATTCACTAAGGAAAAAAGAGAAAAGACTTATATAAACAAAATTAGAAATGAAAGAGAAGTTAGCACAGATATCACAGAAATACAAAGGATCACACTAGAATATTGTGAGACTATATGTCACCAAATTCAATAACCTAGAATAAGTAAGTTTCTAAAAATATATAACCTTCTTAAACTGAATCATGAAGAACTGGAAAAACTAAATAGACTGATCAACAGTGAGGAAATGAAACAACCATCAAAAACCTCCCCAAAAAATGAAAGTCCAGGACCAGATGGCTTCATTAGTGAATTCTACCAAACATTCAAAGACAATTTGATAACGATCCTTCTCAAACCCTTCCAAAAAATTAAAGAAGAGGCAATACTTCCTAACACATTTTATGAGGCCAACATAACCCTGATACCAAGACCCAGCAAAAACACAAAAAAATAAAACTACAGAACAATATCTCTAATGAATACAGATGCAAAAATCCTAAACAAAATACTAGTAAATTGAATAAAAAATAATATATCACAATCAAGTGGGGTTCATTCCAGGGGTACAAGGATGGTTCAACATACATAAATTGATCACTGTAATACACCACATTAACAAAATAAAATGATAAAAATTATATGAACTTATCAATAGATACAGAAAATGCATAACATACAACATCCATTTATGATTAAAATTCTCAATAAAATGGGTATAGAAGAAAGGTACCTCAGCATAATAAAGGCCGTAGATGACAAAACTTCAGCTAATATCATACTCAATAGTGAAAAACTGAAAGCTTTTCCTCTAAAATCAGGAACAAGACAAGTGTTATTCAACACTAGTGGCCCAGTGCACAAATTCGTGCACATTGAAAGGAAATTAATTAGAAGAAATATTTTAATATCGCTATTCACCATTTCTCTATAATAGAAGTGTCAACCAAATTCAAGATCAATGACAGATGGAAACACATGCGTGCGATTGACACCAGCAAGAGCTTTATATGTATCACGCATGCGCGAGTCAACTTAGCCTTTTATATATATACTAGAGGCCCGTTGCACAAAATTCGTGCACGGAAAGGGGGGTGTCCCTCAGCCGGGCCTACACCCTCTCCAATCTGGGACCCCTTGGGGGATGTTTGACTGCCGGCAGTCAGACATCCCTCTCACAATCTGGGACTACTGGCTCCTAACCGCTTGCCTGCCTGCCTGCGTCGTCCCTCACTAACCCCCCTGCCGGCCTGGTTGCCCCAGGCAGACTGCTTTTTCAGTTGTTTGATCGTCCCTTACTAACCCCCCTGCCGGCCTGGTCGTCCCACGCAGTCTGCTGTTTGGTCGTTACTGTTACTGTGACGGCGTCCCGGACAATTTGCATATTCCTCTACTATTAATATAGATAGAATAAACTTGCTTAATTAGACCCGCTTTCTGATGTAGCTAAACTTTTTCCAGTCCAGTGAAGCACCCCATCTTCTCTTTCAGATCATTGTTAGCAACACCGCAGTAAATATCAACACGAAGCAGGTTATTATTGTTGATCACGCAGGGAGAACCAAGAGTAAAATATTTAACTGCAGCAGTATTTGACTATATTCTGTGCAGTGAGAAAACCTGAAGTCATTTTCAAGGTCCACTATTTCTTACTTCTTTTCAGTCGGGTCAAGTTTCTAAGTTTTCTAAATCTCCGTTTTCTGGCTAATGAAAAGAAAATAGGATTCCACTGAGTCTCCTATCTACCTACTCCAGGACTTCTGTGAGGATCAAATGAGATGAGCACGGGAAAATGCTTCACAGATATTTGGTTACAGTGTAAAATATTTCCACCTGGCTATAAAGCAAGTCGTGTTCCTGGGCTGAAGAACTGCAAGGAGGCTAGTCGCTAGGGAGAGGAAGCTGGGTGTTAATATGTGATGTCATTACCCAGTGCCCACAGCCACTGTTTCCGGGCAGGGCTGGGCTGTGGGCCGCATTTTGTGCCATGGGGCCTTGGCAGTGTCAGCTCTGATTTGGTGGGGTGTTGCTCTGGGGTGGTGGTGGGTGTGTGTCCCGCCGAGTGTTGCTTTGTGGGCGCCAGGTCCATGGAGCCGTTTATTGTTAAATGGCCTGTCACTAGGGAGAGGAAGATGGGCATTGCTACGTGACATCATTACCCGGTGCCCACAGCCACCGTTTCCGGGCTGGGCTGGGCTAGGCTGTGGGCCACATTTTGCACCATGGGGTCTCAGCAGCATCGGCTGCGATTTGGTGGGCTATTGCTCCAGGGTGATGGCGGGACCTGTGTCCCACTTAGGGGAAGCCAAGTGTTGCTTTGTGGGCGCAGGTCCGCGGTGACGTTTCTCTGTAAATGGCCAGTTCGCATCACGGTAGCTCCTGCGTTGAGCATCTGCCCCCTGGTGGTCAGTGTGCACCATAGCAACCAGTTGGACAGACACTTAGCATATTAGCCTTTTATATCTATAGATAGTACTGTAAGCAATCAAGCAAGAGAAAGAAATAAAAGGCTTTCCAATTGGGAAGGAAGAAGTGTCACTTTTTGCAGATGACATGATTCTTTATACAGAAAACCCTACAGACTCCACTGAAAAACTACTCTAAACAATAAGCAAATACAATAAAGTTGCAGGATATAAAAGCAATGTACAAAAATCCACTGCATTCCTATATACCAGTGATGGCGAACCTTTTGAGCTCGGCATGTCAGCATTTTGAAAAACCCTAACTTAACTCTGGTGCTGTGTCACATATAGAAATTTTTTGATATTTGCAACCATAGTAAAACAAAGACTTATATTTTTGATATTTATTTTATATCTTTAAATGCCATTTAACAAAGAAAAATCAACCAAAAAAATGAGTTCGCGTGTCATAGGTTCGCCATCACTGCTATATACTAACAATGAAATTTCAGAAAAAAGAAATGGAAAAAAAACCCAACAATGTATTTTGCAATTGTAACATAAGAATAAAATGCCTAGGAATAAAGTTAACAAAGGATGTGAAAGTCCTATATATTAAAAACTACAAATCATTATTAAAAGAGATTGAAAAAGACATAATGAAATGGAAAGATATTCTGTGTTCATGGATTGGAAGAATCAAGATAGTTAAAATGTTCATATTACCCAAAGCAATATATAGATTTAATACAATCCCCATCAAAATCTCAATGACATTTTTTAAAGAAATAGAACAAAAAAATCATCATTATTTGTTATGGAACCAAAAAAGACCCAAAATAGCCAAAGCAATCCTCAGAAAAAACTTCAAATAATACTACAGAGCAACAATTATCAAAACAGCATGGTATTGACAGAAAAGCAGATACAAGACCAATGGAACAGAATTGAGAGCCCAGAAATAAAACCATGGGTATATGGGCAAAATTTTTTTTAAATATACTTTATTTTTTACAGAGAGGAAGGGAGAGGGATAGAGAGTTAGAAACATCGATGAGAGAGAAACATCGATCAGCTGCCTCCTGCACACCCCCTACTGGGGATGTGCCCGCAACCAAGGTACATGCTCTTGACCGGAATCGAACCTGGTACCCTTCAGTCCTCAGGCCGACGCTCTATCCACTGAGCCAAACCAGGTAGGGCTGGGCAAAAATTTTTTGACAAAGGAGCCAAAAACATACAAGGGAGGGGAAAAAAAGCCTCTTCAATAATGGTGCTGGGGAAATTGGAAAGCCACATACAAAAGAATGAAACTAGACAACAGTTTGTCCCATGTATAAAAATTAACTCAAAATGGATCAAAGACCTAAATAAAAGATCTGAAAAAATAAAGTACATAGAAGAAAACATAGGTACTAAAATTATGGACCTTAGTTGTAGAGAACATTTTATGAATTTGATCCCAAACGCAAGAGAAGTAAAGGCAAACATAAATGAATGGGACTATATCAATCTAAAAATTTTCACAGCAAAGAAACTAACAACAAAACAAAAAGGCAACCAACTGAATGGGAAAAGATATTTTACAAATAACCGTTCTGACAAAGGTTTAATATCCAAAATATATAAAGAACTCATACAACTCAATATCAACCTAACAATCCAACTAAAAAATGGGCAGAGGGCCTAACCAATATGGCTCAGGTGGTCAGAGTGTCATCCCATACACTGAGAGGTGGTGGGTTCAATTCCTGATCAGGACATGTCCTGGTTGGGGCGCATGCAGGACGCAACCAATCAATGTTTCTCTCTCACCTCTCTCTACCTCCCCCCTCTCAAATCAATTTTTAAAAAATTGTTAATGAGCAAAAGACCTGAACAGACACTTCTCCCAAAAGACATACAAATAGCCAACAAATATATGAAAAGAGGCTCAACTTCACTAGCTATTAGGGAAATGCAAATCAAAACTATAATGAGATACCACTCCACACCTGTTAGAATGGCTGTTATCAACAAGACAAGTAATACTAAGTGTTGGAGATGTTGTGGAGAAAAAGAAACCCCACTAATGGCAGGAATGTAAACTGGTACAGTCATTATGGAAAACAGTATGGAGGTTCTGCAAAAAATTAAGAGTTACCATATGACCCAGCATTCCCTCTTCTGGGTATCTACTGGAAAAATCTGAAAACATTTATTTGCAAAGATATATGCACCCCTATGTTCACTGCAGCATAACTCACGGTGACCAAGACATGGAAACAATTAAAGGGTCCTTCAATAGATGACTGGATAAAGAAGATACAGCACATATATACAATGGAATACTACTCAGCCATAAGAAAAGGTGAAATACTGCCAATTGTGACAACATAGATGAAACTTGAGAATATTAAGCTAAGAAAAATAAGTCAGAAAAAGTTAAGAGCCATATGGTTTCATTCATATATGGGATATAAAACTGAAAGTAACAAATGAACAAACAAGAAAAACAAACAAAAACTCATAGACACAGACAATAGTATGGTGGCCAGCAAAGGGAAGGGGTTGTGGGAGTAGTAAAAGGGTAAAGAGGACCAAACATATGGTGATGGAAGATAATCTGACTTTGGTGGTGGGCACATAATACAATATACATATCATGTAGCATAGAAATATACACTTAACCAATGTCACCCCAATACCTTTAATTTTTAAAAATTAAATATAAATCCTATATAATAAAAGCCTAATATGCAAATTGACTGAATGGCAGAACGACCGGTGGAACGACGGGTCACTATGACGCGTACTGACCACCAGGGGGCAGACACTCAATGCAAGAGCTGCCCCCAGCCCACAGGCCCCAGACCAACCAAGGTGGATGCCAGCAGGCCCCCCCGCCCCGCTGATTGTCCCGCCGGTCACCCTGCAGAGGGAGGCGACTGGCAGTGGCAGCGGGGGATGGGGCTGGCAAGCAGGGGGCACCAGGCTGGCCAACGCAGGTGCCAGAGGGGAGTCCCAATTGCCCCGCTGGTTGCCCCACAGATTGGCCCTGATCACCGACCAGTCCTAGGGACCCTACCTGTGCACGAATTTGGTGCAGCGGGCCTCTAGTAATATATAAATAAATAAGCCAGTCCAACACCATTCCATTTTTAAATTTACCCT
>NW_005370558.1:118351-121331 GCF_000412655.1 Myotis brandtii | reverse complement strand
TAGATATAACAGAATAGCTTCTCTTATACACGAAATGGTGTTTTGTGTGTTTTTTCCCAAACACTTTAAAAAGCACTGACCTAACATTTGTCCAATTTTATAAATTCGACTTGTAATAGCAAGGGGGAAATAAGAGGTAACATGTGACAGATTATTTTTTAGTATTTTTAACCATCATGAGCCTATAACTTGAAAAACATTTAAACACACCAATCATCAAAAACAGGACACTTTTAAACATATACAGAGAAGCACATGTTTAATCTGAGATGCATTTATACATCTGTAATCTATCAATGAATCTTTTCGAAATCTGTAATGTGGTCCATCAAAATGGCTACATTTGGTAGCAATTGTGGAGACCTGCGTACTACTTGAAGAAAGCTGATTCAGCAGGGTGCTTTGTTGCTAGTATGTTAAGCAATCACCTCCCAGGTTTAAGGGTCTGAAAAGATTCAGAGTTTATATCTGTGGATGAGAAAATTACATTTCTACCTATAATTCCAGACTGCCAAATTACTAAGAAATATGGAAACTGACCTTTGGAACAAGAAGTTGAAAAACCCATGCATCAACAGTGCCTCTTAGAAAAAGCACACATCTAAAATGAACCTAAAAGATTAACTTCTCTAAGGGCAATTCCAAGACTTTTCACTTGGGTTTCTCTGAGCTGTTCTTACTAACGCTACTAACTTCTATGGCTTCACACCACAAAGAACAAGAAACTGCATGCATGTAGTTACATGGCCTCATGACTACCCAAAGTTCCTAGTTTTCAGAGGCATTCCCAATTTCTGGCCATGCCATTGTTCTATAAACCACCAAAATTACCTGGACATGCACTGCCTTTGTAGCCTACTAGACAGTAAGGTCCTTCAGAGAATGGTAGATCTACTTCTTCTCTCTTCCTCTTGACTGGGTCACATTCTGCAAATACTACACTTACCAATCTGTCACTCAATTAATGCACAAAACCAAATCTACTTTCCTAGACAGTTTCTGCCACCAAAAACAGACATGAGGATGGGGAAAGGGAATCAGCAAATGCAGCCACTTATTAAGTTTTTTAAGGCCAGCTTGTGGAAGCATTTTAAAGCGTGAGCCATTGGACCCTTATATAAGTAAATCCTTTGGATGAAATTCAAGTGAACTGATAAATTCTGTTCCATGGTGTATGGCAGCCGTGGGCAAACTACGGCCCGCGGGCCGGATCCGGCCCGTTTGAAATGAATAAAACTAAAAAAAAAAAAAAACGAACCCTTTTATGTAATGATGTTTACTTTGAATTTATATTAGTTCACACAAACACTCCATCCATGCTTTTGTTCCGGCCCTCCGGTCCAGTTTAAGAACCCATTGTGGCCCTCGAGTCAAAAAGTTTGCCCACCCCTGGTGTATGGTGTCATAAAAAGTTTCCAGGACCAAACTTGACCTCACCATTTAAAGTGGATCTAATCTGAACAGACTGTATGAGTAGGTTAGAAGGATGACAGCATCCACTTTGAAGAAGAATGGGGGAAGAAAAGAAAGTTCAAAAGTTTCCAAGAGAAATGGGATACACCCAGATCTGATTCCATTCTTTGTGAGCTTGGTGAATGCGAGACCCAAAGGCCCACAAACCCCAAATCTCAATTCCAATTTGAAGATTCTATGGCTTAGGCAAGTCACTACAGAAGGACTGGCAGCACTTTGTGGAATCAATGTCACATTTTATACAGACCAGGAACTCTGCTGCTTGTGTTTCTCTGGCCTATTATTAATGGGGGCAAAAATCAAATGTTATCGTTTGTTTTACATTTTTTGTAAATATGATACATGTGTGTCATATTACACAATGTTGATACAATGAAGCCTCCTTTCACAGTAGCAAAAAATTTAGGAGCTGTGGATTATATCTTTAACTTTCTTATTAGATAGTATTCTTTCAAGGAATCAGGGCATGAACAACTTTTGAATAGAAATGTTTAGTCTCTGGCTTCTCAAAATTTGGAAGAAAATAACATGAAAGTTTTCATACACAGGAGCTCCCCAAATGAATGAGGCAATCACCAAATCGGATGTCTTTCTAATCAGAATCTTCCAATCCATTTACATAGGTTATACTGTAACTAAGAGCTTAAGATATGTTTTCTTTAGAGTATACCTGAAACATGAACAGATGAAAACTCCATATTTAAGCAATTACTATGCAACTCAGAAATGCCAATTTCCATCACAAGTAGCCTAAGTTATGCAACATATTTTTGTTCCTTTTTAGTATATAGGTGATGTATGTTTTTATAATTTGCTTAACTGCCTATAGTGAAATTTTAAAATCACATAGACCATTTAAAACCATAAAAGACAGGGTACCTTTTTATTTTTCCCAATGTACCATGTTTCTACATTGCTTATAGAGCTGTACAAGAAACACTGTTCGTTTCTATATAAAGATTTCCATAAAATTTTTATTGTTTCTATAAATGCATAAAGATTGTTAGTTTCATTATAACCTCTGTTTCAGTGCCAGTGGAAAGAAAAATTACCTGCAACTCTAAACAGCAATCTACATATACAGGGGCAGTAAGTGTACTGAGACCTCTATTTAAAGAGCTCTAAGACACTCGCTATATTTCATCAAAATGTAGATGAGCATACTGGAGAAGCAACTTCTAGCACACTCATCTCTGATCGCCACTCTTAGAACAAACAGGCTATAAAAAGTGCAACTGTGAGAAGAAATTTTCAATTCTACATGCATTAGTACAAGAACTAATCGTATTATAACTAACACAATTTCCAACGGTAGGTGTAATGCCTATTATACTTGACACATTACAAGGCTACTTATGGAAATCTTCTCTCTGATAGGTTACTATGTCTTTATTCCAAATTAGCCCATACTACAAGGTATAATTACTAAAGGCTCATTGTTTTATTCTGAAAAATCATATAATGTTTTGAAGCTAGGATTTTGATGAGAGTGGTGACCATAATGTGC
>NW_005370558.1:95851-113351 GCF_000412655.1 Myotis brandtii | reverse complement strand
AATGCAAAATTCCTTGCTTTTAAAAATAAAATATACTTACAGTAAAGCTCTTGAAAATACAGATAAAACTAGGTAAAGTCTTCAAAACAAACAAAACAATACACTTTTAGCTTACCAGTGTAAACAAATTTAAACTTGCTCAGAAACTAGAAAATACATAAATGAAAACACCTTTTATGACATTCAGCTTAAATGGAGTTACTAAAGGGGTCACTTTAGTAACCATTCTTCAATCATAGTTGCAAGATAATCCAATGCCACTGTCTTTAAGTCAATATAGAAGTGTACTAATTAAAAGCTATTAGCACTCCATTTGCTATTGATTAGAAAACCATTCAATCTTTTCCAATAAAAGAAAGATTTGGTTCCTCAGAGACACATTAAGGGAAGTATCAGAATAATATCTATTTGAGAAACTATGTATCAATGCAAAAGGCTTTTGGAAAAGCACAATAGTTGAGGGTCCTTTCTCACAATCATCACAATACATACTACTCACTTTTCATATCTATGTTTTAAAACACCAATTTACTTCTCTGTGAAAATGAATCCACGTAAAAGTTAAAACCCTTCAAATCACAACCAAAACACAGGTAATTGTTTTGCAGGGAAGAATCAAAAAGAGAGAAAACTAAGGGTCTATTCACATATTATATTTAAATCCTAGAAATACCTGTTTTGTCATCAAAGTCAATGGACATTACTTTTCAAAACCTAAGACTAATAACAAAAGCAAGAATATTCAAAAGATCACATCAAGAGCAGAGAGTCCCAAAATGGGTGGTGCAAAAAACTTAAAGGATCTGTAGACCGTTTCAGCTCTTGAAGTATCTTCTGGTTGACTTAAAAACTAAGGATCAATGTCTTTTTTTACCTTCATCTTCAAATACTAGAAGGGAGAACTGGCGCTTCTACAGTATGACTAACAGAATTCTGGTGTAATTCCTACTGCAGTACTGTGCAGGGCTGCCCTGGTAGGGCAATGAATACACTGTCTGCTTCTCTCTGGCCTGAAGGGCTAAAATCACACAAGGACTTGGTCCTCTTAAGACAGGAGGTCAGAGGGCGGTAACGGCAACAGGTAGTTCTACAGGGAAGAATTAGCCAGCAAGATAATAAAGGGACAGCCAAATGCCCAACAGACCTCTAAAAAAGAGGGCAATGGCTATAATTCCTAAAACATACAAAAATGGCTTGATGGGGGTGGGGTGGAACAAGTGGTTTTTTAGAATTTAAAATTTGTTCCCAAGACCAAAAAAAGATTTAAAAAGAAAGATTTTAAAAGATTTAAAAAGAAAATGTACTTCTAAGACACTGAAATACACTGTAAAACAGAGGTTGGGAAAGCCACAAAATAGTCTAAGGCATATTCATTTTCTTCCAGTTGTCAGGTGGTTAACACTTACTCTTCAAGCAGACAAAAATGACTCATATATAAATCTTTAATATCATGTCCCCTTTCTTGTAGTAGTTGTGCTCCTTGGGAACCAGAAATACCAATGAAAATAAAGATGGAATATAACCAAAAACTTTATTTTTTTTACCATTTGGTGAGGGGATGAACATCAGAAACCAAAATTTGTGGTATATTCTTTAATTTAAAAATATATATTTCTTGCTATAGATTAGAGAAAGGTTTTTAAATCTCTTTAACCAACTATATTAATAAAAAACTACATTAATGATTAACTTGTCACTTTAAAATGTATTTAATTCATATATACAACATAGAATTGAAAAAGAGGAGGAAACACGGATAAAAAGAAAAATTGACCTATTTTAAGATGAGGGTCACTCAAACCATATTATCCTAAACACTGCCTCAATGGTGGGCAATGTAATAAGCACCACCAACTTAAGTCCTTCAAATGTCCTAAGATTAACCCTAGAGTGAGATTCCTAGATTTTAACAGAATCATGTTCCAAGATAATACATGAATTTTATTTACTATGATTCAAGCATAAAACTTTTACTTCCTTTCTTTAAGGCCCTAAGGTTACAAAAGCAAATTTCATGGGTCCTTAACACTCTTCTAAACAATATTTTTTTTAAAAAAGGCAATGTTTTTTAAAACCAAAGTCCAACCTATAAAGTTTCATTCAACTAGCTCAGAGAGCCAGTCTCATAGTTAATAAAAGTATGAAAGCCATTTTGTAAAAATTAACACAAAAACTAAAAATAATTTGTTTGAATTTCTTTAAAATGCCTATTTTATACAGTAGGTTGAAATCCTTTTTCACAGTGAGTTGATCATTATGCCACAATGTCACCAAAATATCGACATTGGAAACATCTGAGTTAAAAAGGTCCAAATACAATCTGCTTTTCTCAAGCAACACAACACCCGCCTTACTAACAGTTTCAGCATGGCACATGTACAAAACCTAGCACCCCGCAGTTAAGCAAACCGCCTTTAAATTTTCTGTCTGGCAGCAATCCACTTGCGTGTCTGTATGTTTTTACAAGTACTCTATGTATTTCATTGCATCAGCTGCATTTCTGAGTTTTAAACGGTCTGGGAACATTTTATGAAATGTTCTATATCTTTATATGGAAAATAACATACACTGGAAAACTGTGCATCGGTCTAATATTTATGTATCTATTTCTTTATCCACCATCCAATGCTATAATTGCTAATGCTCCAAAACACCTTCTCACATTCATACCCTCACCTCCAAACACAGTGTCACCAAACAGCTAACTTTAAAAAAAGTAACATAATTTGCTTAGGCAATTGGCAGTAAGAATAGAGTTACTGGCATATGTCAAGCTTTTTCTCTAAGATTTGTCCCTGACAGAAAATTAAGAACATAGTAGTACACAGCACCCTCTTCCCCCCTTATCCTTCTCTCAGCAACTTTCTCCTAATTTAAATAATAACTTACTATAAAATTAAAAATCATTTCCTAGGGAAATACTTTTCAACAACAAAAATCATATTTAAAATATCTTGCCAACAAGATGTATGGTATGATAGATGGCATATTTCTCTTAGCCACATAAGCCTAATAAAGCTTCACATTATCCCAATGTAATGGGCCACACTACCCTTGTCCCAGCACCATGGCCACGCAAGAGGCTGTCCCCACACAGAACAAGTGCGCCACTTCCTCTGGAGGCCACAAGACACATCTCCATATTTAAAAGACATTTCACAGTACAGACTCCCAACAGCACAATCTCATTCAGGCACAGAACATGAGCATGCTTAGAAGGCTATGTCTTCACAGCAAAAAAAAAAGTTTGATCTCAAAAATGTCTTGCTTTGAAGAAGTAGAAGAAGACAAGAAGAAGAAGAGAAGAAGAAGAAGGAGGAGGAGGAGGAGGAAGGCTAATATTCTTCAATCTCAATAGTCCATGTTTTGTAGTTTTCTACTGGAATATACTTTTAAATCTTTAAGATATACCAGATTGCCACAGGATGTTTAATTAATAGAATAAGAGTTTGGGCAAGACTTACTAGAAAGGTGCTATAAATTATTTTACACAGGCTCCAAAACCTTGAGTTCTGCCTTAGGCTCAAAGTTCCTAGAAAACGTGGTAGACAGATCGTTTACAACAGAAATGCAAATAATTCATAAAAGTACTGTGGTTATGTATGAGGGCTCATTTGTGCATCAGTAACTAGTATGTGTATACACACACACACACACACACACCCTCACCAAATTATTTTCCTCTTTTTCTCTGTCACACCAGTGGACTCCACTTAAAGAGTCAAGGCATAACACTTTAACTTGATTATTAAAAAATACACTGTCTTCATTTTCTATGAAAGGCATAACAACTGCATACTAACCAAATGTTATAATCTTCTATAATCGGAGCTTTTTTAGGAAAATTTAAGAGAAACTGCAAATATGGCCGTTAACCCAGGAATCTACACTGCTTTCACTTTTAACATGTTAGGAATCAAGACAGAAAATATTGCATTTAATGCCTACTAAATTTATCTAGTCATTATCTCTAGTATATTTCAGTCAATAAGAGACAAACTATTGAATGTATTTAAAGCTAACAATTATAAAAAATCTGCCCTTTAAAAGTGAGACTTCAAAATTAGCTATAAATGATATAATCTCGCTCAATTTCATGGAGTTTAAGATACTATCTTTCTCTCCCCAACAACCATAAATGTTAATCTAAACTGTAATCAGATTTAATTTTCTGGATGAGAAGATAGGAATATGCTGCAAACCAGTAATAGTCCATTACACTGCTCTTTCCCTAATGACATTTTCAACTTTTATACACTAAAAAATGTAGACTCTCAGAAAATAGTTTGAGAAGTTGTACATTTTGAGAATAAGCTCAATCTTCCCCAAAACACAATCAGAAATAAATTGTCTTTTAATCATCAAGAAAAAAAGTTAAATATTTTTGTATCATGTAGAATTAAAGTTTCTTGATAGTATGACTGCAAACTGGACCACACTGAACTAATAAAGAGCTTTAAGGACACTACCTATTAAACCTATTATAGCTATAAAAAAATCAGCCAGCTTTACTTTACATGATAAAATACCTGAGTCACTAGGTTAGCATTGTAACTAAATACAATTATTCTAGTAAATTATTCCATTTATGGTAGTTAAAATTTACTTATTAAAAATAATATATTTTTGAAAGAAATGTTTTATAGTAAAAAAATCAACGTTTTCCTTTTCCTCGACAATCAAATAAAATGGTTTCTGTTGTCTTTCCTTTAAAATGTTTTTAAATTAAAAATTACTGATTCTAAAATACAGATTTTTATCCTGAAATTTAAAAGGAATATAATTCACTAATTTAAAAAATCATTTCAAAGTACTTTAAGTAAACATTTGGTTTTCATGTACAAATGGCATTTCTTAGTTTAAAAAAAATCTATTCAGGTATTAACTTTTTTCTCTAAAACATGAAGGCTACCTGACATAAAAACTTTGAGTCATCACCAATTTTAATTCATGCTTCTTTCTATTCTAGTCTTTTCCCTCAATACTGGCATTGAAAATACATTCAAAAACTGCTTCACGGAGGCCAGCCTGATAAAACAAGAACAGGTCACCATCTACACCTATAATAAAATCCCAAACAGCATTATTCAGGGAAGGAGAGCACAACCCACCTCAGTATGGCAAGCAATGGAACCATTCATGTGCCAGATTTCTCCTCAAACTAGCATATTCTGCCTTTCAGACATATCCTGCTCCAATGTGACTATTTATGCATAAACAGCAGACACTGACCTATTGTTTTCAGTTGTTGGAGTTATGAATGTAGTACAGTTACCAATTAAGTGAATCAACAAGTCCTAAATGCATCAGCTGTTCTACAAATAATGAGTCCATTGACATTATGCAGTAAAATCTAGGGAGCTTCATCTTTCTTTCCAGAGAATGGTGATATTTTGACCAGCAAATGCCACTACTTAATGATAACTAATTTCATCTACAAAAGGAATATAATAAATCTGATCCTTAACCAAACTTATGCCACATAAACCCAAAACTCAAGCATTAGTCAAATTCCAAAGGAAGCTATAAAATAAAAAA
This sequence comes from Myotis brandtii, assembly GCF_000412655.1. Classification (NCBI taxonomy): domain Eukaryota; kingdom Metazoa; phylum Chordata; class Mammalia; order Chiroptera; family Vespertilionidae; genus Myotis; species Myotis brandtii. The sequence goes on along the minus strand of NW_005370558.1, from coordinate 107,813 downwards.
GAGAGGGTGTGCTGGAAGGGAAATAAATGTCAAAAGAATATGTTCATATATTCTTACCTTTTTCCTACTGAATATCCTAGTTTTCAACTTTACTGGTTTGCAGCATATTCCCATCTTCTCATCCGGAAAATTAAATCTGATTACAGTTTGGATTAACATTTATGGTTACTTAAATATTTAGGGTTTTTAAAATTAGTTTGACTTTGGAACTAATTCCTAAAATCTATCAAATTGACAGATGAATACTGACTTTTTTCCTAATAGTTATAATCTCAGGCTTCCATTTAATATATGAGTTAGAATTCATCTTACCCCCTCTTTTTGTATGAGTACTATTAAGTGTCATATTTTTACTCCAATATGAATAAGTACTTCAGATCTAACCTAAATGACAGCTGTGCCCTTTATGTCCCACAAACATGACATCACTGCATATAGTCTTCATAAATAGATATACCACATCTGTCAATTAGGTGAAAAGAGATAACTTAATTATATACTCAAAAACAAAAACAAAAAATATTGATTGAGTGCCCACTATGTGCCAGACACTAAGATAGGTATTTTGTATAAAATTTCTAATTTTATATTCATGACAAAGCTATGATATTGGGACTATCATAATCAATTTTATCAGTTAAAGAAAGCAATAGGTTATCACTTGTCTAAAGTTAAAAAATTAGTATTTATTCATGGCACAAATACTCTGATGTGACTCATCCAATTAATGAATAGGACATAGTCTTTGCTCGCAAAAAGTTTACAGACTAACCCTAATGGAGAGTACAGAGAATTAAACAAGCAATTACCACAGGCTTGGTAAGTGCTATGCTGGGGAATGGTAGAGGGGCATGGAACCTAATCCTGGCCAGGATGGAAAAGGCCTCAGGGAAGAGCTTGGCAGGGCCAGGTGTAGAGTCCAGGACTGAGCCAGGGTTCATCTCATGCTACCTACCACACACCCTTTCTGAACAGTGTAGGGGTCAGTGAGTAAGTATTCTGTGAGGTCAGGATCCATGTTCTACTTAGCTTTGTCTCCTACAAATTATCTTGTCTACTAGTAAGTACCCAACAAATATATTAGCATAATAAGAAAAAAAGAATAAAATAAACTCATTAAATACCTAGTCTCTCCAAATGGTTAAAAGGCCAATTTTAAAACGTCCAATAGAAAACAACCCTTTGAATGCTGCAGGCTTCCTAAAGACACACTGGCACATAGTAAGCACACAATAAATGTTAGTTGTTGTTATATTATTAACCCCAATGGAAAAATAAGCAAGCAGTATAAATTAGATGGCTACAGATGTATAGATGTGCCTTAAGTTGGAAATACATGTGTTCCTGAAATAAACTTTTATAAACCCAATTAAAATTTTCCCATCATCTGCCATTACTTAGAAATGTTATAACTTTATCAGAAACTGATTTTCTCTTCATCGTCAGTGGTTCGAAAATCCTTAAGCTACAGTTTATTTTGCCTCCTGGCATCTGTTTGCTAATGATCTGTAAACATCAAATGCACTAGGGACTCTCCCAGATTTACAGAAACCCTGAGGTGAATCTTTGTATAAATTGAAGGACCTTTCTGCTAATTCCTTTGCTTTTTAAGTTTGCATTATGGGTTTCAGAAACAGAGTCCCATTAAATATCTTTGCAGTAATAATTACACTACTACCAGCTACCTACCACCTACTGAATGCCTAGGTATACTAGTTGTTGCCAAAGGCGGTTTATTTTATTATCTTATTTAATCATAACAACAACTCTGCAGGTAAGTAGATGTACCCCTATTTTATAAATAATAAAAGTGAGGCTCATTAAGAACAAATTCAGAGTTAAGTAACAGAGCTGGGATTCAGCCTGGATCCATCAGACTCCCAAGAATCCAACACTGGCTTCCCTTTTTGGCTTTATTTATTTGCATCCTCCTGTTGATCTGTCTTCTCATCATTATTGTGACTCAACAATAAGAACACAACTGGACAAATAACTAAAACATGTTGTCATGAAACAGGCCTTAGCAGATTATAAATGAGAGCTTTCCAATTTCTCTATTTATTGCCAAGTTCAGGATATAAACAAAATGACTCCAAAGTAACTAGCACTCAATACAACTAGTAAATATAATATTTAAAAGATGAATTCATATTAAAAACAGAATAATTTTGAAGGGTAAAAGTTATCCTTGTATCATCTATGAAAATAATCACTTGCTAAACAAAACAAATAAGAACACAGAGAAAATGTTTTCCTACTTAAGAAAATGTGTTTCCAAGTACCTCTAAACCACACTGAGAACCCCAATGCTAAGGTCAAATTAGTGCATGCAATATTGATACAGCTGACACCCCAGCAAGGGAAACATGCTATGCCTGTCAACCAGAAGACTTTCCTACCAAAATTCTGCCTCTCTTCCCCTGGAAACAAGCCATGGCTGCCTAGTCCTTAACAGTACCCATATCCTAAAATCCTTAGACCACGTGTGTGTGAGTGTGCGTGTGCGTGTGCGTGTGTGCCCGCGCGCGCATGTGTGCGCGGGGGGAGGTTGTTTTAAAAATATACGTAACATGAAATTTGCCATTTTAACCATTTTTAAGTATACAATTCGGTGGCATTAAGTACATTCACATTATTGTTCAAAAATAACTACCATCCATCTCCAGAACTGTTTCATGTTCCCTAACTAAAACTCTGAACCCACTAACTCCCCATTGTTCCCTCCACCCCTGCCCCTGGCAACCACCACTCTATTTTCTGTCTCTATGAATTTCACTACTCTAGGTACCTCATAAATGGAATCACACAATCTCTGTCCTTTTGTAAATAACTTATTTCACTTAGCATAATGTCTTCAGGGCTCATCCATGTTGTAGGATATGTCAGAATTTCCTCCCTTTAAGGCTGAATGATATTCCATTGTGTGCATATACCACATTTTGTTTATCCATTCATCTGTCTATGGACACTTGAGTTTCTTCTACCTCCTGGCTATTGTGAATAATGTTGCTATGAACATGAGTGTACAAATATTTGTTCAAATCTCTGCTTTCACTTCTTTTGGGTATATATCCAGAAGTAGAATTGCTGGATCATATGGTAATTCTATGTTTGATTTTTTTAAAGACCTTTAAACATGTTTCAAAATATTTTTATTATAAACTAGAACTGTCTAGTCTCAACCTCTTCTCTTTAAGTTTGCTGCACATTCTTACATACTTATTGCTAGCAAATGCTGGCTTCTTCTGGAGCCCTCTCAAGTAGTGTGTGTTTCCTCCCCACCCCTCCTCCTACAGGCCTGGAGGTGGGGTAAGTGGCCTCTGTTTCTTGTTGCCACTTCCAGACCATTCTCTCTCATTTTCCAAAACCATATTTTTAACCTCACGTCACCAGACTTCACTCCTCTCCCGCCTCTGCTCTGTTGTCATCCACTGATCCCAAGGTTACTCCTCTTCCTTGAATCATGGGAATCCTGGGTGCTTTGCCACTCACTCTCTGACTATTCCACCACCCCTACCAATTTTACTATTCACATAGATGATCCTACCAAACCCCTGAATTCTTGATTCCTTAGCCTCCTCCCCACCAAGGACCTTGTCTTTTACCCAATCTCAGATACTCCCTTAGTCTCTTTGTGACTCTCTTAGTTTGTCACCCTCACTTGGCAAAATTGCAACCCTTGTTAAATCCAACTATCCACCCTCAACCCTCTACCTGCCTGAACTAGAGAAAAACCCACAGCTATGTTGACTAATCTAGCTTTAAATTTGGATTATTCACTGTAAGTAAGCTTTAATGCAACTTGGCAATTATACTACATTTTCCTTAATTCATTCACTCTCACTCTCCTCAGTGACTATTTCATACTTTCTCCTCTCCCCTCAAACCTTCTCCATTCTCAATCGCCATTAATTACCTTATATGCCCCTTCACTGAGAAAACCAAGCAATCAGAAGAGAACTCCCACAAGCCTCCACCACAATTTCTATGCACTTATTATTTCTGACCCCATAGACTCTGCTTTTGTCCTGTTACTATGAAGAAGTGCTTGTGCCCCTTGCAAAGGACCCTCCTCAACCTGTGAACTAGAGCCCCACCCCCTCACCAACTCAGACATTGTTCCACCAGTTCTCCCATTAATTTACCTCTCTCCTGGATCCTTTCCCATCAGCAAGCAAACATACAGGTATTTTTAAAACTTTTTAAAAGGTCAAGCCCATCCCCCACAACTACCACCCCATAACTTTCATTCTCTTTACAGCTATATTCTTCAAAAGTGTCTATACTCACTGTCACCAATTCTCCTACTCCTACTCTCTCTTGAACCTGTGCCAAACAAGTTTTGCCCACCACTTTTCTGAAACTATGCGTGCACCAATGACGCATCAATGACCTTCTCACTGCTAACATCATTACCAATCTTCAGTCCTCATCTGACTTGACCTATAAGTACCGCTTGACACCTGACTGCTTCCTCCTCCTCAAACCACCTTCTTCATGTGACTCCCTGCATCCCACTTCCCTGCCTCCTGGGCCTTTCCTTGGGCTCCTTGCTGACTGACCCCTTCCTACTGAAGGCCTCCAGAGTTCAGTCCTTGGACTTCTTCACTTTTCTTTCTCGGTGTCCTCCTTTGCTGGTCTCTTTCAGTCTTGTCACTTCAAATACAAATATGCACTATCAACTTTAAATTTATTTCTTCAGCTCAGGCCTCTCCCAACTCCAGACTAATTCATCTAACCATCTACTCATCATCTCCATTTGGATTTCTAACAGACATCTCAAATTTAACATGTCCAAAACTGAACTCCTGCTCTTTCTCTCACATTTCAGATCCAATCTGTCTGCCATCCCTGTCAACTAAATCTTCAAAATATATTCAAATTCTGACCCTTTCTCTCCATCTCCACCACGACCACTCTAGTCTAAGTCATTCAAAAGTTACTTTCCTAGTGTGGTCTTCCCCAATCATCTTATTTAAAATTATAATTTCCCTATCCCACCATTCCTTATTCTCTTTTCCTGTGTTATTTTTTTCTCCTTAGCACATTTTACCATTCAACATAATACATACTTTTGTATTATCTGTTTTTTCCTACTAGTAATGTATGCTTTGTGATGGCAGGGCTTTTTGCCTATCTTGCTCACTGCTATATGTCCGGAACCTGGAACAGGGCCTCACTCATAAATACTGGAAGAGGGGATTGAGGAGGAAATAATTTGGCAATATGATTCCAAAGCACTAAGAATGACCACACTCCTTAACTTAGTAATTGCACTTCTCAGAATCTGTCACTAGGAAATATAAGTAATTGTTCTTATGTTTGTTTCAAGCATCAATTCAAAAATTGAAAGGGGAACATCAATAAACTCAAGTGACCTGATACGCCACCATTAAAATGGGAAATGCTAACCACTGCGTAATGAAGAAGTAACTCAAAATAACTCAGGTGTACTACTTCTCAGTGAAAATTCTCTAAGCTCTCCTCTTCACCACCAGTAGATTAGGTGCCACTCTTATGTATTAATGCTAAACACTCTATAGACTGACTCACTCTATTATGAGCATTATATTACTATTAAATTTTATGTGTGTGTATAATTATATAAATATGTGTGTGTATGTGTGTCACTATTATACTATGCTTCTGTCACTATTGTTTCTACTACTATTAAGTTACTATTATGACACCATTACAATCTCCTTCTGTGGGCCTTCTAGTATTACAAAGGCTGGAAAGCTAAAACTTTCCCAAAGGCACCTGCAACTATGATATTAGGTGTGATTTAGATTCTGCTGATCAGATCCACCTGATGAGACTTGAAATCAGAGCCAGGGCAAGAAAGAAGCCAGGAGGTAACACGAGGAACCTATTTCCCTGATGCACAACTGGAAGGAATGCCATGATGGTTCTGGAGGCAACAAGCTTAATGACGACTTCCTGAGCCCAGATAGCAAAGATGGGACTACCCTGGGGCTGGCATTTGGAGTGGCAGCTTGCAGACTCCCCCAGCTTCCTGACATGGCAGAGTTATCCTCTAGGTGTGCTACTTCTTCAGTGCTCCTCTGAAAGTCATTTCTGGAGAGTCAGCCTCAGCCTATCCCTCCAGTCTTTCCAATGCTCTCTAAGACAGAAATCTCTGCATGCAATCCTTTTTCTGATAGAGTGGTTTCTCTTATCTTCAACTGGACCTTGAATGATTCATATCTGTGCATACGTCTATCCTGGACTTATCACACTGGACTATAATCCATTTGCTTGCTGACATTCTCTATCTAACCTTAATTTCTTCAATGTGGAACCACTTTTATTTATCTTTGTACCCCCTACATCTAGAACAGGACCATTTGGATATTTATAAGCAGGCCATACAAAATTATCAACTTAAAAATTAGCCTGCTATATATTTGGTCAAACATTTAATTAACTCACCTCTAATGCCTTGGCAGGGCCAGGCCAAATTATTTCATGGGCCAGGCATTCCCCACCCCTGATCCACAATAATATTTGACTCATAGCACATAATCATTTCTTTCTTTTTTTAAAATATGTTTTATTGATTTTTTACAGAGAGGAAGGAAGAGAGATAGAGAGTTAGAAACATCGATGAGAGAGAAACATCGATCAGCTGCCTCCTGCACATCTCCCACTGGGGATGTGCCCGCAACCCAGGTACATGCCCTTGACCGGAATCGAACCTGGGACCCTTCAGTCCGCAGGCCAACGCTCTATCCACTGAGCCAACCCGGTTTCGGCACACATAATCATTTCTAAGTAAGTTTTTAGACAACCGCAATAGCCATTGTAACATGGAAAAGATTTGGCATGAACATTAAAGTGCTGGACTGGGAGTGGGCAGGCCTAGATTCTACCACTATGTGATTGTAAATAAATCTTTGAACCTGAATTCTCTCAAATAGAATCTGAAAGTGTTGACAAAATTAGTTTTCTTGACTCTCAAATTATCTCACTCTGTGATCTAAAATCCTTAGACAACTCATTGCTTTGATAAAACATCCATGTCTTTAATTACCCTTTAAAGAAAAATGGTCCCGAGGAAAGAACTTCTTTCTGGTTTTCACTGCAGCCCACCACCCTACAGAGTTAACAAGACTCTCAGAAAAGATAGAAAACAATTCTAAAGTCCATTTAATGAAGTAAAATTCTAAATTTAAGCAGCAGAGGCTACTTAAATACCATTCTATTTATGCCTTTTAAATTAAGGATTTAGGGAGTCTGAACACTGAAATAAATATTTCCCATTACGGAGCAATTAACTCAATAATTGTCCTAAACTAGACCTACACACTTGACATAGTAATGAGAATTTTAAAGACTCCTTTCATTCTCTCTGCCTGGCTCCATGACTTTGCTTCAGTAGTTTCACTTCATCGTCTGGAGGGGCTTCCTCCCTCTTGCCATTACTATAATATCTGCATTCTGTGAAGGCCCAGACTCCATTTCAGATAAAACCTTGTAGGAGAAAACAGAAGGATTCTTGGGTTGGGGTAATTCTATGCGATCTCTCCTCTTCAATTTGCATTTCCTCAATAGTCTGATAAACACCATCACGGGTATACTTTCATGTTACAAGGCAATGCTCTCCTGGGTGGAATTTGTCAAGGTTTACCCAACCTTTAGACTCTGCATCCATGCTGAGAGCAGAGCCAGGAACCGGGGCTGCAGAAGCAGGGCACACAGGAAATGTGGGGTGTTCTGGGGTGACAGAGTTGGTGAGGAGTAGTTAAGAGGCTGGTAAACAAGTCTAAAAAGAAAGGGGGACGGGGGGAGGACAGAGAGAGAAACAAAGAGAGGGAATCCAAACCTCAAGGTGCCTAAAGCAAAGTGCTCAGGGAGCCCTAAGATCAAGGTGTAGCAGCAAAGGCAAATGGTCCTTAGGAAAGAACTTCTTATTGCTTCTCTCAGACTTACTCACAGTCCCTCACATAGATATCTTTGAATAAACGAGCAACTCAGCCCTGAGAATAGGAATAGGACTTTGTCAATGTTGGTTACTCCCAGCTATGATCTCGGGATGGGATACAGACAGGTGAGTTCACAGAGTGCAGCAAACACAGATTGTGGATGCTACCCATATGCAGAAGGCCTATAAAAACAACTATTCTGAAGTAACCAACTATTCAGTTCCTCCCTGACTGTGACCCACTACTTACATAGAATTGGAGTCCTTACCTAAGCTGTATTTTTAAGCAGTACTTAAAAGCCCGACTCTTCCTGTCAGCCCTGCTCTATTTCTTGCTCCCCTTCCTTTCCTAGTGAGATGCCTGATCTTTTCCATTTGTACTGGTATCCTGGTTAGGCCAGATAGTAAGCTTACTAACTCATGCTAGGCTCCTAACCTGTCCTGGCCCTCAGATGTTCACCATTGGCCCTTCCCAAGAAGGTCCAACAGTATGAGGCTGTCAAACTACCCTCTTTCAAAGTGAAAAAGGGTCCAGTGAACAGTGGGTCATTCATTGCAAGATTATTTTACACACCCATTACTACCAGTGTGTTAGGCACTAAGAGGGCATCAAGAGACATGATTTGTGGTCTCTCTCTGGTAAGATATGATAAATCTCTTCTGAAATTGCCCAGGAATTAGGGCAGTTTTGAGAGGAAGGATGAACAGGGGAATTAAGGACACTCATTACCTAATCAAATGAGGTAAGAGAATTGAACCTGCTCCCCTACAGTTTGGAGTTACCTAGGTAGCCAATGTACTTCAAACAAAATGAACAAATCTCGAAACTATGAAAAAGAAAATTATCAGAGTGAAGGAAAAAGTTTGTGAGGTTTAGGATTCAGAATACATATTTGAAAGAAATAAACAGAAAAACAGGTAAAAAAAATGTTTTTAAACAGGCCAACTGTCACAATAGAAGATATCAAAATGGTTAATAATCATATGAAAAGAGTACATCACTGAAAATCAAGAAAACTTTTCAAATGGATAGCCAACTATTTCTGGTTCACAGCCATTTTACTCCTAATTCTTAAGAGCAGCAGGCAAAGCCACCCTCTTCTAAAAAATGTTTGGGGAAAGGTTTTAATGTTTCTTAATACCCATTAAATATGGCATGGCATAGCTAGATATTTGGTAGGACAGAACGTACCAGAATATATTGGGTCAATTTTCCTCAGACCCAAAGAAAAGGTCTTTATACACCTTTATCCAACAAAAGCACAACGAATCCAAACAGGTACTGGACTGTGTGGCAAGTGAAAATATTAGGCAAAAGCAGAGTGGTCAGACATTTCTCCCAGCTTTCTTTTATACTCATGAAATACCAAGTTTTAAGAGAGTTCCACAGGGACACAATCCAAACTTTTACCAAGCCCTCAAAATTCACAATCTCACAGCTTTCCTCTCCTTCCCAAAGCTTAGATTTAGAAAAGGATCACTTAGGTAAAAATGTGTCTCAATAGTTACAATGTTAAGAGAAAATAAATTCTTACTTGAGGCTGCTGCAATCATCACTAAACTTCATTCATAGTAATATTCTTGCATAAACTAACAAAAATTATTTCACTGATATAAATTTTCATATAACTACTTTGGAGATTTTTTACATAATGTTACATTTACCATAATAATTTACATAATGTAACTAGTATCAAGCAGCTAAATTCTTTGTTCTCTTGAAAAAGGGAAAGAACACTATTTTAAGTTAATAATATGTTTCTGAACATGACACTATAAGGCATTCTTAAGGAAATATGTAATACAGACATTGATAATTTACCATAAAAATTCACTGTGATCAATTCTTTTATAAAAATTCACAGGAACTGTTAATGAAAGCAAATGTTAATTTGATATTTTTTTATTCCTTCCTTCTGCTGCCATCTATTAAAACCTAACTTACTGAAAATGTAATTTTTAGCAGTATTTCTTTGAAATGCTATACTGTAACTACTGTATTATTATCTTTCAGTTTGTATATTTTCAGCATATTTACATACGTTATTGTATCTTTTACATATACTTAGAAACGTAAACTCGATGGTCAAGTAAACAAAAAAGGTACTCTTCAGTTTAAAAAATTCATCAAGCATAATAAATTCAATTAGACACAGTATGAAGTTTTCCTCAAAGCCATACAATAATAATACAAGTATTGTATTGTTCAAATATTCTCATTGTTATACAGATTGTCACATTTCACTTTTAATAGGAACTGACTCAAAGAGACCTTGGAACAAAAGTATCCTAACCAAGTAGCAGTTCCCAAAGTGTCATGCTAAAAAAAACATTGCTCTCTGATTCACACAATTGAAACAATCAAGTCAGAGAACAATCACTCCTTTATTAATAGAACAATGCACACTAGTTTCTTGTGTTCAAGTGATGCTACCTAGAAAAATACTTAAACAAGAACTAAAGATGCAATATTACAATATTAATACTAATAAACTATTTTTAAAACTGATCAGTTAGATATTATTAATTGAATGATGTTTTTGTGAGTTTAGCAATGATCCCAACTGTACCTGGAATAAAAGTAAATTAAAATTCCTTAAAGTAATTCCTAATGCTGCCAATCTCCTTTATTAAAAATATAAAACTAAAAACAATTCAACCTATAATGACCAAATCCCACTAAAAAAGAATTGATGTGGTTAGGTAGACAATTAAATCTTATTGAAACTAAGATGATGAAATAAAACAATACCTTCACAACAAAGATATCACAAACAGCTATATTCTTTAAAATTATTCGTTCAAGATATAATTTGCTCTCCTGCAGTGTCAGATGCTAATGCAACCAATTTTATACAATCTAAGCACTATCTACAGATGCACCTTCTGTTTTTAAATCAGCAGGAACCATTGACCAGCATAAGCAGTATTCCTAACTAGATAATCAGCAAATGTGTAAAGCCTGACACCTCCCGAATACATATTTGATCATATAACTGCTTCACTAAATTCACATGACTACAAACAACTGCAACACACTAAACAAATCAAATTCTGAAAGTCAGTTACTACAAACAATCATTATGCTGCAGATCAGGAAGAACTTCTGATAACTATCCCTTCACCCCCACTCCCCAAACAAAAAGGGGAAAATTTTTTTAATTTAGTAAACACATGCTTTCTAAGAGAATTCCTAAAGGTACACATTGCTATGACCTATCCAATTTTCCAAACTACCTTATTCTCCTTTATTATAGAATATCTAACAAAATGAGGAGGCTACATATATCTATAATTTAGTCTCTCAGGACAATCTAGCAATCTGTACAAAAACACAAAACTACTGTAATAACTCAAAAAGAATAGGAAAACTTACAGCAATATGTTCAGAGGATAAAGAGAAAAGGAAACAATAATTGAGGACCTATTTGGCAATGGGCTCCAAAGTGACTTAAAACATTTTCTTCTTTAAACTTCACAACAATCCTATCAGATGGGCACTATAATTCTTAATTTATACATGAAGAAACTGAATCTTAGAGGTTAAATGAATTCCCCAAACTTAACCTCGTTTGTAGAGTACAAAACAAGCTCTCCCCACAAAACAAAAAAACAAATAAACAAAGGTTGAAAATGGCTCCCTGGGCTAGCCAAAGAAGTTAAATGCTATGGATTAAGCTATTTTTAAGGAGATTTATAAAGACAAATAAGTATTTTACAAACTTATTTAATACAACCTTTTCTTAAATTGAGAGTGTTTAGTGTCAAAAAACTGTGACAAATATCTGTAATAAAAATCTGTAACAAATATTAAAAAATAATTTGGAGGCCCAGTGTACGAAATTCCTGCGGGGGGGAGGGGTCCCCCTCAGCCCAGCCTGCACCCTCTCCAATCCAGGACCCCTCAGGGGATGTCCAACTGCCGGTTTGGGCCCGAGATCGGGCCTAAACCGGCAGTTGGACATCCCTCTCACAATCCTGGACCTCTAGCTCCTAATCGCTTGCCTGCCTGCCTGGTTGCCCTTAACTGCCCCCCCC
>NW_005370558.1:84188-95524 GCF_000412655.1 Myotis brandtii | reverse complement strand
CCGGCCTGGTTGCCCCCAACTGCCCCCTCTGTCGGCCTGGTAACCCCTAACTGACCCCCCCTGCCAGCCTGGTCATAGGCAGCCATCTTGTGAGGGTGTGAGGATTAGTTTGCATATTACCTCTTTATTATATAGGATTACCTGGCCCTGTAACACTACCCTTGAGGGCCACTAAGTGATTAATTTCAATAGTCTCTTGAATAGAGCCAAAACGTCATGTTAGCTTGAGTTCACAAAACACTGTGCAGTCTTCAAAGAACTTTCTTTCACATACTTTAGAACCCAAATCCTCAAAACAATCCAGAGAAAAAAGTTATTAAAAGACTATTGCATGAAAGAAGAAAATAGAGGTTTTCTAAACACAGATAGCAGTACTCCTCCATCTCCTGCAAACTCTATTCCTACCCACTCTTGGGGGCAAAAACATGGCCACTGGATGGAAAAAGCTATAGATGGCTCACTGCTCTTTCACTTGCGATGCTCCCTCAAGTCTAGAAGGAGCAAGTCACTGCTGGCAGAACTACATGGATTCCACAGAGAGATTATTATCCTCTACCAGAAATACCCAGTCTCTCTATGAACAACTCCAGTTGTTACTTGCATCATTTCAGAGATAACATAGTTGAGATTTAGAGCTTATATTATTAATGAGGATTCAAAGTAAGTGGCAGGAACAAGATTTAGACCCAATCATTGGCCTTCAAGATCAGAGATTATTACCTTCCCTAGGTAATAACAACTCTTCTTTATACCAAATAAGATATTTCTTCTTTATACCAAATTACTATAGGACATGTACAATTACAGAGATTTCACCATAGAGGATTATAAATAGCATGCTGGTCCACATGTTGGGAGGTTTGAGGAAAAATAGATCCTTTTATCAGAAAACATACACTTAAAAATGTTAATCATCTATGTGAAAGGTGTAATGATAAAAGTTGGTCAACTTCTTAATACATTAGAATTTTTATATCCAAATGATATATCTCACAAAATAATAACCTTAACAAAATAACTTATTTTAATGTTAAATTGTTTGGGGAGTCCCCTTTGGCAACTTCCTCCAATGTTCATTTAAATCTTTCATATTTTTTTACTTGGAATATAATGGATACAGTCTTCTGGAATATGATTAGGAATTATATACTAAAGGCCTTAAGACTGTACCAACCCTTTGTCTAGGTAATTCAACTTCTAAAAATATATTTTAAAAAATTTTAATAAATGTACATAATGATGGTCATTAAATATTGTCTATAATAGCAAAAGTAGGCAGCCTGTTTTATAAAGGACTGACTAAATAAATTATGATGAATTTATGTGATGAACTACAATACATCCATTAGAAATCATATTGTAGAACATAAGTCTTCAAAGTGGGGTCCCTGAGTCATCAGAATCATCCTCACCCAGAAACTTGTTAAAAATACAAGTTCCCAGGCCTACACCAGACCTACTTAATCAAATTTTGGGCATGTGGTAGAGCAAACTGTGCTTTAATAAGATCTCCAGATGACTGCTACACACTGAAGTTTGAGAACTATGATAGAATAGTACTTAACAATCACCTACTGAGACTTTCTCTCCATCCTAAATTTTAAATTACTATACAATCTCTGCCTCCTTTGCTTAAAAATCACACACCATACAAACACATGCACACAGACATTTACACATACACACAGTTATCCTTCACTATCCAAACTCAAACCATCCTAAGAGTCAGATAAACATCTGGATGAACCTCTTGCAAATCTAAATTCTTGCTATTGGCCATCTAAAATTCAAGGATCAAAAGTAGCCCTAACCATCCAAAATCAAGAGACAAAGAGATTCAGAGAACTATAGGTAGTGTGTGCACATGTGTTAACATATCCCAGAATGTTGCCAATGATCATATTATACCTACGAATTGAGATTAGAAGCCATTTTAGTTTTTTTCATTTTGCTTTTCTGAGTTTTACAATCTTTAATGTAGGTATTCTAAATAGAAACTTAAAAGATTAGTTTAAAAACAGATTCATATTGTTCATGGAAACTAAATAAAACATTATTTAGAGATACCTACATGGTAAAATGATCATGAAAAGAAAATGTTTGAAATGGGGGTGCAGTAGTTATCTGGGGGTGGGAGTGAGGGATGATAGGAGGGCAGATTCAGGGAAGGAACACACAGAGAGCCTCAAAGCTTAGAAGTGCTCTATTTAAGCTACTTTGGTAGTTTGTCTTCAAAGATATCACGAATAATTAGTCCCATCTCTTTGGCACATGCCACTTCACCCACCAAGTGTAGAGTCTGTTTCCCCTCTCCTTTAATGGGGCTGACTTCATGACTTGCTTTCAATAACAGAACACAGAGGAAATGACGCTGAGCCACTTTAGAGCCTAGGACCGTAAAGGCGTGGCTGCTTCTGCTTTCATCCTTTTAGGATCTGGTTGCCATGTACCTAAGGCTGGACTTCTGAGTGAAGAAAGGCCACACGGACAGAGAAAGGGTCAGCCGGGACACAGCTGTTCCAGACACCCAGGTGAAGGGTGAAACACATGAGTAAAGCCATCTTGGACACATGAGCTCCCAGCTGAATGAGTGACTCTAGCCAACACCTCACAGAGCAGAAGAACTGCCTTGGGAAGCCCAGCCATCCTCAGAAGCATGATAAATCAGTGTTAGGTACCTAAATTTTGAGGTGATTTTTCTAGGCAACAATAGATAACTGAAAATAAAAAATTGTATTGCTGTTTTCTATATTGTACATATGATAGTCTTTTGCAGAATTAGAGTTTTAATTTGTAAGTCATTTACATTCATAATGAATAATATAACATTCAATATTCAAAATATACAAAATTTATTTTCCTATGAGGTTTCAAAAAATGGCAGGAGTGACAGCACTATCATGAATACATATGTCAGTTTCCTTGTCATAAATAAGATTGGCCTGTACTTTTTTTTGTCATCATTTTTGTATTTGGGTTACAACAACTTAGTAAAGTGAAGAAGCATATCACTGAGAAACATATTTCAGAACAGTTTAAATAGCACAGGCATTCTCTGAAAAGATGTGAATACTGACTAGCCAAACCATCTGGAACTGGCAACTTTTTAGAAAGTGTTTAGACAACTTTATCAAATTCCTGCGTGCATATTGTTCCAGGTACATTTTCTCCCACTTCTCCGCTTATTTGGTAATGTGTATTTTCCTTAAAAATATTCATTTCATCTCAAAATCATAAAAAATATACACATTATTCTCTCATGTAAAAACAGACAACAGACTGAAAAATATACATAATAAAATAACAGGAATTATCTCTGAGTGTTGGGAAATTTTTGTGGTGCATTTTAAAATTTTTATTTCCCATATATTCAAGAATAAATGTCACACTTTTAAAATGAAAAATAATGTAAAGACTAAAAGAGAAACCATTTCTTAGCTCCTGTTCTCAGAAAAGGACAGCATCTAGAGCACTAGTCTGCAATGGCTGACAGAAATCAGTAATGTGAAAACAACTCTGACTTAACCACATTCTTTCTTTATGGAGGATGAGAGGTAACAATTTCTTAAGCATTTGCCACTAATACCTACAAAAACAGATTAACTGTAAAGAAGGAGACAAGCTATGCTTGCGTGAGATTTCATAATATCCCCATAATAATTCTGTCCCATCAAGTCTGTAAGAGTTCCAAACAGACCACTTAACAGGACTGCCTTCTCATGCCTTTTAAAATTCATTGTTGTCTCTAGCTTTGCGGGGGACAGGATCTAGTTCCTTAGCCCAACAATCTGCAGAGGACAAGCACACAAAATACCATCCCAGTGGACACAATAATGCAGCAGCAACCACAAGCTCCAGCCCTCCCCTTGCTTCAATTATCATAATTTATGCATCCTTAGAGACAGGAGTATAAAACAATGATTAATGCAGAGAAAGCCAACAGCATCAAAGGTTTGGAACTGACCACTAGCCTTAAAGAAGAAAATCATAGTTCAGTTATGCAAATGTTTATCAAATGTATATAAAAATTATTTTAAAATGGAATCACTTACCAAGCTACCACAATAATAACTTATTATCATCTTAATCCTTAAAAGCTTTGGTTTCCTTTTGTCTCGGTCCATCTATGACCCAACATATAAGCTGGGTTTTTATTTATCTTTATAGCACTTGATTTTATCAAACTAATAATACTAGCCTATAAAGTCACCAGGGCAATAAAATTTAATAAGAGCAGTAATTTGAGCTGTTAGAGAATGTCATTATGACAGACATGATATAATGTTAACATCATCATTATATAGTTTATATGACAGATGTCACCATAATAAATACTAACAATATTGTAGATATCTTTTCAATACAGTGAGAACAGCCATGGTTTACAACATACTGAAGTAAAAATTCCTTTCAAAAACATACAGGTTAAAAATAGATATAGGCTCTATATAAGGGTGGGGGATTTAGTGATGCCAGAAGTTTGGGTGATGCCACTGATGCCGAAGGGGGATTCTAGGACCTCGAATGCTGTCACAAGTCAGCATGGCTTTGTGGGATTACATTGCTTGGAGAGCTGGGTACATCCTCATTTAGCTGCCCTAACGTACCAGTGTTGCCCGGAGGCTACACTAGACTGTGCTACAGATACAACAGTGGCTTTCAAACCTCTTCTACCCATTATCCACATTAAGAAATATGTTATATCTCCACCTGATATACACACACACCCACAGACCAAATGTTTCAGGAACAATACTTTTCTTACTATACGTAATTTTTTTCTGATAACTCTTATTCTATTCCATTTCATTTTTAAAATTCACTTCAAGAATTACTAAACTGATTTCATTACCCAATAGTGCTTCACAACCTATAGTTTGAAAATTACTGGTAGGCCTTTCTTAATGCTTAGTACATAGGGGAAAAGAAGAAAGGCACAAATACTACAAACTCACTACGTACCACATAATATACAATAAGATACCATTTTTGTCCTAATTTAATTCTCACATCAATCCTATGAGGCAAGTAATGTTCTTCCATTTCAACAAGAATATACATTTTCAACAAATATTTACTGAGTACTCATGTGTCCAGTAGTATTGTGCTAAACTCTGCAATAACTGAGCAGTGAACAGAACATGGACTCAAAATGCATGCGCCCATGGAAGGAAGATATTAAATGGGAATTTAAACACCACAAAGAGAAAGCATATATATAACAGCACATAACAGAGAGCC
This sequence comes from Myotis brandtii, assembly GCF_000412655.1. Lineage (NCBI taxonomy): Eukaryota > Metazoa > Chordata > Mammalia > Chiroptera > Vespertilionidae > Myotis > Myotis brandtii. Next base: position 90,283 of record NW_005370558.1, on the reverse strand, counting down.
CCAACTTAATCTAAGAGATTAAAAAAGCTTCCTGAAAGAATTATCATATGAGCCCACATTTCAAGGAGGCAAAGTAATAGAATAGACAAAAGTATGGCAAAAGCTAGTGGTGTGGGCAGAGGGAGCAGCCCTGATTAGAGGCAGACTTGAGACAAGAAGGAATTTGGGTCAAAAGAAGAAATAAAAGAAGGCCATGTGTTAATCACTGAGCACAAGGGAAATGAAGCCAGAGAAGGAGGCTGGCATCAAATCATACAGGGTCTCATGAGATACATAAAGGATTTTGGTCTTTATTCAGGTGTAAAGGAAGCCACTGAGAAATTTTGAAGGACGGGGAGGAAGGAAGAGGATCAGATATGTTTTCCAAATATTACTCAGGCCATTCTGTGAATAAGGGACTGAAATGAGCCAAAGCTGAATACCACGTGTAGTTAGGTGGCTCAGCAGTAGTCTGAATGAGAAGTGGTGCAGATTTTGACACAGATGGTGGCAATGGAAGTGAAGAGAAGTGAGCAGACTTGAGAGAAGAGGTAGAATTGGACAAGAAAGGTAGGCAAGTGAGTGAGTGAGAAGGAAAACCAAGACAGAGAGGGAGAGAATGACTCCCAGATTTCTAGCACAAACAACTCTAAAACAGGAAAACTGTAGAGGAGCAAAAATCCTAAATTCAGCCTGACATCCTATGAGGAGCCATGGAGTAAACAATGTGATATTGCATACCTAATAAATATCAGAGGCAGAACTGGAATCCTGCCAGGTATATTTAACACCAAAATCAAAGTTCTTTCACAACACTGACATGAAGATGAGAATTTTGGTGGTGATAATGATAATTACAATCAACTAACAGGTACTGAACTTCTACAGTGGGCTACGTACTCACAACCACCGGAAAAAAAGCTGAGGCTTAGAGAGAATTTGACAAAGGAACAGCACTAGGATTTGACAAAGGAACAGCACTAGGATTACCTTGCAGAATTTGACAAAGGAACAGCACTAGAATTTAAAATCAGATCAAGATAGATTCCAAAACTTATGCTCTTAACATCTGAATCACAGCACCACACAAATCCAGAGTGGGGATACCAATACTTTTAATGCCCAGTCACTTGCCAACAAGAGATTCAAAGTTCTTTAAAGACAGAGCAGTATTCGATTCATCCTTGTAAATTCTACCACAATCCCTCATTAGTAGTTTGCTGAATGCAATGTGAAGAAAGTATATATTTGATTTGCTGTTACATCAATTTTTAGATTTGTAAAATCACCGAGAATACACATTATTAACTTTAATTTTTTGCAATGTATATAATTTAAATTCAAAACACATATGTAACTTCAAAACTGAGAAGGTCACAAAGTGAAGAAAAGGTGTCAAAATGGCAAAAATACTTTTAGATGGGTTCTTATATATTCCATACAATTTTTTTTTCTGACACCAGCTAACCTCTCAATCTGTCTAAGGTACTACTAGAAACTGTTATTTTGTTTAAAAAAAAAGGGGGGGGGGGAGGGAAGTGTTTAGCCATCTACTCCAGTATAAGGTTAAATAATTACAAAATAAAACAAAGCTCATCTCCTTACCAAAAGTTTACCTTTTTGAGAAAAAGGTTAATTTCACTTGCATGGTACCAAACAGTGAAATGAAAATTCAGTTGAAGAACATTGGTATTACTCACCCATCTTTTATAAATCTTATTTAAAACTAGAATGGAGAAAGTTGTTTCAAAGTTAATCTCATGGTATGTACTGTAAAAAGGCCTTCTAAGAAGGAAACCTTGGCTCCATTTACCCAATAAATATTGAGCATTTTTTAAGTGTGCAAGAAGCAAGTTGCCATATTTCATAAAATTCAAGAAGTCATTGAGAGTAAAATGCACCATCAGCCTATTACTATTCTCAAAAAGAAGGAGGGGAAATAAGATTACGGTACAATGGTTTCTTATCATTAACTTACACTTATTGATTCAGTTCTTTAGAATAGATATTTTTATCTAACACTACTGTGTATACTTAGAAAGTAAAATATAAGTACAATAAGTTAGTAAAATGCCTTCACATTCAGAGAACATTCTTTTGAACCACTTTTCAACTCAGAGTCTTCAATCGAAGTTTTTGCACACAATATCATCCCCTCTGCTACCAGGAGCACTTGGTGATGCAGTATTCTTTAAAGAAAATTAAATGCTCCACTATTGCCTCCAAGACTTTTTCCCCACACTGCTGACACCCATTCTATAATGGATGCTGATATAAAGGATGTCAACAAAAAGTTTTCAGATGAAAATCAGGATTCATATTCCTTTCTCAACTGGTCCTGAAACGTCAATAGTTGCAAATGTCCAATTGTATCACTAGGACTAACAGCCAAGTTCTTCCATGCCTAGGCAGTGACATCATAACAGCTGCCTGGCTTACAGCAATAACAGGACCCAATCTATTGAAAGATGCATCATGATTTCAGACATTAAACTATGAGGTAAAATGTGTCCTAGAACCAATAAGATGAGGTAAATTGGCTCTAATTCTACAAGATGGTACCCTTATCACATGAAAGTCTCAACTGAAAAGGAAGATGTGATTGGTTGTAATTTTTGTACCCTGCCTTTTGGCATGTGACTTGCAGTCACCTTCTCTGTGAAAGTTGTAGCCAAAGAAATGTGACTGTAAGTGAACTTTGCCAATTTGCAGCCAAAACTTTATGGGCCATCACAGCTCCATCGTTTCTCTTCTCCTTCCACCAGGAGAAAATCATGTTCCAGATGAGGGCTGTCCCTTCAGCATATGTCCCTGAGGGAGGTCCAAAGCTGATCAACCAAAATGTACTGTGGGAAAATAACAAACGGTTTTTCTTAGCTACTGAGATTTCTGGGGCCCCTTTGTTTCATTTATTAAGTCAGCATAACCTAAGAAACATTTATTAATACAGAAGATTCTTGAGATGAACTATAGACTGTAAAACATTATTTCCAAATGTTTGGGCCAGAAAGCCTCCTGTAGGCCACCACTTCCTCCCCTATTACTCACTCGCCACTGTTGCAATACACATTATACCCTCTTCACTTTACTACCAGATGACTCGTGTCAAACTGTTCCTCACACCATATTCCAAGCTACTGCTAATTCTCCTGGCTAAGGTTCTCAATACTGCTTTCCTCTGCTTATGTGCATCTTGCCCCTCAGTCTTGGTTCAAGATACCATCTTCCAGTGGCTCCCCATCTAATCTATTCCTGTTCTCTACCGTCACCTGGCATCCCACCTGGCATGTCCCCAAACCCTTCCAACTTCGGCACAAATTCTGTGAACAACCATCTCAACCATTCATCAAATGTGAGGCTCAAACATCAAAATAGATTCTCTTAGTTGGAGGTCTATCAAAAAGTACCTTTACAATTCCTCTTTTACACTGATAATGAACCAAAGCAGGAGGAAAACAGATAAACTATAAAATATATGATCATTTAAATCTAACTTAAAAGCTAGAAAATCACTTCTATAATTCTAACAAACCCATGATTAATTATACAGTATGGAGTGAAAATTATCTATAGAGATTTTACAAGAAATCAAAGCCTGTACTGTATAGCATATACTTGGAAATTGATTTTTTCTACTGAAAAAAAAAGCTAAATACAACTCAACTAATTGTGTGGGAGTATTCACATCCAATTATTCATGTATACAAAACTAAATTATAGGTTTTCTGTAGTCTACATTACATACATATACACCCACATAATAATACTCATTCTATTTGGACTTATTTCTTTATCACATATTTCTTGTATACCTGCCATAGAATGTCAAGGTAACTGTTATTCTAAAGTCCAATGTGTAAAAGAGAAGGCCTAGAACAAAATTATTTAGTGCCTCAGAGGAAAGATTTTGTTGTGACATTGTGCAACGTCATTAACCTATTTAGGCATCAGTTTCCTTATAAGGAAAATGGGAATAGTGCCATGTTCCTCACTGAATGAATGTTATAATTATGAAACAGTATAACGAATTTAAACCACTGCCTGAATAAAGAACTCTTTTTAAAATGCTGGCTGTGCCCTGGCCGGGTAGCTCAGTTGGTTAGAGCATTGTACTGATACACCAAGGTTGCAGGTTCAATCCCCAGTCAGGGCACATACAAGAATCAACCAATGAGTGCATAAATAAGTAGAACAGCAAGTCGATGTTTCTCTTTCCCTCCCCACCTCTCTCTCTAAAATAAAGAAATAAAAATATATTTAAAATATAAAATGCTAGCTGTACTTCCACTCCATTTAAAGTGAAGTAGGATTTAGATCAATGTTCCTATTCAGAAAAAAATAAAACACATGAATAAAATATAAAAAGGAATATCTGTTCAAAGGCATCAAAGAATTACCAAAAAGGCATAAAATTAAATAGCCCAGATTCAGGAGAAGAAAAAAATTAAAAAAAAAAAATTCTAGCATCAGGGGCCACATTGCTCCTCATGATGTGGACTGATTCCAGGAGAGGCAAATAAGAGGCTAAAAGCTGATCAGAGGTTTCAAATCACCAACAGGGCAAAGAGGACAAAACTAGAATTTAGGGCCCACAAAAGGGAGGAGGTCCCAGGAAACACTTCAGGCTTTGGGTTTATACTCCAAATAATCACACCCTATAAAAAAAAAAAGTGAAAAGGAAATAGAAAAATCCTCACAGAGACTGAAGCACATCTTCAAATAATCAAAATCCCTAATTGGGAAAGAAGGAAGGGTGGGGTGAAAGGATGGGAGATTGCTAGCGCTCCTAGCCTAAGGGCCAAAAATAAATGTAAGTCCTAACCCTAGACCTTTAAATATATCTACCTTTTTTAATATACAACGATTGGCATTGCAGAAGAGTAGAGAAAGCATGATTTGTTTCAATAAATAGTGCTAGGTCCATTGAAGATCCATATGGCAAAATAGTAAGAAAAAGAGAAAGAGGAAAAAGCAATCACCACCACCCTATACTTCATACGATTCCCCCCTCCCCCCCCAAAAAAATCAATTCCAGGTGTATTGCAGAGCTACATGTGAAAGGTAAAATTAAATGTTAAAACTTCTAGAAGAAAACAGAGGAGAAAATCTTTTAAATCTCTGGGATAAGGAAAGAGTTTTAAAATAGGACACAAAAGCAATAACCACAAAGAAAATTATTAATAAACTGGGCTACATGAAAAGCAAAAATTTCTATTCAGCAAAAGACCTCATCAAGAGTCTAAAGATAAGCCATGGAGTAGAAGATAATTTTAATACGTATAACCATCAAAGGTCTTATATCCAGAATATACAAAGAACTCTTAAAAAAAATAGCTATATAGCCAAATAACCAACAAATATATTAAGTGATGTTCACCTGCATTAGTAATCAGGAAAATGCAAATTAAAACCAGAATGAAATACACTACACAATTTCCAGAATGGCTAAAATTGAAAAGACTTTTAATAGTAATTAAGTATTGGTCAGGAAGAAACCAAGATGGCGGCATAGGTAAACACCGGAAATTGCTGCCTCGCACAACCACTTCAAAAATACAACGAAAAGACAAAACGGTCATCATCCAGAACCACAGGAAAGCTGCCTGAGTGGAAATTCTACAACTAGAAGGAAAGAGAAAAGCACACTGAGACTCAGAGGAGGTGCCGAAGTAAAGTGCAGAGGTACGGAGGCGCATGTGTAAACGGCTGGCAACTGAGGACACGGCTGTCTTTTTCAATCGGGAGGAAGACCCACACTCCTGCTCTGAACTCCAGTTCTGGTATAGTCTTTGGGGACCCAGATTCATACGGGGAGAAACTGGCAGCAGGCGGAACTCAAGGGCGGCTTTCTCTCAGAGGTGCTTGCAGCGATTACCGCAGGACACTGAGACCCGGGGCCTCTTAGGGCAGGACTGAGGATCAGCCATAGCTGTTTGCTCCGCCCTGTTGATTCCCTGAGACCCCGCCCCACCCAAGCTGTGCGCAGAGGCTTTTGCATATGAAAGGCCTGGCCCTTTGCAATCTAAAAATTACCTAACAAACTGCAGCTGGGTCAGAGAGACCCAGAACTTCCAAAAGAAGGCCCAAGGCCCCACAGCAGCTTGCATTGCTTCACA
>NW_005370558.1:80464-82576 GCF_000412655.1 Myotis brandtii | reverse complement strand
ATGGGCGGGGGGGAAGAGGAACAACTGTAATAATCTGAACAATAAATATTCAATTTAAAAAAATAAAAAGTATTGGTCAGGATGTGGAGCAATAATAGGAACTCTCTCACACACTAAATGGGGGGGTGCAACTTGGCTCAATCATATTGGAAAACTGCTTGGTATTTTAAACTCAAGTTAAACATGCATATACACTATGACCTACCAATTTCAATCCTAAATAAAAGTGAGTGTATAAGCATCAGATATATTCACAATAATGACATATGGCTGCACTATTCGAAATACACAAAAGCAAAGGGGAAATGTTCATGTCTTTAGACAGTAGAATGAATCAGTTGAGGCATCCTATCTAATAAAGAGAGAATATGCTAACTGACCCTCACGCCATCGCAAAGATGGCGGCACCCACAGCCAATAAGGAGGGAATATGCTAATTGACTGTCACGCCCTCAAAGATGGCGGCGCCCACCACAAGATGATGGCCAGCAGGGGAGGGCAGTTAGGGGCGGCTGGGCCAGCAGGGGAGGGCAGTTGGGGGCGATCGGGCCAGCAGGGGAGCAGTTAGGCATCAATCAGGCTGGCAGGGGAGTGGTTAGGGGGTGATCAGGCTGGCAGGCAGAAGCTGTTAGGGGCAATCAGGCAGGCAGGCAGTTGGAGCGGTTGGAGCCAGCAGTCCCGAATTGTGAGAGGGATCCCAGATTGGAGAGGGTGCAGGCTGGGCTGAGGGACAACCCCCCCACCCAGTGCACAAATTTCGTACACTGGGCCTCTAGTATTCATATAATAGAACACTGAATAGTAGTGAGTAAAATGAGCAAACCACAGGATCATACAACAAGGATAATCTCATAAATGTAATGTTCAGCAAAAAAAAAAAAAGTGAAAAAAATACTCATGACTCTATATGATTCCATCTATATACATTCAAAAACGGGCAAAAATGATGGATGCTGTTGGAAGTTAAGATAATGGTTGTCTTTAGAGAGAATGGAGAGGCTGATGATTGGAAGGACACATAGAATGTCTTGCAAAATGCTAGCAATGTTCTATTTCTTGGCCTAGGTGGGGGTTTCTTGGTTGTTTTAACTTGGTAATTCATCAAACTGTTAACATGATTTCTGCATTTTCTTGTCTGTTATGCCTAGACATAAAAACAAAAATGATTAGCTGAAAACAATTAGAATGTTGCATGTTTGGCAGCCAATTTTCTTTTCTAAAATCCTTAGGGGGGAAAATGTGAAATTTCCTATAATGATCAAATGAGGACCCTATTAATTCTGAATCAGCAGGACATATTCTGAGCTTAAAAGGCATAATATATGGATTTCAGAAATAGGTTAGCAGAAAACGTCAGCAGCTTCACCAGCAGTGAAGATTACTGAATTGGCCTCCATGTTTTATTTAATTGGGGCGGGGGGGGGGGGCAGGTGAGGAGAAAGACATATTTTTCTGCACCTAAGCTTTCAAGTGGGCAAATGAGGGAAATTCATCTTTTAGACTTTAAAAAGATAATTTGTATTGATAATTCACATCAATGTCTTAAAACCAGTTTTATGCAGAATACAGTTGTTTGTTTTATATTATCATTACTGTTAAAAGAATGATTGCTTGATTTTTATTCCCTTAACACAAATTAAAACATTTTAAATTCTTTGGCAAAAGGAAAATAGGTAAAAGGAATCTACATCTTGCAAAATTTTACCAAAATTTGTCCCCAAAATTTAACCATTCAACACATAAGTCATCATTTACTGAGTTTTATTTACCATGTGCTGGGCACTTGCTAAGCATTTAAGATATTCCTTTTATGGTAACAATACCATTATGAGGAGTTTAGGATTATTTCCCCCATTTTACAGATGAGAAAATTAAGGCTTAGATAAGTGAAATAAGTCCACACAGAAGGGGCATTTAATCAGTTGCATAGTCCACACAGAAGGGGGCATTTAATCAGTTCTTTCGTTTAGTGTGAAAGATCAGTTTCATATTTTATGTCATTTTCTTATCTTGAAATGTTGAGCCTAAGTACTATGCAGAGCAGGGAATGTGCACATATATATATACATACATATACTCTCAAAAGGGTTTTGAAAAGAAAAAAACTACTCA
>NW_005370558.1:78611-80440 GCF_000412655.1 Myotis brandtii | reverse complement strand
TTAGATTTGCTCTAAGAAACAAAACGGACTTCTCAATGATAAGAGGAGCAAGCCAAAGCACTGCATATAGTAAGTCTACAAAGCATTAACTGGATTAATTAGCAAGGGATTTGAGAGGCAGCTTGGAGCTAGGAAACCAAAACACTAAATTGTTTAAATACTTTGGCAAAAGATCAAGGTTTCTAGGCAGCACTGGGTCTCTTTCCATCCTTTCCGTTCCATGTTTTAACACATTTAACCTGTCTGAGGTACTTTTTCATGAGATATGAATGACATTGTCAAAATACCAAAAAGAAAAGTGAATTAAAAAAATACGGCAAGCTGTTACCAATTCTGCCAACATGCAAGAGCCCAGGCAACATTAATTACAAATCAATCGCTTAGGACATAAACAGCTCTTATCACTGGTAAACTCTCCCTCTAAAATAACTAGAGGGGGAACAAAACAACGCAAATGTCTTTTCTATTATACTTGGTGACCTAATCAGGACAAAGAAACAAAATAAAACAGGAGAAAAAGCACCAAATGGCAAATGTGAAAAAGGAATCCTAGCTAGATGAATGCCTGGAATTCACAAGAACAGCACTGTCATTTAGAAATAACGAAGAGGAAGTGGTCAGGGTAGGGACACATACTAAATGGGTTTCTGGTTTCCAGGAAGTAAGAATTTTTACAACGCAGCTGATTTTCACAAACACATATGGCAGCAAAATGATAAAAGAAAGCTTTCAACTATACAATCATGGAGGGGGGAAAATCTGTTGTCCCTCTAGCTTTATGAGGGCCTAGCACACACATTACACTCCGCTATCCCCACCACACACAAATATCCAATCATAAAAATAAACTCAAAAATCAAAGAGTCCTTCCAAAAATCTAAATAACCTAGAGACTCTGCCCAGAAACTACTAATTGCCTTAATTCTTTATCTTGGATATCTCTGAATTTTCCTCTTAATTTCCATAAAGGATTAGAGAAAATCTAAATACCTTTCTACAGCAAAAATTCTAAAAATGCCACTCCTCTACAATACACTTCATGTATTCCACTGGAAAAAACTATGTAGAAGGAAATCACTATCTTTCCATCAAAATACATACTGATTTCCATTATATCTGCTGTGGTTTCTATGAATATGGAGTATAAAAGTGAGACTTGTTCCAGCTATGAAGCCTGGCAAAAGCAATGTAGTTGGAGGCAATTTTCTTCTTTTCCATCAATAAAATTACAAATATGCTCCATCTTGCAGAGTTAGAAAGATTAAAGACCCTATTTATGAAGTATCCAACAGGACACACAGTAGGTGTTTAGCAGTTTCTATTTTTTCTTGGCTTAGGCACCTGGTATATATTAAGTTTCAAGGATAATACAAATTCTTTGCTGAATCAGAAATTTTATTGACAATTACATAAACATGGCACTGGCAGATTATGGTAGGTTGCTATATGTTGATCCTGAACAAAATTTACCCAAGTATGTCCAAGGCACTGTGTCTCCAATGAGTTCACAACACGCTCACATCAACTGTGCACTTTCAAAAAATAACTGTGAGGAAAGGCTAATGGGCACTAATACCCCTGGGTTCACATATGAATTAATAAGACTGAAGAAAATAAGAGAATTAGTACAGCCAAGCTCATGTAAATTTCCTGACTCTGAGTGTTTTATTCGGGAGATTTGGCTGCCTGTAATTGAAAAAAAAATAACACATTTATATTTTCAAATAAAATTATAAAGAAGAAAAATATAATAAAAAAATAGCTAATAACGTTTTTTTCTAATGAAAAAGAGAGAATACATAAAAAAATTTTCCAAAAGAAAAGTGGTC
>NW_005370558.1:68744-78590 GCF_000412655.1 Myotis brandtii | reverse complement strand
TACCCTTTGTAATACTTATTATAATATTTTTTTAAAAAGAATAAAATAAAAAAAAAGAAAGAAAAGTGGTCCAAAAGCCAGATAGGTAGGTAAAATGTATTGTACTTTGGGTCTAAGTTTTTAATACTTTGTATAATAGGATTTTTAAGTACTTAATATAACACACCATTCATTTCAAATTTGATGAAATATTAAAATACTATGACATTATAACAAATTTCTATACAGGTGTACATTGCTATTTCAAAATAATTTTTAATGTCATATAAATGAAATTGTTGTTTATTTGCATTACAAAATTCACCACACTTTTAAAAAAAGAAGTTCTATTCTGTTTAACAGTGGCTAATTTACAAAAACAATAATATAAAATGTTTAGAAATATTTATTGTACAAAACAGGCTACAACTATACCTCTGTTATTGTCTACAACTCTCTTATATAAGCATTTATTGAATACCTACTATAAGTTAGGCATTCTGAGTACCTTATATCATTAAATTTTCTATGCCATTAACTTCTCAAAATAACCTTAATAATTCTGTATTATTGATGAGAAAACTGAAATCCAAAAAAATAATCAAGTGCTTTGCTCAATCAAGTCAGCTTACTGGTCATCAAAGGACAGGATTTAAACTCCAAACTGAGTGCAAAGCCTTTACATCTCAGACTTGGGTGCTACTTTCTTATGCTTCTACATTCTCTGTAATTAAAATAAAGAGATACAACCCCACTGCATTCACAAGACACCAGTGTCTCATCAATCAACAAAGACACTCCACAATTAACTCCCCTTGCCTGCTCCCAGAAGGACTGAGCATCTTTCAACAAATCAGGTCGAATTAAAGAAGGCAAAAACACAACTTTAAAATAGTCTTGTGGCATCAGCACAACCCAGAAGTATCCAGATTCTCCTATCCAGGGGTAAAATATAGGTACTTTTCTGAACATTGAAACACTAAACTATTTTTAAATTATCTTTCAAAACTATATAATTTCTATACAGAAAAACTGCAAGCACAATTCAGGAGTCCTGACCCTATCAATGCCAATCTCATCCCACATCTCAAGGTCAGAACCTCTTCTGCCTCCCAAGAAAAGGCAAAAATTAAGAAAGTTGAAAATCTGGTCAAATGTAAAGACCTAGAAAGACAGTGTTAGTCTACTTTGAATTCAGCTAATGTAATTTGGAGGCATAAAACATTACAAACTAATGCAAGTTCTATATTATTCTGACACCATTCCTCTCTTTACCAATCGCCTATGAGTGAATTTGCCATACAGAAACACATATTGTGACCAAAAAAATTTACTAGCTTCTTTATTCCTCACACCAACACTTTAGGATGGGCCCCATTAATAATCCAATTTTACAAATTAAAAAATAAAAGCTAACTCATGCAGCCTATCATCACACGCCTTATAAATGGCTGCACATGAACTACAACTTATGCTTTTAACTGAACCATACTGAAGCAAAACCTTGCTCCAACAGAGAAGTTGAACATTCCAGAACACAGCTGAAAGTCATGCAGCCTATCATCACACAGCTTATAAATGGCTGCACATGAACTAGAACTTACGCTTTTTACTGAATAATCCTAAAGCAAAACCTTGTTCCAATAGGGAAGTTGAACATTCCAGAACACAGCTGAACTGTTATCCTTAAACAAAGCTATCACTGACATAGGCATATTCTTTGGAGGCAGAATGGCACTGTGGGAAGAAACAGGCCTACCATCAAAATATTGATCCACTACTCACTAGCTGTATTACCTTAGTGCAAGTTACTTAATTTCTCTGTGCCTTGATTTGCAACAGCTGTGAAATGGAGACAATAATTCACATCCCAAAAAAAATAATAATTCACATCTTATGCACCCCAAGAAGAATAAGAAAAATACACACATATGCATATGTATGGAGACATATATATCAATCAAACGGAAGTTCAACAAATGTTGTCATATCCACACTCTTGAGTTTGCTCCATTTCAATACTCAGTTATAAGAGAAGAAAAATGAAGATGATAACGATGACTGTTGAGGAGCAAATGCAGAATCTAGTAGTGTTTTAACCAGGTCATTAGAAAATTGAAAGACTGAGGTAAGGAAATAGGCATATCAAGAGTCATTAGCCACAAGGGGCCAAACCTAAACATTGCAAAAACTTTCTTAAACTGCATTAGATATTTCTGCCAATCATTCAATGTGGCACCTGGAAGAAAACCCAACTAAGAAAAATTGTCTTTCAAAAGCAAGTTTCCTTGCATAGTTGCAAGCAGGATCTAATTTTGGATTAGAACCCTTGAGGAATCTTACCTTAGGTATCCCATTCCAAAAAAAATGGTATCACCTACCCTCAATGGTAAACCCCAAACCCACCCACCATTTCCTCAGTTTCCAAATACTGCAGATGACTAAAGTAGTTCATACATTATTATTATTTGCACAATAAGTAGAAATTATCTTTATGTGTATCATTATCTCCACAAAAGGCCACACATGGGCAAGAGCCATGTCTTATCCATCCAGACATGTTTCACTCTCTGCTAGCCATGGTCCCTAAAAAAGGCAGTGCAGCATAACGCCTGGGCGGCCACAGGGATCATCCAAGGCTTGGGCTAAGCCACATGCTCTATGCTGGGAATAAAGTGTCTGTTAGCCTTGGGAAGCCAAACTTGATAGGACATATAGTCTGATTATGCCAATGTGAACCATTATAATGCAAGTAATGACCCAAGGAAGCCAATAGAGAAAAAAAGAAGAATACGCAAAGCCATAATGAAAGAAATGGAGCCATCCCAGTCCATGACTTTCCAGTCCTAGTTTGTCCTCATGAAGTCCAGCTGCATTGTGCTTCCTGTTTTTCCCTGTACAGCATATCCCTCTACCTCCATCCCTGCCGTTCTTGAGCTAGTTTTAGTGAAATTTCACTCCTTGTATTCAAAAAATCTGTAACAAGGACATTGCCTAGCACACAGAAGGAATTCAATTAAATACATTAGAAAAAACAACAACACAGGAGTACAAACCTTATAAAATACCTGATGTTAGATCGGCAGTCCCATAATTACAGTCCCCTCAACAGACAGGCCAATTTCCCTTAATCCACTTACCAAATAATTGTTGAAGAAATAAACAGTATTTGACACAACATGACACTTTATTCTAATTTATCATCTAATAATTAAGCATTCAAAGCTTACAATGAAAGCACAGCTCTGCAGTTCATATTGTTCTTTTAAATTGGATAATTTGGAATCCTGTGAAGAGTTCCACCTTACAGCATATTCCCTCATTCTTGTGCAAATACAATCTGTCTATCAACATATTAGCATTTCAATCACCCTTCCTTTTTTCATAACTGGGAGAAGCTGTCTTCATTTATTCCTATTGAGCATATATACCTATGAATTATTTCTAAAGCTAAGTAGTAAAATTGAATTTAAATCCAAGTAAATGAGAAACTGAAACTACTTTCAAAAATAAACGTACTATATTGGTCCTGTTACATACTCTCAAATATTACAAATATGCTTTTCAGTAATTAATTTACTTTAAGCTGAAAATTATTTTCTCTGAATTAAGTTGTCATACTAGTTGGAAATGAAAAACCAACTCAACGTTTCAAGAGTTTTTGTTCTTTCTATTTATTTTTTTAAGAATTCTGCATCAATTTATATTCCTGAGGTAAACATATCCACCATTCAAATAAAAAAAAAATTTAAATCCCCTTTAAGCATCCCTTTAAGGCACTGACCATAAATGGTGTAATTTGCCCTGGACATCATTAAAATGTAAAGTTAATGAGGATTCAGCTGAAAACAGAAGGAATGTAACCTATTTTCAGGCAAAAGTTCTAACACAGCAATCAGAGGAAAGAGCTCTTTGATGTTTCTTTGTCTCTTCTCATTAATTTTTTTGTCTAAAAAAAAAAGACTATTTAAACTTAAAAAAATATATACCAAAGTTCAAACATGATCATTATAACAGAACTCCAAGGAGGTCTTATAATTTTTTTATGAGATAAACAAGAGTCAGTCATATATACATGGGGATAACACCACCTACCTGGCAGAGTTGTTATAAGGTTTAGAGATATTATAAATAAAGTGTGCAGCAGAGTAACCGACACACAGAAGGTACTCACTGATATTAATTCTCTCCCCTTTGGTCCCTCTCTGCTCCCCAAAGACCCAGTACAGTGCTGGCACAAAAACAGTGCTCCAAAAGTAGCAATTATTATTATCACATTATAAGATGTATTCTTTTTTCCTGCTGCAAAATTCACTATATTAACCCTAACCTTCTTTTCAAGATTTATGCAAGACTCAGCACCTCCTGTCACTAGGCAGGTGGGGCATTATCCAAATAACCAGCATGAAGTAAACAGTCCCGTGTGACATTTCATCATGTGAAGTGCCTGCACAGGTATAAATATTATATCCTCTCCGGTTTTATAGCCTCATTTTACAATTATACTACTAAAGAGCAAAATAACATGCAGAATGTTAAGTGGCATTCTGCTGCTTGGAATTTCATCCCAAGGCTCCATTCAGAATAACAAATGTGGGAGCTATTTCATCTGTGCTCTATTGTGAAAAAAGTCATCACCTTTACTTGAATATATATACGAGGCTTTGGTTTTTTGCAGTCCATTCTGTGCTAAGTGAAATCTTGAACCAAATGTGATAATTACCAAGAAGGTGCTATTTAGAAAGTATTATAGTGCTTTCCAGAGAGACTTTACCCTATGCTTTGTTATTGTTATGCCAACCCATAATCTCAGTTTAAAAAAAAGAAAAAAGAAAAAGAAAAGCCTAATCAACAATAAATGGATCTATCCAAGGTGATCCACCCCTAAATACCACTAGAATTTATAATTCCTCGACCCCCAACAAAAAATAGAATTCAATAAAATAATCACAGTTTTTTAAATGTTAATACATCATCAAAATAATGTTTCTACATAACTTATCTCATTTTCAATGGTGCATTCATTCCATAAATATTTATTAACTCTCATTAGTACTAAGACTGGTCATACAGTGGCAAAGAAAAAAGTGGGTGATCCTCTGATAGCCTCACAGAGTTTTAGGTCCAGTAGATAAGTTCAGACTAATAACCACACAACTAACTTAATTACAAGCTATGATAAGTGCTACAAGAGCATACAGTATAAGAAACAAGATTACTCTGATAATCTGAAAAGGTTACCCTGAGGAGGTTAATGTCTGAGGCAATTCTAAAAGAATGGGAGTTACCTAGTTTTAAAAAAAAAAAATGGTAAGGAATTTAGGATAGCAATAGTTGAGATGGGAAGAAATACCTATTTATGTTAAAATCAATCAATTTTTCTGATAAATTCAATATGCAGAGTGAGAAAGTGTGTGACCAGGATGAAAGTAAGCAGTAGGTTTCTAACCTGCATAACTGGATTTAAAAAAAAAAAAAATGTGGGTTGGCTTTAGCTCAAGCAGTTACTTCATCATAGCAGACACTAAAAAAAAAAAAAAAAAAAAAAAAAAAAAAAAAGTGCTGCTCATTGAAAAGGGACCAGATCTTCATTAGATCATGAGTTAGAATGTAGACATTTTGAATTTCAGATGCCTTTGAAGCATACAAGTGTTTGGAAGCTCAGAGGAAGGGTGTCCTACCTCATTCATTTATTTATCATGCAATTCCTAAGAAACGATTATGTATCAGGCCCCCATGCTCCTCATGATGGAAAAGGAGAGGCACAGGATGCTGAGCTGCTCTGTGCGAGAAACAAGCACAATGACAGAGGTGCAGAAGTACTCTGAGTTCAAAGAAAACAAAGTCTGCCTGAACAACCTGGGAAGACCATATAAAAAAATGTTCCTTGACATTTAAACAGCAATTCCTCAAACAGATACAGAGAAAGGCATTTTTGACAAAGGAAAAGCATCTGAAAATGGCAATTAGTTTGCAGTGGCATTACAAAGTGTGTGAGTAGTAAAAGAAAAAAACATGAGGACCAAATTTACAGAAATAAAAAGTATGAGGGAATCCTATGAACAAATGTATATCAACAAATTAGATAACTTAGATAAAACGGACAAATTCCTAGAAAAACACAAACTACCAAAACTGACTCCAGAAAAAATAAAAAATCTAAATAGACCTATACCAAGAGATTGAATTACTAATTTTAAAACTTCCCCAAAACAAACAAACAAAAAGTCTAGATTCACAATATTTCACTGGTGAATTATAACAAACACTTAAAGAATAATTAATACCAATTTTTCACAAACCCTTTGAAAAGATAGAATATGAAGAAAAATTTTCCAACTCATCCTATGAGAATATTAATGCAGATATCAAAACAAAAAAATACATCACAAGAATATTCTAGAAATGCAAAAATGCTCAACAATATATCAGCAAACCAAATCTAGCAATACATAAAGAATATTACAAACCATGACCAAGTGAGATTTATCCCAAGAATGCAAGGTGGCTTTAACATACAAAACTAGATTAATGTAATAAACCATATCAAAAAATAAAGAACAAAATAATATGATCACCTCAGCAGACACAGGAAACACATTTAATAAAAATCCAACATTTTTCATTATAAAAACCACTGAACAAACTAATAGAAAGGAATTAATAAAGGGCATCTATAAAAACCTACACCTAATATGATGCTTGAGGATTAAAAACTAAATTTTTCCCTTTAAGATAAGGAACAAGACAAGGATGGATATTCACCCCAGCAGCAGCTATTTAACATTGTATTGTAGTTTCTAGCCAGCACAATTAGGCAAGAAAAGAAATAGAAGTTATCCAGATTGAAAAGAAAGAAGGAAAACTATCTCTGTTTGCAGATAATAACATCATGTATAAAGAAAATCCTAAGAAATCCACTAAAAAACTATTAAACTGGTAAACTAGTTCAGGGAAGTTGCAAAAGGATTAAAAAAATCAATATACAAAAATGAATTATATTTATTACCTACCAATAAATAATATGAAAATGAAATTAAGAAAATACATTAATTCTATATAATAAAAGGCTAATATGCAAATTGTCTCCTCGACCGGGAGTCTGACCAGGAGTTCGACCAGGGGGCGGGGCCGGCCCACCAACCACCTGCAAACCCTCCCCCTGGCCGGCCTGATCGCCCTGATCAGGGTGGGCAGCCAGGACCTCACCCATGCACAAATTCGTGCACCAGGCCTCTAGTAATAACATAACAAGATACATACAAATAAATTTAACAAGAGAATTGCAAAACTTGTACTCTGAAAACTATAAAATATAGGAATATGAGAGGGGATGAGTACACATTTGTAATACCTTAACCAATAAAGAAATTTTATATATATATATATATATATATATGAATATGATTACCTAAATAAATTAAAAGACAGAGATTACAAGACAACATTGTTAAGAAAGCAATCTTCCTAAATGGATCTACAAATTCAACACACTTCCTTATCAAAATACCAGGTTCGGAAAACCTTGAAAAAAAAAAATACCAGGTGAGTGTGTGTTTTTTAAGAAATTGATAAGCTGATCCTACAATTCATATGAAGATGCAAGGCACCCAGAAGAGCCAAAACAATCTTGCAAAAGAAGAACCAAATTGGAAGATTCACACTTTTCTAATTCAAACTTTACTACAGCTACAGTAATCAAAACAGTGAAGTACTAGCATAAGGATATGAATAGAATTCAGAGTTCAGAAACAAACATTTACAATTGGAACTGTCAATTGATTTTAAACAAAGGAGCCATGATAGTTCAATGGGGAAATAATGATCTTTTCTACAAATAGTGCTGGGATAACTGCATATCCACATGCAAAAGAATAAAGTTACACTCCTTCCTTATATCATACACAAAAATCAACTCAAAATGGATCACAGGTCCTAGCATAAGAAATAAAACTATAAAAATCTTATAAGACCACATAAGAATAAAAATTTTGGTAAGCTTAGGATGGACAATGGTTCCTTAGATATAATACAAATGTACAAACAACAAAAGAAAAAGAACAGGTAAAGAGAACTGATGGAACACTATTTAACAACAGAAGGAATGAACGACTGATATGTACTACTACATGATTGAGTCTCAAAAATGTTATGCTAAGTGAAAGAAACCAGATCCTAAAGACTACATACTATTTATTGTATAATTCACATTGCGAAATGTCCAAAAGGGGGCAATGGAAGTGTTCTAAAACTAGACTGTAGTGATAGCTGCAGAACTCTGTAAAGTTTACTAAAAACTATTGACTTTCAATTTACAATGGGTTAAGTTATAAGTTATGGTATGTAAGTTATACCTCAATAAAATTGCTTTTTAAAAATTAAAAAAAAAGAGAGAGAGAACATCGAAATTAAAAACTTTTGTGCTTCAGAGGACACTATCAAGAAAGAGAAATGTTAACCTACAATATGAAAAAAACTATTTGCAAATCACATATCTGACATGGGATTTGTATTTACTACTCAGTAATAAAAAGATAAGTAACTCAATTAATAAATATGCAAAGGATCTGAATACATATCTCTCCAAAGAAGATATACAAATACCTGGTAAGTACATGAAAAGATGCTCAACTATACCAATAGACAAGTGCAAACAAAAACCACAATGAGATATCACTTCACACCCATTAGCATGACTGTAATAAGAAAGACTGACAAATAACTTGTTGAAAAGGATGTGAAGAAATTGGAATTCATACATTGCTGGTGGGAATGTGTTTAGGAAAAACCCAGTCTCCTCCTCCTGTGTGTCTCTCCATTACTCTCACACCATTACCACACTCACAGCACTTCTTGGTGGGTTTTAGCCCCCACCAAGCAATTCTCTGTGAGATCAGCTAAGTGTCCTACAATTTAACTCAATTCTGACTCTATCTACCTGGAAACAGGGTCAGATCCCACAAGTTAAGGTCTCAGTCCCATGAGACTGCCCTCCACTTCATATGCCAATCAAAAGTAGTAGGACCCCAGATTACCTCCAATTTCTGTTCAACTTAGCTACAAATCAGAGGTTCCCATTACCTCCTCCCGCTGGGATTCAATTATTTGCTAGAACAGCTCACAAAACACTGTGTTTGCCAGTTTATTATATAATAAGGGATATGATAAAGGCCATAAAGGATACAAATAAATAGCCAGATGAAGAGCTATATTGGGCAAAGTCCTGAGCACAGAAGCTTCTATCTCCATGGAGCTGGGGTATGTCACCCTCCCGATACATGGATGTGCTCATCAACCTGGAAGCTCTCTGCACCCCATACTATTAGGATTTTTATGGAGGCTACATCATGTAGGCATGACCAATTATTAACTCCATTTCCAGTCCCTCTTTCCCCTCTCTGGAGAATAGGAGTTAGAGCTGAAAATCCCAAGCTTCTAATCATGGCTTGGTCTTTCTGATGACCAGCCCCCATCCAGGAGCCCACCCAGAGTTACCATCTTTGAACAAAAGACACTCTTGTCACCCAGGAAATTCCGAGAAATTTAGGAGCCCTGGGTGTTAGAAACTGGAGTCCTAGACCAAATATTAGAACCTAAAATGCCCCTAGTCCTCTTATTACTTAGGAAATTACAATTTAGGAGCTCTGTGCGGGGACATAGGGTCAAAGACTAAATGTTGGGGGGGGTTAGGGGGGGAGATTCTCCTAGTTCCTAATAAGAGTTCTAGGAGCCCAGTGTAATGAACTAGGAGCAGACACACACACACAAGCACATTCTGTAAACTATTAAGAAATATATATCTACACTAATAAAAGAGAAACATGGTAATTGGCGTACGACCGCTACCCTTCCCATTGGCTAATCAGC
>NW_005370558.1:46216-67310 GCF_000412655.1 Myotis brandtii | reverse complement strand
CCGGGAGCAGGCCTAAGCCAGCAGGTCATTATCTCTCGAGGGGTCCCAGACTGCAAGAGGGCACAGGGCGGGCTGAGGGACTCCCTCCTCCCCCCTGAGTGCACAAATTTTTGTGCACCGGGCCTCTAGTGTGTATATAATATAAAATATATGTGTACATATGATAATGTTTTTATACACAGGGTGTCCCCCCCAAAAATATATACACACTGTAACAGCTAATAGCTCCATTTTTAAAATGAAATGTATTTTAATAAACACTGCCTTTATAATTATTCAAAGTGTGCTTATTCATTTTTATGGAACACCATATATATGTATATCTACACTAATAAAAGAGAAACATGCAAATTGACCGTCCCTCCGCTATGCCCACCAGCCAATCAGCACGAGTATGCAAATTAACCCAACAAAGATGGCGGTTAATTTGCATACACAGGTGTGGAGCAAAGACTAAAGACAGCGTAGAAGGAAGCCAAGCGCTACAGAAGGGAGCAAAGCAGCGGAGAAGGGAGGGAGTGAGGCAGCAAAGAAGGGAGCAAAGCCCGCCTCCCCCCCCTAAGGGCTCCTGGACTGTGAGAGGGGGCAGGCCGGGCTGAGGGACCACCCCTCCAGTGCATGAATTTTCATGCACCAGGCATCTAGTATACATATATATTTCTTATTAGTTCACAGAATATAAAGTGGTGCATCTGCTATGGAAACAGGTTGGCAGTTCCTCAGAATGCTAAAAACAAAATTACTATATGATCCAGAACTTCTACTCCTATGTATATACCCAAAGGAATTGAAAGCAGGGACTCAAACAGATATGTGTATGCCATTATTCGTTACAGCATTATTCAAAAGGCAGAAAAAAACTCATGTCCATCAACAGATGAATGGATAAACAACATGTGGTATATACATACAATGGAATATTATTCAGCCTAAAAAGGAAGAAAGTTCTGATACATTCTACAACATAGGCAAACCATGAAAACATGGTAAATGAAATAAGCCAGACACAAAAGGATAAAATTTTGTATGATTTCACTTATATGAGGCTCCTAGAATAGGCATATTCATAGAAACAGAAAGATGAGAGGTTACCGGGACTGAGGAGAGGAAAATGGGGAGGAAATGCTTAATGGTTACACAGTTTCTGTTTGGGGTGATGAAGTAGCTTTGGTAATAAATAGTGGTGATAGAAGCACAATAGTGTACATGTACTCAACACCACTGAATTCTACACTTTAACTGGTTAAAATGACAGATTTTATGAGATACATATATCACCACAATTTAAATAAATTAATGTAATGTATAAAGACCATCAAATTATACTCGTTAAATGGGAGAATTGTATGGTATATGAATTATATCTCAATGAAGATGTTAAAAATTAATTTAAATTAACTAAGTTGGTGGTTTTAATAGCAATTAGACATAGATGCAAAGAGAACTACTAAATTGGAAGAAAGACTTAAAGAAATTGAAATGCAGCAGAGAAAGACAGATTGAAAACATAAAAACATGGTTAAAAAGTGTGAAGAACAAAGTGAAAAGGTCCAACACATGTCAAATCAAAGTTACAGAGGAGGAGGAAGGAAAGGGGGGTCACAATTAGAGATATAAAGAAGAAAGATCTCAATCTTCAGATTCAAAGAGCTGAATCCTAATCAAGATATATAAGATTTTCAGATATACAAAAACAGATATTTGCCAGCAACAAGGGGATATTATTCAAATAAGAATAAAATTATCACAGATGGAAAAAGTCTGAGATGCAAGATGACCTAAACAAAGAAAGCACAAAATGTGTGGGTAAATCTAAACAATAATTGGATCCATAAAAAAAAGAATAATGTCATATAGGTTTAAGGTAAAATACATAAAGTAAAGAAGCATATAAGCCAGGAGAAGAGTGATTAAAGTTAAAATAGATAAGGTATTGTTCAGGAGGAGGGTCAAAATGCCATTCATTTTGCTAAGTTACATAAGCATGCTAAAATTTCTCACAGAAACTATATATTTGTATTAGTTAATATCATGGAGCAGGGCCTCCTGTGTGTTCCTATGTGCCTCCCACTATTTGCCTTTTAGAAGAGGAGTGTCTAGAGAATTTGTCTTATGCCTGTACCAGCATTATATGTTGGGGAAGGCTTGGATGGGGTCCCAGATAGCCTCTCTTTAGTTTACAAATTAAGTAGACCTGTGCTTAAGAAGCTGTACTGTACATCTAAGGTACTCATTCTTATTTAGGTCTGATATAGTTGAGGATATTGACGGGGTCTGAGCTGATGCTGAAATGGGATGAAATTTTTTGCGGGGAGGGGCCTTGGGAGAGATTGAGTGTACATATATTTTCATAGCAAAGGGTACAAAACTGCTCTCGGCTCCCTCTACTGAGTTCCCACAGCACTTTGTGTCTATCTCTACTATATTTATCCCAAATACTTATAGTGTACTGGTTTACTCTTTGTTTCCCTCACCACATTTAAACTCCTTAAAACCAAAATGTTTACTCTATTTATATCTATAGCATTAAATAGTCCCTCAAATACTTGTTTGAATTTATGAATCAAACAAAGAAAGCCCAGGATGTTAGGGACTCAGGCCATGCCAATCCACACAGATTACAAGTACACAGGTTCCCAGTGTACTTGTGAGATAGCCCTCAGTGAACTGGTTAAAAACACAAAGCAATTAAAAACAAGGATGTTCACTTTATAGAGCACAGCAATGTATGGACTACTAAAATTAGAGCTGATTCTCAAGATCATCCTGAAAACTTTGCCCTATAAACCTGTATTTAAATAGCCTGGCACAGCTCAAAAGCATTATCTGATCAGAGCACAACTGGTTAAAAAAAAAAAAAAAAAAAAAAAAGCTTACAAAGATTTTTTTTTTTTCATTTTGAATTTTACTGTAAATAATCAGTGGTAGGTTATCAACAGGGCAAGATAGCACTGACTCCCCAGCTGTTGTGTAAAAGAAGAGGAGGGAGGGAAGAAAGAAGGGAAAGAAAAGGTGGGGAGGATACATTTCACTTAAAACAACACTTTCATAAAAGGCATTTAATAGAAGAGGCAAATTATGAGCTCTAGCTACTCTGCTAACATTCGGGTCTTAGGGAACAAATCCTGTGAGGGTTTCCAAGAGATTTCTTTTTCTGACACAAGAAGGGCTCAATGACAGAGTAAAGAAACCATTCAGCATCACTTCAGAGCAGCATCTTTCTGTCTTGAAATATCAGCTTCTCAAAAAGACTTCTGTTCCTCTCACTGGGCTGGAAGATTTCTCAGATTAGGAAGCACCTCTTTTAGATCATCATTACACTACTCCTAAATGAGCAACTTCTAAGATATTTCCATGGGGGGAAAAGGGCTCAATGACAGAGTAAAGAAACCATTCAGCATCACTTCAGAGCAGCATCTTTCTGTCTTGAAATATCAGCTTCTCAAAAAGACTTCTGTTCCTCTCACTGGGCTGGAAGATTTCTCAGATTAGGAAGCACCTCTTTTAGATCATCATTACACTACTCCTAAATGAGCAACTTCTAAGATATTTCCATGGGGGGGGGGGGAATTATATACCTTCACCTTCAAAAACTCATTTGTATTGTCTGAGAATATAATTTGTAAGAAAATAGAAATCTTGGGTGAACCAAATATTAGGCAGCCATAACTGAGGTAGATGAAAATATTTACAAATTAGTTTTCAATTTGTTACATTATCTTATTTGAAGCCTGATTTTTCTTAGTACTTTTCTTCTGGCAAACCAACCCTCCCGGTTTCTGTTAAAACAAATGGCAAGTAGTGAACATTCATTCCAGCCCTCAGCTAACTCTCCTGCCCAGGAACCGGAGCTTCCTCATTGATCCCAATCATAGGTTTTCTAAGGAACTACTGCAGATTATAGGGCTCTTGAGGTTTAATACTTGCCTCAGATCAAAAATTAAAATTCAAACTAACCCAGAAAGCAAAGTAAACAAAAAGTACAAATCTATCTGGCAAATGGTTAATAATCCAAATGAAGACTGTCTCTCCTCTTCTGTCTCTTGGTCAAGCATATCTTTATTTTATCAGCTACTCAGATAGTACTGCACATTGCCGAGTCTACTGCATGCATAATAGTAATAAATGCAGAGGATGCAAAATAGGAGATAATGAACCAATCCCTGATACACACTAAATGCCTTTCCCCCCTGCTAGAAAAAACAAGGATAAGCCCCTGAAGATATTCTAGAAAAAACTGGAACCATAGGTAAAAATCCACTCTAAAAAATACAATTACAATGTCCAGTTCTATGTAGATGGGGCTATTTCAAAAGCCTGAAAAGCAAACGATAGTAATATTGCCTTGCTTTTAATTGGACAAAACAAATTCCACTGAATGAGAAATTCTCTAAAACAGAAATATTTTTAAACTAGAGGCCCGGTGCATGATATTCATGCACCGGGAGAGAGGGAGGTCCCCTCAGCCCAGCCGGCAGTCAGACATCCCTCTTGCAATCCAGGACCCCTCGCTCCTAACTGCCCGCCTGCTCGCTCCTTACCACTTGCCTTGCCACTCCTTACCGCCCACCTGCTTATTCCTTACCACTTGTCTTGCCGCTCCTTAGTGCTGCTGTGGAGGCGGGAGAGGCTCCCACCACCGCTGCTGCACTCGCCTGCCATGAGCCCTGCTTCTGGCTAAGCGGCACTCCCGCTGTGGGAGCGCACTGACCACCAGGGGGAAGCTCCTGCATTAAGCGTCTGCCCCCTGGTGGTCTGTGCATGTCACAGCGACCGGTCATTCTGGTCATTCCGCCATAAATGTTGCTGGGCTTTTATATATATAGAGAGAGAGATGCAGAGTACCTAAAGTAAAGTCATCTAACCAAGTCTGCATAGGGTGAGAGTAGGGGAAGGTAAGGATAGAAAAAATAATAATAATTTTAAAAGTCCTTCTAGAAGACAGGGCATCTGATCTGAGTCTTAAAAGACAATGAAAGTAAACCAGGAAAAAGGAAGAAAGAGAATGGTATAGCAAAGGGAAAGACCAGGTGTGAAGGCCTGGAAGCAAAAGAGATTGAAGTGATTCCACTAGAGCACAGGTCAAAGAGGGGGTGGTGAGAAAAGAGAAAGGAAAGGTCAGCCAATGAAGGGCCTTGTATGCCATGCTGAGGATGTTAAGTGTTACCCTATTGATTTGGAGTCTGCAGTCACTGGAGCAAGCAAGCCTCATGTTCGCTTCCAGCTGCCTGGCTGCCGGCCGCCATCTTGGCTGACAGTTAATTTGCATAAGGATATGCTGATTAGCCAATGGGAAGGGTAGCAGTCGTACGCCAATTACCATGTTTCTCTTTTATTAGTGTAGATAGAGAGAGAGATGCAGAGTACCTAAAGTAAAGTCATCTAACCAAGTCTGCATAGGGTGAGAGTAGGGGAAGGTAAGGATAGAAAAAATAATAATAATTTTAAAAGTCCTTCTAGAAGACAGGGCATCTGATCTGAGTCTTAAAAGACAATGAAAGTAAACCAGGAAAAAGGAAGAAAGAGAATGGTATAGCAAAGGGAAAGACCAGGTGTGAAGGCCTGGAAGCAAAAGAGATTGAAGTGATTCCACTAGAGCACAGGTCAAAGAGGGGGTGGTGAGAAAAGAGAAAGGAAAGGTCAGCCAATGAAGGGCCTTGTATGCCATGCTGAGGATGTTAAGTGTTACCCTATTGATAATGGAAAGGCATTAAGAGTTTAAGCAAGAGACAGACATGATTACGTCTGTTTTACATACATCACTAGCAGCATGATGGAAGTCATATGGGAAGAAGGAAGACTACAGCCAAGGAAACCAACAAGTGGCAGTAATCCAAAGAGGAATATGAGGACCAACAGACAGTAGGGGGGTGAGGGCCTGTGCTGGGGGGCAGGAGTGGGGAAAAAGGAGACATATGTAATACTTCCAACAATAAAGAATTTAAATTTTTTAAAAAATTCCTCAACATAAGAAAAAAAAAAGAATATATAGAGGACCAGAACTAAGACAAAGACAATGGAGTAAGACAGGTAGGAAAGAAATCTAGACATTAGACTCACCCTTTCTCTTCTCTTCTTTATTGACAATTTAATCCTAAAGCCAAAGGACACATCCATACTTAGTAAGAAGTAGCCACAGTAGTCCAGAGTGGTTTAAATGTTGTCCACATAGGAGAGCACCCAGTATGGGGAGACAGAGTTCAAGCAATATGAGGAGGATGTCCATACTGTAAGGGGCAATCTAAGATAAGGTATTAGAACCCAAGAAGAGTACCAAGGGTGCCCACACAGAGGAGTTGCCCAGAGTTGGAAGTCAGAACCCAAAGAGGGAGAAGAGGAAATCCACAGGGAGCAGCTGACTGGTGTGGGGTGTCAGAACCAAAGCAGTTTGGGAAGAGTGTCCATGTTAAAAGGTGACCTGGTGTGAGGAATCAGAGCACTTGAACAAGGTAAAGAGAACTTCCATGCAGGAGCCACCTGATATAGGATGTCAGAACCCAAGTAGGATGACAAGAGCAACAACACAGAGAGAGATGGCAGTCATCTTTGTCACAACTCAAAGTGAAGAAGGTATTCACAATGAAGGACCATCTGGCATGGGTTGTCAAAGCCCAAGCTAGATAAGGCGAGCATCTATGTGGCAGAGGCAGTGTCATAGGGTATTAGAGTCATAGTGAGGTAAGGAGGGTATCCATGAGGGTAGAGGGTGTGATGGCCATGATGAGATATTAGTCATATACAAGGGATTAACAAAGTAAGTAAATGTATTAAGGACAATGAAAACCAGGCTGCTCATTGCCAAAAAAAGGAAGTTACAAATATGGAAAGGGAGAAAACTAAAATGAATCTTGTGGTGTTGGACTGAAATGATATTTGTGTGAACTCACACTTTTCAACATATGAGTGTCCACAAATACATCACATATTCTCTAGCTCTAAGAAGAAGCCTGAGGGTAACACTACCCAATAGCAGTGAGCACACCTAGCATCCAGATTTTGGCTTTTAAATTGCATTCTCCACTAAAAGGAACAAGGCTCTTTGGAGAAATGGCAGATTTCAGGGCTAAGAAAAAGAAAATAAAAGATAAGCATGGAACACATTGTACCTGAAAAGCAAAGAACTCAAGATTCTTCGGGAAGTGTTAAAAGAACACAAGCTGCCTCCTACTGATCAAAGCTAAAAATGAATAGTGCAATTTATTCAATTGCATTAATAATCTGAAAAATTCAATAATAACCTTGAATAAGAAAGGAAATGATTGAGTCCAAAGTCAAATAAACTAACAGTATAATGAGGACTGGAATATTTATATAACTTCAAAGTACTTTCCCTCCAAACATTTATTAATTACAAAGGGGTGAAGAGTTAAATTTTCGATAGAGAAGACTGGAAAACACTATCTTAAGTGGTCAAGTGATAATCATCAGTAATGGACAAGTTGAAATTGTGCACTATCTGATGATATAATGAGAAGAGCACATCACTTCGATGATTTTCCTGCCAAAGGTGCTTAACCTAATTCGAATCATAAGGAGATATTGGAAAAACACAAATTGAGGCCTGCAATCTCCAAAGTCGGTCATGAAAATCAAGGAAAGACTGAGAACTATTCCAGACGAAGAGAGACTAAAGAGACATAAAACTTAGTGCAATTTGTGATCCTGAACTGAATCCTTTTGCTTTAAAGAACATTACTGGGACAACTGGCACAACTCTGAGAATCAGAAGGCAGCACTACATCAATGTTAGCTTCCTCATTTAGATGAGTGTATTATGGTTATGTCACAGGATCACCTTGTTTGCAGCAAATATTCACTGACTCACTTGATGGTGAGATTTGCGAATTACAACTTTTCTATAACTTTTAGATTGTTTTCAATATTTTAAAAACTTTTTTAAAACATAAAAACAGGTCTGAGAATCAGAAGGCAGCACTACATCAATGTTAGCTTCCTCATTTAGATGAGTGTATTATGGTTATGTCACAGGATCACCTTGTTTGCAGCAAATATTCACTGACTCACTTGATGGTGAGATTTGCGAATTACAACTTTTCTATAACTTTTAGATTGTTTTCAATATTTTAAAAACTTTTTTAAAACATAAAAACAAAAACTGACGTTTAATTGGATGTAGGGTGAGTCTCGGATGACTTTCAGGTTTCTGGCATGATCAAGCGAACGGTACTAATGCTATTTGACAAGACCCTAGAATTAGAGAACGGTTTAGGACTGGCTTTTCAGTTTTGTTTTACTGGGTGGTCAGCAGTGAGGGTAGATTTGGGGGGGGGGGGGGGAAACTGTAAAATTTAATTTAAGGTACTTGTGGGGCATCTAAAAGCAGCTAATGACAGAAAGCTGAGGATCCAGGTCTGGTACCCAGGAGTCTGGACCAAAGACACACTCTTGGAAACTATGGGTTTGTAGATGATAGTAGAAACCAAAGTTTGACTGAGATCACATGGGGACCACTTATACTACATGTTCCATAAATAATTTAAGATGACTTGCAAAAATGGATATAGTTAAAAGGATAAAAAATATAAATGTAAACTGAGGGAGTAAGGACAAAGGAAAAATAAGAGGAGAAAAATTAAGTCAGGGAAAATAACAGCACACAAAAATGCGTAATACACAAAAAAATGCATACAAAAATAATAGTTTAACAAGAAAGTTACATACAGCCAATAGAGCTAGAAGACAAATGTGACCCTAAGGTTCTTGAGAGGCAACCCAAGGAAAACACACAGCAAAGAGGAGCCTCCAAACACTGCATCTGAATCACTTTTACCATCCAGTATGTGCTACCTTTGCAGGCATTTACTAACAGTATAAACCTGACATTTTCCTTATGAAAGAAAACAAGGGTTCACCATTCTGTTTGCTATCAAAATAGGCTTATATTTTAACGTGATATTAATAAAACAATTCTAATATTTTTTCAGTCATTAAAACACAAATTTATAACCATAAATGCTTTCTCTTCATGTATAGGACCTGGAATAAATTAAGAATTTTAACATTAACTTACATTTGCACGGGGTCTACAGTTTGAAAAGCATTTTTATTTATTGTACATTATTTCATTCACTCCTCATACTGTCTAGTGTGACAAGAAAGGCTGGTACAGACTTAATTTTACAGATTAGCAAATAAATTCAGAAAGGTTAAATTACTTATCCAAAATTATATGGCTAATAAGTAGCAAAATTTTGACTGTAACTCATTTTCTGACTCCATAGTTCACTCATTCATTTATTCACCCATTCGTTCAAATATTTATTGAGCACCTCTCAGAAAATATTGCTCATTCTGTACTGTTGCTGTGAAAATCAAATGAAAGAACATGGGACTGTTAAAAAAAAGTGTAAAGCCTATACAAATGTTGGCTATTTTCAAAGCATCATCATTAGATCCCCTTTTTGTAGATATTAGCCCTTCTTATATTTTGGGGAAACCAAATATGATATGGCAATAGAAAACATGCATGGAATTTGGTTGTGACACACTGGAAAATGCATATTTAGGAGGACAAGGAGTGGGCTATGATGAAGCTAGGATAGGTAACGGATAGACCACGGAAGATCTCATCTGTCCTGCTAACGAGCTTGACTTCAGCTTGTGGTGATAAGAGGACACAGAAAGGTGTAAGAAGGGGAGAGCTGTGGTCTCAGCTGTGCATTTGAAAGATCCCTCAGATGACAGCATTAAATATGGATGTGAAAGAAAGCATAAAGACCAGTTAGGAGGTTATCGTAATCAGCTAGAAAAAAGAAGGTGCCCACCTGAGCTAATTGGAGGTGGCCACTTAAATATATGCTAATTTTAATCTGCAACATTATGTTGTCTCTGGTCTCTAAAGACCTTAGGGAAACTGAGGCAGGGCAAAAGGCCTTTTGAAAGAACAAGTTTTATACAACCTATAAAATCATACTATGGAAAACGGAAAAACCAACAGACTCATCCTGGGACTTTGTTTCCACAATGGAGTTACACAGTATAATTACTATTCTTATTAATCTACAGGGAGCCCACTTTAATGTCATTAGTTCATTGTTTCTTTTTAATCTGAATGATTCTCAGTAATTAAAGCTTTTATCAGTTCCAGAATTCTCCATAGTGAAAGAACAGCTGACTTCTGATGCATTATGCTTTAAGCAAAAACTAACACTCATTAACAAGATTACCTGTTGTGATTAAATAAATACAAACTGTCTGCAAAGTTTGTAAATGAATATAACAGCCTAGAAGTAAAACTTACCATTTAGCACAAACCTTATTGTCTTAACTCTTCAAGCCAATCCCTCATTTCCAGTCTCCCCTTTCCCGTTGCATTGCCTAATAAACACCTATGCTTCACTTTCTGCTGCTTGCACTTACTCAATTGTATCTGCTCTGACTGCCTGAGCTGTTGAACAAAACAGCGGCACAGGAAAGAAAGCCTGTGTCCTCTGCTTCACAGTGCTCAGCATGGCACAATAGAGTTTCTAATTGTGCATCAAGTCATAAAAGTTGTACACATTATGAAATCTCAAGATGGCTATTTTGTGTAAAACACATTAATTATATTTACAAAAAGCTCTTAACAAATCTTTAAAGGCTGCAAATGACTTATGGAGCCTGAAAAGTCTAAAAAGGGTATCAGTGATAATACTAGAAAAGAGGAAAGAGTTTCATCTGGCCTTAAACTGCAAAGTTCATGTCTAATTTGACTGGTAAGAGTCAGACCACAGGCTCTTTATTAAACTTGGAAGGGATCTTCAAGGTAGGCCAGTCCAATGTCTATGCCACCACTTCAAGGGTAAAAATCCCATGTAAACTTCTGACCAATGCTTTTGCAGCCTATTCTGCCATCTCAATTTATTTAAGAAAAATTCTCCTTCGAATATTCAAGTTTCAATTTGGCAGTTAATTTCAGTCTGCAGTTAAAAGGCACTAGCTGTCAGTCAGATCTCTCACCCAGTTCCCTCCTGAAAAGAAAAACTGACAGATCACAGGAGCTTTCTTTTGTAAACCAATTCTGGAACTTTCATGCTTCTTATTTGTTAGGTTAAAGGTTAAATTGCTGACCTGTGCCCTCCTGCTTAGCGGCCTTCCCCTTTTTCTGTAAAGCTTTATTTTGGGGCTGTATTTACATGGATTAGTCCCTTTTCACGCTAAGAAGGAATCTGTTCACAGCCAAAGCCTTAGTTCTGGTTGTACAAAAAGCAGCCACAATTATTCACCACCAGACAATGACCATATTGTGGATTTACAAAAAAACCACCCCAGCCATGGAAAGATCTGTTCTTGCTGCACAAAACAATAGAAGAAAAATCTTATCAAGCATTCAAGAGAAAGCAAACAAAGCAAGCCCACTGTGAACTTGATGAAGATGTCAAGCTCCTTTAAAAAATATATATATAAATCAACAAAGAGGGGTTTTCTTGTAAAGTCTTGGGAGTGAGACTTTTTCTACTCTGAGTTTCCCTTTCTGGTTAAACACAGTCAGTAGCAGCAAGACATTGACAGCCAAGACCAGCAAATGCTGCCCTTTTCTAAGCACACTTACACTTTTTAAATGCACAATGCAAAGAGACTTTCCTTTCCTAATACACCCAGTGCAAATGCCAGGCAAATCATTTTCAAGCTAGTCTCTTACTACACAAGTTCTTTCGCAAAGGCACGATTCTTGTCCCAATCTCTAAGGAACAAACATAGCCCACCTCCCCAAACCCTAACTTATTAATTCCTTTAAAATTGAAAAACAACAACAACAAAACATAGGCCACTGGCTTTCATTAAATCATAGCTCCAACAGGATTTCTTCATCTGACAGCCATGAAGTATTGTACTTCAAGTCCCTAGTCATAGAAACAAACTTTCACTGGGAATATTTAATGTAAGGTGAGGACTTCACAGCTGCTACAAAAGCTAACTCCAGTCCAGGACACAGCTGTCTAATAAGACATGAGAGCAAAGACAAAGAATTTCTCCCACCAACAAATCTTTTAGGTGGATGGTTTCTATTCTCTTTAGGTTAAAATGACCTAAATCCACTATCAGCAGAATACTTCTCGTTGTAAAATAAGAAAGTAAAACTTAATCAGTGAGAGAAGCAGGCATCAAAAGCAACCTAAGAATCCCTCAAATATAAATAATTGTTTTAAAGAAACGGTACATTATTTCATCATAGAGCATAATACTAATTTAACAGTATTTTTTAATCTCAGAAAATGCCTCAATTTAAGGCTTTTTACAAATTTTGGACTTAGACAATTATTTCTATCTGTAACAGTTCACTGTTGACACAGCCTTTCTCACCCCTCTCTATTCCTCTACCTGCCTCTCTCTATCCCTCCCCATAACTTGAGCCAAAAAAAGAGAAGGCAATAATAAAGACTTGTTCACAGAAGTCCACAAACATGAGAGTAGTATTAATATATTTCATTTTTTAAAAAGCTGAAGTTATATGTATAATAATAAGGAACTGGTTCATCAAACTGTAAGAGTGTGATGGAACCTTCAAAATTTATTAGAATGTCTATGATAAACATTAAGGTCTTACTTTTTCTCACTTAAAACTGTACACCAACTGCAACTACATCAAATGGGAATATTCAAAGCTTTAAAGTGAGATTGTAACGGAGGTTATTTTATTCCTTCTCTGTCAAACTTCCTGTAATATTTTATCTTTTGTATAGTATTTTTTAGTGTGGTAATCAGTGCTATGAAAATGAGACAATTCTGGCCAATGGCCCTACTTACTTGACTGTGGCAGCTACAGAAATCATTTCTATGCAAAGCCAATACACAGTGTAAGCAGTTTGCTTACTTTGAGTTAGGAAATTTATGATCCCCCAAGGAAATTAGGACAGCACTACAAGGACCAAAACACAAGTAGGAAGTACTTAAACTCCTCACCAACTTCTAGGAGGAACAAGATTAGGGCACAAGCTACACTCAGTGTCAATTCAAATGTAAATGCTCTGCTTCCTCTCAAACAAAGATAAACTCCCTCAGAGTTAATAGTTTCTCCCTAAGAGATTCATCTCTCTTTTCAACTTAGAGGTATGTTTTAGAGAAAAGGAAGAAACACATGGTGAGGCTTAGAGCAAAACCTTTTAAATTCTTTGTCATAAAAGCTGCAGAGTAAACTACATTTCCTTTACTAATCCTTCGAACACTTGTTAAACTTGAGTGCGCTGACAACTTTGCCACTGCAATCCCATTTTGGTTTCTAACAAGTTTAAAAAAAAATACTTTGGTTGTACTAAATTGCATTACCATCTTCCTTGAACACCAAGTGAGAATTTATGCAGCCTTCACAAACCACTGAAAAAGACCCTCCCTGGGGAGAAATAACTTTGGGCACATTGCATAGCAAAGCTAAAGTTACAAAAGCAGGTTAAAATATCTCTTTCACCACACATACATTTTCATTCTCATCCCCCTCCCTCCTTCCTCTTTCTCTTTTATACATACACACATGCACACACACAAACACATGCTATACACACACCCCACCATGCAAACACAAACACGTGCTATGCCCTTCATAGGAGGCTGAGTATGGGAATAGGAACTATCTTAGAAGACCCTCACTTTAAGCTCACACTCTGGAAAACTTTTAAATTAAGTATATCAGTTTTTTAAAAAGCAGCTTTTCCATGTCTTTGTAAATACATGAACTAAACCCCACATTGTTTCATATATGTGTATGTGTATGTGTATGTGTATGTGTATGTGTATGTGTATGTGTGTGTGTACAGAAAACCATTACCAAGCATTTCAAAGACTCTATAGTCCTCCAAGCTATGAAAAATAACACAGGTGTTCTTTTGTGTCAGGGGGCTGAAAGAGTGAAAAACAATGATTTGATGTGACAGAAGAAAGAAAACTAACTAGGCATGTTAATTATTTTATAGTTAGTATTTTTTTAACCCTCACAGCAACCCTAAAAGATAAGCATTATCAAACTTGTATTTGCGAATGACAAAACTCAAGAAAAAAGATCAATAACTTCTCCAAGGTCACATGGCTATTAATTGCAGAGACATATTTCAGACCCAAGTCCAGAGCTCTAGTCACTCACCCACTGCTTCTGCTAGAGGAAAGGGTGGGGAATCAGCTTTTAGGGAAACAAATTCCCATGATGCCAGACCACCAGGCAGTTTCCCAGGGGTGGCAGAAAAAGCCTAAAATGCAAAAAATACAGGCTGCTGGGCCTGGGGTAAAAGCCTCATTGTACTCTGGGAAGTCTGATGGACACTTACTAAATGGAGAGGAAAAGGCATTCCTTGCCTAGTGAGACAAATGTGAGCATGCTTTCCTGTAAACTTTCATCCTGAGCACATCTGCTCATAGGAAAGACTAAAATATCTTCCAGAAAACTGCTGGAGAGAAAACTGCATGATTACTTTTGCTTCTAACATAAATGCCCTCCCCTAGTTCTACAAGGATTTCCATTAAGAAATAAAATATAGCATATTGAGCAGCCATTCAACCTGCTAGAAATGAGATATTTATCAACAATAAAACTACAGAAACTAATTAAAACATCAAGACTCATTGCAATCAGTTGGAATTGTGTCAACTCATTCATTTGTCTAACAAATATGTACTGAATGCCTATCATGTGCCATGCACTATTCTAGATGCTGGGGACATATCAGTACACTAAGCAGGCAAAGATCTCTGCCCTTGTGGAACTAAGCATGATCCCCTAAAGCTGATCATAATCTTGCTAAAAGACCCATTTTTTTAATTAATAAGTAGAAAAATAAACCCTCCTGTCTGGAATGAACCCTTACCCCAGCATCTATCATACAGTAGGCTTGTAAGAAATATGGCTGAATGGATAAAGTGTAAAAGAAAAATGTTTCTAAACAAAAAAAGGAAAAATATAGCAGGGTCAGCCCTAAATCTCAACTTAAATTGGGTCTAGACTTGAGCTTTTATCCTGCAGCAGGTCCACAGAAACCCAAATAAAACCTGAGTCAACTCAATCTCCATCTAGCAAACACAAGAGAAAATAGGTCGGCTTGTTCCAGGGTCCACCCCAGGGACTAAGAACTTTTAAAAAACCTAAACTGGATTTGCTGGGGCTGCTGGAGGCAAGAAAAAAACCTAGTCAAGCCTTCCAAAGGCCGTGGGCCTAGAACTGCCTTAGATCCTTTCCCAATGCCCTGCTATCAAGTGTACAGATGAAAAACACCTACAACAGGAACAATGACATTTCCCCAGTGCAGATCTCTGATGATCCTCAACTTCTAGTTTGAAGGATCAAAATAAATAAATCCAACTTATTTTTTCTTTAATGATAGTTTAAACTGAGAGATACTCTGTGCCATGCCTGTGCTTAATTCTTTAACATTTTTTTCTCATTTAATCTTTACAACACTAACTCGTACTTACATCACCCCCAGTTTACAGTTTAGGAAACTAAGACAAGAAGAGGAATTAAGTATTTTGCCCAAAATCACACAGGGATATAAGTTATAAGCGGTAGAGTGGAATTTGAACCCAGATGGCCTGATTCTAGAAACCTTCTCTTAAATAGATTTTGCTAATTATATTTTAAGTTTTGGGGGGAAGAGGAACTTTTATTAATAAAATATTTATTAGTAAGAAGAGGAAACAAATTAAATGTTTTGCTTAGCTGATTTCCTACTTCATTGAGAGCCATGAAGAAAATATTTTCATTTCAATCTTTATAGGTAATCTTTCCCAAATACGTTTGTCAATTTTCCTTCCATAGTAAATATAACCTAGCAAACTAATGGAATGCTTTCCTTTTGATATTCTAGAAGCCAATTCCATCATTCTGAGTGAGTATCAGTGATGATTACTGCTGAAGACAGAAAACTGAGCTAAATATGCACTAAGTATAGACCATATTCCAGAAATGGGTTGTTTTAATAAATATCTGACACCAACTTATTTTATTGGAATCTGGCTCTTCTCACAAGTAGTGTAAATAAGAAAAATTCTGGTAACTGAGAATTAATCATTGGGTTCTTATTTAAGTTTAATTGTAACATGTAAGTGAAGGGGGGGAAAAATACAGGTTGATCATCTGAAATTATTCATGTGTCCAAAATGTATTTTTCTTGAAAACATTCAGAATTAATCATACATTTTCAAAAGGAGAAAATTAGTCATTCAGTTTTCTTTTCATCAAGTTTCATATCTTTTTTTAAAAATATTTTTTTTATTGATTTCAGAGAGGAAGAGAAAGGGAGAGATAGAAACATCAATAATGAGAGAGAATCACTGATCAGCTGCCTCCTGCATGCCCCACACTGGGGATCGAGCCCACAACCCGGGCATGTGCCCTGACTGGGAATTGACCTGTGACCTCCTGGTTTTCAGGTCAACGCTCAACCACTGAGCCATGCTGGCCGGGCAGAAAGTGTCATATCTTCATCTCGCTATTATTCTAGTATTTGAATCCTTTCAAAAAGAAATTTAAATTAATTCTATCTCAGAAAGAAGATTCAATCTCTTAACAAAATCACAATTGCAGGAAGTTTTATTGTTTGGTTTTGGTTTGAAGTTTGGTTTTTTTGTTTGTTTTTCACTAAAAGATGATGTTGAATTAAGTCACCACAAGAATGTCAAATTTGTACCAGTTTCAGTATTAGGTATTTTAATACAGATTGTCTCTAATTTGCAAAACAGCCTTCCAAATAGATATAAGTCCCACTTAAATACTAGGTAAACCAATATTCAATTTAAATACTCTCCCAAGGTCAAACAATTAGTGAGTGGCAGAAGAAAACTGATGTCAAACTCTACAGTCTTTCCATTACATTGTTTTTACTACTAATTATCCATGACAATTATATTGTAACAATCTAGACAACAATTCACCTGCATCTATTTTCTATTCAAATAAGGCTATGTGATAGCATAAAATTCTAATGCCTAAGAACACATTAAAGGTAAGAAAACTGTCTTTAAATCAAACAATTTATTAAAGTTTTCTGCTGGGCAAAGCAATCTCACAGTGACATCTTCAGTAGAGCTTTCTTTTTCTAATGAAAGCCTTTGAGCGGACTGCATGTTTTCAATGCAACATAAAGCAGGGAATGCAAAATGTGTTGTGACTAATACCAAAAGAAGTTCAAAAGCTAGAATACAATTTCTTAAAAGTTTAACAAAAATAAGTCTCCTAAGCATTTAAAGCAAAAATCTAGTTCCTATTTTATAGGTCTTGCACTCCACTTTCCATAGAGTCTAGCACAGTGCTGAACCTAAACTGAGTGCTCAAATAAAGAACTCTAACTAACAAGTAGATGTATGATAATAAGACCTCCGTCATGTAGAATCCTGGGGAAATCAAGCTTATATGGCAGTTTTTGAGAAAGCTGAAGACCTACATTTTTTTTTAAGTATTGAAACTTAATCATTTTGGTTATAAATCTTTCCAAACTAGATTATATGTCTCAGTGCTTTTCTGAAAAATATTTTGAATAAAACATTGTCCTAATGACTGCAACAGACATCTGTTTTGGCTGTCTAACATCCATTCTTCCTTCTTCTGGTGACAGCATCAGATTTTCCTCTGAGGAACTATCCTGCCCATACTCAGGCTACAGAATCCAGATGGCATTAAACAGGCCCCCCACACACATCCTCCCTCATCCCCCAATCAACAGCTCAGAGTCACCCAACTCAATTCGGCCTAGTACAATCACCTTTGGGACTATGGTTCAAAATAATGTAAGATACTCTTTTTCCACTTGGGTAACTAAAGTGATAGAATATTAGTTTGGATTTCCCAATAGCCATCCCTTTGCCATTGTATAAGGAGCATTTGTCCCAAAATGAACCCAACACAGAAGAAAGAGATGACAAATCTCTGAAAATATAAGTAGAACACCTAGATCCAGCAAAACCCAAAGCCAGGTTTATCATTGCATTTCTCAATATTGAGAGACAATAAATTCCCTTTTTTTGCTCAAGCCAGATTTCACTGGGCTCTGCCACTTAGAGCAAAAAGAATCCTGATGAATACAATGATTTAATATCATCAACATGATCAGTAACTATGCTGAGCAATATAATACAGAAAAATCCTCAGGGCAAACCAAAGCCCGTAGGGCATAAGCTAAGGGCTTTCCCATGAATAAAGGATTTAAGTTTGAATGCATGGATTCTGAAAAATCTACTTTGGCTAGTTAATTTTACTTCCTACTTTTGAACTGTGTTAGTTTGAGAATAATTGCAGAGTTCTACACAGATATGAACTCTTGCCTTACACAAAAATAATATTATAATTTAAAATGACATCTACTTTCGTACATAGATCTAACAAAAATATATGCAAGAACTATATGAGATATTCCCTAAAACAAAAATCAAAGAACTAAATAAATGTAGAGATATTCCCATGTTCACAGGTAAGACTCAATATATTCAATATGTCAGCTCTTCACAACTGTATAAATTAAATGCAATTACAATAAAAATATGAGCAAGTTATTTTGTGGATATTGACAATCTAATTCTGAAGTTTATATGGAAATGCAAAAAAACCATAATAATCAACACAATATTGAAAGAGAAGAACAATATCAGAAGACTGACATTAACCAACTTCAAGGATTACCATGAAGCTACAGAAACCAACACAGGATAGTATAGGTGAACGAATAGACAATGGATCAAAAGAAAGCCTGGAGATAAACCCATATACTACTAAATATAGTCAAGTGATCTTTGCCAAATGAGCAATGGCAATACAATGGAGCAAAGATAGTCTTTTCAACAAACAGAACTGGAATAAGTGGGCATGCAAAAACCTGAATCTAGACACAGGCCTGATTTAAAAACGGGCCAAACACCTCAACAGATACCTCACCAAACAAATGGAAAATAAGCATATGAAAAGATGCTCCACATCACATGTCATCAGGGAAATGCAAATTAAAACAATCAAATACCATTGCACAACAATTAGAATGGCCAAAATCCAAAACACTGACAACACCAAATGCTGGTGAAGATGTGGAGCAATACGAACTCGCATGCATTGCTGGAGGGAATGCAAAATGGTACAGCAGTTTGTCAGTTTCTTACAAAACTAAATGTACTTAGCATAATATCCAACAATCATGCTCCTTGGTATTTACCTGAGGAGTTGAAAACTTATGTCCACACAAAAACCTGCACACAGATGTTTACAGCAGCTCTATTCATAATTGCCAAAATTGGAAGCAACCAAGATGTCCTTCAGTAGGTGAATAGATAAACTATGGCACATCCAGGAAATGGAATATTATTTAGTGCCAAAAAGAAATCCATGAAAAGACACAGAGGAGCCTTAAATGCATATTGCTAGGTGAAATAAGCCATCTGAAAAAGCTACATACTGTATGATTCCACCTATATGATATTCTAGAAAAGGCAAAACTATGGAGGCAGTAAAGAGATCAGTGGTGCCCTAGCCAGTTTGTCTCAGTGGATAGAGCATCGGCCTGGGGACTGAAGGGTCCCGGGTTCGATTCTGGTCAAGGGCATGTACTTCAGTTGCAGGCTCCTCCCCAGCCCGGGCCCTGGTCAGGGCGTGTGCAGGAGACAACCAATCGATGTGTTTCACATAGGTATTTCTCTGTCTTTCCCTCTCTCTTCCACTCTTTCTAAAATCAATGGAAAAATATCCTCAGGTGAGGATTAAAAAAAATTTTTTTAAGGTTTTTTTAAAAAGATTAGTGGTTATCAGAGGATAATGGGAGGGGGGGGATGAATGGGTACAGCACAGAGGATTTTTAGAGCAGTGACACTACTCTGTATGATACTATAATGATGAATACATTTTGTCTAAACCCATCTACACTAATAAAAGAGAAACATGGTAATTGGCGTACGACCGCTACCCTTTTCATTGGCTAATCAGTGAGTATATGCAAATTAACTGTCAGCCAAGATGGCGGCCGGCAGCCAGGCACTGAAGCGAGCACGAGGCTTGCTTGCTGCAGATTCCAACGTTCTCCGCCTAACTTGCCAGCCTCTCAGTTGCAACTCTAAGCAACTATATACTATGTTGCAAATAAGAAGCTAAACAAAACCCCAGAAAAGGGCTTCCATTCAGCCGGGCTCAGACCTCAACATTGTATCTATGTTTTCAGCAGCGAGGCCTCAGAGCTAAAGCTGGCCCAGAAAAAAAAAAAAAAAAGAGAGAAGAAAACAAGGAGCGGTTGGAAGCTTTAGTCACTCGCCAGCCGGAAAACAGCCCTCAGCCCCTCACCCAGACTGGCCAGGCACCCCAGTGGGGACCCCCACCCTGATCCAGGACACCCTTCAGGGCAAACCAGCCAGCCCCTACCCATGCACCAGGCCTCTATCCTATATAGTAAAAGGGTAATATGCCTCCCAGCACCGGGATCAGCGGAGCAGCGAGGCTCCCGGCACCGGGATCAGCATGACAGGGGGCAGCGCCCAAACCCCCTGATCGCCCTGTGGCTCTGTGAGTGACAGGGGGCGGGGCCACAACCTCCCTATCCGCCCTACTCTGTTCGTGACAGGGGAAGGCACCCCAACCCCCTGATCAGCCCTCCTCTGTGCCTGATAGGGGGGAGCTCCCCAATCCCCTGACTGCCCTGCGGCTCTGTGTGTGACAGGGGGCAGCGCCCAAACCCCCTGATCGCCCTGTGGCTCTGTGAGTGACAGGGGGCGGGGCCACAACCTCCCTATCCGCCCTACTCTGTTCGTGACAGGGGAAGGCACCCCAACCCCCTGATCAGCCCTCCTCTGTGCCTGATAGGGGGGAGCTCCCCAATCCCCTGATTGCCCTGCGGCTCTGTGTGTGACAGGGGGCAGCGCCCAAACCCCCTGATCGCCCTGTGGCTCTGTGAGTGACAGGGGGCGGGGCCACAACCTCCCTATCCGCCCTACTCTGTTCGTGACAGGGGAAGGCACCCCAACCCCCTGATCAGCCCTCCTCTGTGCCTGATAGGGGGGAGCTCCCCAATCCCCTGATTGCCCTGCGGCTCTGTGTGTGACAGGCTGCGGCGCCCCAACCACCCCCCCCACGGGCCCTGCTCTGTGAGTGACATGGTAGAGCCATAACCTCCCCATTGGCCCTGCCCTGAGTGTGACAAGGTGCAGC
>NW_005370558.1:27119-46162 GCF_000412655.1 Myotis brandtii | reverse complement strand
GGCCCAACCCCCCAATCGGCCCTACCCTGAGCGTGACTGAGGGTGGCATCGCAACCTCCCG
Source organism: Myotis brandtii (assembly GCF_000412655.1). NCBI lineage: Eukaryota > Metazoa > Chordata > Mammalia > Chiroptera > Vespertilionidae > Myotis > Myotis brandtii. Next base: position 46,101 of record NW_005370558.1, on the reverse strand, counting down.
ATCCGCCCTGCTCTGTGCATGACGGGGCGGCGCCCCAACTCCCCAATCGGCCCTGCTCTGAGCCTGACCAGGGGCTGCACTTAGGGATTGGGCCTGCCCTCTGCCACCCGGGAGCAGGCCTAAGCCAGCAGGTCGTTATCTGCCAAGGGGTCCCAGACTGCGAGAGGGCACAGGCCGGGCTGGGGGACCCCCCTCCCCCCGCCCCCCGAGTGCACAAATTTTTGTGCACCGGGCCTCTAGTAGAATATAAAACACCAAGAGTAAACTGTGACATAAATAATGGACTTTGGGTGATTATGATATGTCAATGTGGATTCATCAATTGTAACAAATGTACTATTCTGGTGGGGGATGTTGATAATGGGGGGAGTTGTGCATGTGTGGGGCGGGCAGTATATGGGAAATCTCTATATCTTCCTCTCAATTTTACTGTGAATCTAAAATTTCTCTAAAAAATTAAATATTTTAAAACAAATGATAAATAACAACAGCTCCCACTTACTAAGAACTTTCCATGTCCCATGTACTATGCATTCCCCTTTAATCCTTTCAACTAAATGATGTAGGTACTATTAGGGGCCCCATTTTATAGTTAAGAAAATGAGATTCTGAGATTGGCATTTTGAGGGAATAAATTTTTTTCAACCAACAAACTTGCTGCTCACATTGATTTTATCATTTAGTAGATTAATAGTCCACCAAGAGGGCCAGCGGCCTAACACTGAACCACAAACAGAGCAAGAACCACACTGTCATGAATTACCAAAACTTTTGAGACTCTCCTATATTGTAATTTATATCCAGATGGCCCCTAAATTTCACACTTTAGGAACGGGAAGAAAAGTTTGCTGTGATTTATTATATTACTATTGAAAAGAAATAAAACTATAAATTCAGTTATTACCTCTAAGAATATTTTAATCCAGCGGTTCTCAACCTGTGGGTCGCGACCCCTTTGGCAGTCGAATGACCCTTTCACAGGGGTCGTCGCCTAAGACCATCCTGCATATCAAATATTTACATTAGGATTCTTAACAGTAGCAACATTACAGTTATGAAGTAGCAAAGAAAATAATTTTATGGTTGGGTCACAACATGAGGAACTGTATTTAAAGGGCCAGAAGGTTGAGAACCACTATTTTAATCTGAAGTAAAACAACTCTCAAAAGGACTTTTCCCCCATCCACTCCACTTCTAAAGAGACAGCATGAAATGTTGTTTATTATTAAAGTCAATTTTTAAAAAATATCTAATAATGTTGAATGGTGATCACAGATTCAGGCAAAGCTCCTAGAATTAATCCTGTAAAGTGAAAGCTAAGGTTCAGAATAATAAATCTGGCTCTCAATATCTTAAGTTGGCCAAAACTCAGTTATCTTCATGATACTGCCAATACAGAAATGTGAACAGATATTTAAGAGAGATTTTAAAGCCAAGAGTTTTGTTTAGTTTTAAGGTTACTGCTTAACACCAAGCTAGCTGAAAATCTGAGCTAACCACAGCACCACGTCGAGAGCAGTCCTCTCACAGAGTTCTCACAACAGTTTCTCAACTTGACTATGCATTTTTTATAAAGTGGCTATTGGACTAGTGCATTAAAAATGCTGGGATGGAAGCTGACACAGAGGAAGCTGGTTTGCCAAACAGCCTTGAGAACCTGATGCTGCCACTCTTCCAGTGCTGAGCGGCTGGCCAAGAACAGTGCCCACAGCAGGCTCAGAGATGCCAGCTGTAATGAGATACTTGTGTTTGAAATGTACTGAGTTTCAGCATGGCCAGTACCATCTGATTATGGAATTGGGCAGGTTCATCCCTCTTGCAAGAGCATCCTCTTCTGAGACCTTCAATCAGGCTACTGAACTCAGCTTTGGGAAATTTCACAACTTGAGATGGTTTTATTGGTTTTCTGGGATCCCTATGTAAAGATGGGCTCTTGAATAAAAACACAAATTAGAGTATACAAAATGGGATATGGCAAATAAAAAATTAAGAACAAAGTAGAACAAAGATTTACTCAAAATGATCCAACTTCTTTTTAAAGCATTAAAATCACGTACCTAAATAGCAAGCATCATACACAAAGATGTTCATTGGCTTATCTATAACAGGAGAATTGTGGAAACACTCTAAAGATCCAATTATAAGTAAATATAGCTCATAAACATGATGTAAAATTTATAGCAACTGAAATGGCTTTTACAAAGCTATATTAATAATTTTAGGAAAAATAATAATTAACCTGGGGAAGGAGCAAGAAAAACACACACATATAGCAGGACTTTGGAGGGGAAGTTTATATATTTTATTTACATACACACATAAAAGTCTATAAGGAGATAAATACAGTCAAACATTAATAGTAGTTATTACTGTGATATTTTCTCTTAATAATTTTTCTAAAATTTTTAAAGTTTATACATACTCAAAATCTAATCAGAAAACAAACTACTAAAAATTTAAAGGTAATAGAAAAAAAAAACCAAGATATATTCATGAGCTTGAGAACATTTTTAGTATTTTTTATTTACAATGAGAATACAACATACCACAGTATAAGAAAAATTGTAAGAATGAAACTCCCACAGAAGTTTATAGAACAAAATGTATACTAAATCCCCCAATTAAAGACCCATAAAGTAGTTTCAGTGCTTTCTAACCCACCTTCTCACAGCAGGGAATTAATCCCTCTGGGGGATGCAAACAAACTTCAAAGAGAAGATTATGCCCAGACACTAGTATTGTACAGGGTAAGGTTTATACCTAAATTTGCTCAGATACTTTGGCAGAGATCAGAGATGCAAGTCCAAGAAACAAAGACTAATTTTAAGGCAGATTTCTTTGCAATCATTCAAAATGGCAAAAATAACACATTGAATAATAGCAGGAAAAGGTAAGTATGATGAGTTTTATCAAAAACAAATAAGAAGGTTGTAGAAGTAGGTAAAAGATTACCTAAAATCAAATATTAAGTGACAGCTTGTTCACTGGTGATAGCAACTAGAAAATCTTACAAATTCCCAAAGAAACTAAGCAGCACCATGAGTTCAATTTGTATACTTAAACTTTACTTTCACAGTGTTTGGAAGGTAACCCATTAAGTATCATAAATCGTGGTGCAATGTCTAAGCAAAATGACAGATCACATGTCCTTCCCATGGACTTCATGGAATGCTCTTCAGAGCACAGAACATATGAGAGTTTACAATACATGTCTTCAGTATTACAAACATTAAAAGTTATTGGTAAGGGAAAATACTGTCTTTAAATTCTAGTAATATTTCTCATTGGCCTTTCTCACGTGTCATCTTTTTATTGAGAGGTAATATTTTAGGTACAATTTAGAAGTATGTGATCATTTTATAAAAATATGATTTAAGTAGAGGAGTAGCATATCTTAGTAATTCAGCTTTATTTAGTTTCCCAATTTTAAAAAGTCATGAATAAGGAATCAAATTTAGAGTTTAACTTTTTGGAATATTTATCATCTAATAGAAAACTAAAGTCCTTGATAGATTAAAGACCTAAATGCAAATGGCAAAACTATACATTTCTTATAGGAAAATATCTTCATATATCTGTAGGATAGGAAAATATTAATAAACTAGAGGCCCAGTGCACAAATTTGTGCATGGGTGGGGTCCCTCAGCCTGGCCAGCGATCAGGGCCAATCAGCCGCTGGCCAGGGCTGGGGGGGCGTGGGGGGACCTGCAGGAGGTTGGCCGGCCAGGGGGAGGGACCGCAGGAGGTTGGCTATGGGAGTGCACTAACCACCAGGGGGCAGCTCCTGCATTGAGCATCTGCCCCCTGGTGGTCAGCATGCATCATAGCTACTGGCCAGTTGTCCGGTCATAAAGCTTGCTTAGGCTTTTATATATATAGATTGTAATATATTAAAATCATTAAGTTTTGATCAAAGGTACCATAAGGAGAGTAAAAGATAAACCACAGGGTGCGAGAAGATATTTGTAACACATACAAGCAGATAATTAATATCTATCCTATATAATAAAAGCCTAATATGCTAAGTGTCCAGTCATCCGTTCTACTGTTCAACCAATCAAAGCATAATATGCTAAAGATATGCTAAGGCTGCTCAACAATTCGCTATGACGTGCACTGACCACCAGGGGGCAGATGATCCAACCCGTAGGTTAGCTTGCTTCTGGGGCTGGCGGATCTGGACTGAGCGAGATGGGCCAGACATGCCCTGGAGCCCTCCCATGGTCCCTCCTCACCCCTGGCCAACCTCCCACAGTCCCTCCCCAGCCCCTCAGCCTGGCCTGCGCCCTCTTGCCACCCGGAACCTCTCTGGGGATGTCGGAGAGTCAGTTTCAGCCTGATCCCACAAGCTACTCCTCTCAGGAGGGCGCCAGACACAGGGCTCATGGCTTGCGAGTGCTGCTGTGGCAGCGTGAGCCTCTCCTGATCAGGACTGATTGGACATGAGACTGTGGCAGGTGCTGTGGGCCAGGATGAGCAGGAGAGGCAGGTAGGAGCTGCAGGAGGCGGTAGACTGCAGGTTTCGGCCCGATCCCCACAGGCCACCCAGAGGGTTCCCACCCATGCATGAATTCGTGCACCGGGCCTCTATTAATATATAATTTCTTATAAATCAATAAGGAAAAGATAGAAAACTCAGTTTTTAAAAAAAGCAAGAGACTTGAACAGGCACTTTTAAAAATAAGTTGAATAAGATGCCAATAAGCATATGAAAGGTGCTCAATCTCATCAGTCATCAAGAAAATGCAAATAAAAACAAGGATATACTACTACACAACCACCAGGTTGGCAAAAAAAAAAAAAAAAGAGGTCTAATGTACCAAGGACTGATGCCAAATGCTGAAGGGAGTGTAGATGAACACAATCAATTCTAAAAAACAGTTTAGCATGATCCATTCATCTAATATGGTTTCTATCCTATGGAAGTATGTTTACGTGAACCAGGATTCACGTATAAAAAAGATCACAGTGCCCTGGCAGGTTAGAGCATTCCCCCTCAGACCGAAGGGTCTCGGGTTGGATTCTGGTCAAGGGTTCCTATCTCACCTCAGTTGTAGGCTCGATCCCTGGCCCCAGTAGGAGTGCTTGCAGGAGGCAACCAATCAATGTGTCTATTTCACATCGATGGTTCTCTTTCTCTGTCTTCCCACCTCCCTTCCACTCTCTCTAAAAAAAAAAAATCAATGGGAAAAATATTCTTGGGTGAGAATTAATAACAAAAAAATATATGTTCTACCTTCCTATCACAACAAATATGCCTTTATCTGCCTAGAAGACTAAATTCATACTGAGAATTTTTGGATTCCTTAAAGTTCAAGTGGAAACCTGATGGTGCAGGGAAAATTGGCCACTGGCCCACTGCCCATAGCCCTCTTCTCTATCTCATACTGCCAACAACCTCGCACACAGCACCCAGTCACTTCCATTCACAAGTTCAAGTTCCATCCCATATACTACTCCCCACAAATGGCAACTCTTAAACAATCACTTGGGCCTCGGGGTATATACACCTGTAGCTCAGTCTACCCTCAGAAAGATGGACCTCAGGAAGAGATTCATGCAGCCTCTGGGCCATTTGGGCACAAAATTCTGAGAGCCTAGGTGCTCAAAGCATGGTCTAGAATGGAAGGGTTCAGGCTCCAAGTGGGCATATCCCACAGACTCCTTGCCCCATGCAAGAGGGACAAAGCAGGGCCCTCTAAAGCATAGGGCCAGGGCAGGGATCACTCTTGCCAGGAACAGAATTTCCTTAGAACCAAGCAACATTATATTTGTTAACCTGGACAGCAGTAACATGGGTACTCACTTTATAATGATTTGTGAAATTGTACATGAAAGTTTTATGTATTTTTCCACAAATAATGGGACTGACACCATGTGCCTACTGATATGATACACAATATCATGTTCTAGATATTCTTGCCCAAAATCCATGATCTGAATCTAATCATTGGGATACAATTAGATCCAAGCCATGGACTTTTTAAAAAACAAGCGAATTCCTTCAAAAATATGTCATAAAAGGTAAAGAAAAGCCATAAAATTATTACATGCTGAAACTAAATAGATGTGAAATTAAATAGAGTGCATGATCCTGAATTAGATTCTAGATCAGAGGGGGAAATGCTATAAAGGACACTATTGGGACAAATGATTAAATTTTAATATGAACAACTGACATTATAACAATGTTAAATTTTCTTTATCTCAGTAACTATACTAGAGTTATGGAAGAAAATGTCCTTATTCTTGGGAGATATATTCTGAAGAATTTAGGGGTGAAAGATCACAATGTCTGCAACTTCTTCTCAAGTGGTTCAGCAAAAATAATATGCATATGCATGTAGAATGAAGCAAATATGGCCAAAAAGTAACATTTGCTGAATCTAAGGAAAGGGCATATACACTTGGCTATCCTTGTAACGTTTATCATTTTAAGTATTTTCAAAATAAAAAGGTTTTAAAACTATACTAAAGTGTTAAACAAGAAAGGACTTGTCTGCAGAAAGGGAAGAGGAATCAGATGTCTGGGATTAAAGGGTAAGATACACACTTTTCTTTTTGTTCATTCTTCCATCTTATTTTCACTTTTCAAATTTTGTTCATATTCCCCAAAAAATTTCATTTTAACTTGGGGAGACAATTGAAAGGGGAAATATTAGCAAATAGAAAAATAAGAAAAATGTTTGTCCTTAAATGTATCTGTCAAATCACAGCCATCATCAAATGGTTACTCTGAAATGTCAGTCCATAAAATGCTGCTCACATACACACTGAGTAACCCTTCCCAATCCAATAGTTTGCACATTAAGAGGCGTAACTTACAGATGTTAATATTCTACTTCTTTAGATAATCCAGAAAGTGGAGCACACACAATTATCTGACTTTTGCTGTTAGGAGAAATTCATTCATTTTAACAAACATTGGTGATGTTATACAAAGCCCTGCAGATGACATAGAGAGTTGTGTATATCATGGTCACTGTCCTCATGAAGGCAATGCAGAAAAGTGACAAGGACTTGAACCACACAGTAGCTATATGACCTTGGTAATTTATTTGATCTCTCTGAGATTCCCTTTTCTCATAGGTGTTGTAATGGAGATGCCACCCAGCTATCTTTAAGGGCTGAATTATAAGGACTGACTGTATATGTCAAGTATGTAGGATAAGACAAACTTAAAAGCTATTTTTATGAGTATTACAATCAAATTAAATAATGAAATAGAAAAAAATATGCCCAAGGTTGTATAGCCAATTAAGGGTATAACTACCACTGAAATCCTGATTATTCCAAGTTTCTAATCCAAGAAAATTCACTCTCCCTAAACACCAAATAATATATGCAACTGTTAGTGTGTGTGGGCCAAGAGTTGCTCCCTAACATATCTTTGGCAAATGCATCACTCTATCAGGCACCAAGAAAAAGAATACTGGATCATAAGGTTATTTTTTTCTCATTAACCAAGGATTTTTAGCTCAAGAAGTAATATATTCAGCCTGCACAAGGTATCTAAGACCCTGTCATCCAAGAATACATGTCCAAATTAGTTCAAAAGCTAAAGCCACAGGAGGTATTTCCTTCAAATAATTTCCAACTTTCTTTTACCAACAAACATAAAACTTACTAAATTAGATCAATTTCATCGTGCTTATGATAATGTGGGCACAAATAACAAGGAAAGACACTTAAACATACTTAAAGATAAATAACAGTTTAGAATATTCACATATCCCATATGCATGGCTATCTCATACAATAAACAAACATGCCATATCATAATCAAACATGCAAATACCTGAAAGAGTGCCACCTGACCTAGGATAGGCCACTTCAACATACACTTCAAATGTGGTCTCTGGGTTTTGCCTACGAAAGAAACAAATCATGATTACTAACAAGGATGAAGGCAGCATGGTAATAGAACATATAGGCTGAGGTATAAAGCACACCTTGATAAAATCATTAGCTCCACAACTTAATGGCTGTGGAACTTTGGACAAGTTACTCAACTTCTCTGAGCCACGTCTACCTAATCTATAAAATGAAAACACCTAACCAGAAAAACTATTGTGAAATTTAAACACACACACACACACACACACACACACACACACACACACACACACTGTCTGAGTACAATGTCTGGCCAATAATTGGCTAGACATTATGACAATTTTATAGATGTCACATCTCCAATTTACCCAGCTAGATCTCCAAAGCCACAGGTAGAATTCTGAGGAAACTCAAAGCAAAGCAACACTAGCAGAAAGTAGCCTTCTCCCTCATATTCCAGGATAAAACATTCACAGGATGAAGTTAACTTGCTGATTTATAGATTTTAAGCCTGAAACAAGAGAAACAGTATCCTGTCTCCCTAGACCAGTGATGGCAAACCTATGACAAGCGTGTCAGAGGTGACACGCGAACTCATTTTTTTGGTTGATTTTTCTTTGTTAAATGGCATTTAAAGATATAAAATAAATATCAAAAATATAAGTCTTTGTTTTACTATGGTTGCAAATATCAAAAAATTTCTATATGTGACGGCACCAGAGTTAAGTTAGGGTTTTTCAAAATGATGACACGCCGAGCTCAAAAGGTTCGCCATCACTGCAGGCTGTCATGAGACAGGATCCTCATCTAAATGTAAGACTGTTCCCACATAGGGGGCTTCACCTGTATCAAAAAACTGCAAGTATATGAATGTTCATTATTATATCCTTTTACCTTTTTATGTCATAAATATTTCATAATAAGTGTTTTAAAGATCACAGCACTAACAGAATGTTAACAGTTAATTCAGAGTGATGAGAACATCGGGGTTATATTTCTTAGTATTTTCTCTTTCTCTTTGATTCTAAAACTACAATAAAAAGATATTACTTCCAGATTGAATGAAAATCAGTCAGTGAAGAAAATGTTATACTTTCAAATGTCTATAACTGAGTTATATTTTAAACCTGACAACAAAGCTCAGAGAAGACATTTTCTGAGTTGCCTAATCAGATCTAAGGTTTAATTTCAATCAAATAAAAACTTTGAATTTACCCAATAGATTCCAGTTTTCAAAATAACTATCTCATTTATCACATTTCATTCTTATTATAATCCCAGGAGGTAGGTGCATCAACACCATACAGGTGAAGAACCTGAGGCAGAGTTCCTAAGTGACTTGTCGGTGGTCCCACAGCTACTTAGAAATGTAGCCAGAACCAGAATTCACACCTCCTGACCACTCAAATTCTGTTTCATTGATTCTAAAAGAACTTCCCCCTCCACACATTTTCTCATATCTTACAATCTATTGCATCTTACAATTCTACATGGCAGCATTTTTTCTTTATTGATAATACATATAATAACAGTGCTTCTTATAAATAATAGCATCTTAAATTCAATAAAATATGGTAATACTCCTTAAAGTTCCTTAGCAGTAGAAAGAAAAATGTGTGTTTTGCCAATCAGGAATCTAGTTATTTCTCTTGTGAAAGATCATCATTTCATCATTGAATAGAAACTTGGGCTTTTGCTTTAAATAAGCAACTATAGCTGAAAAGAGTTGGCTGCTCTAAAATTCAAAGTATTTAAATATATACTAGTATTGTCAAATATTATTTAAAAATTATACACTAAATCAGAGTATCTTACTTAAAAATACAAAATAAAACAAGGTGAACTGAAGTTTTAAGCTCCTTTAAAAAAAATGTGTGCTCTTTTTTCCCTGATAGAGGGTACAGAAAGACCTACAAAGTCAGTGTCCTTTGGTCACCAAACATTTGTGGAAAATACCAGTTGAAAACATCCTTTTCATTCAAATGAGCTCAAAGAACAATGTTTGATGAAAGAAAGGAATGTTCTAAAGTCATCTGAAGGACACCAAAAAGATTCCTTCCAAAACCTAAATAAATCTTTAAGTTTATTTTGCAACTGGCTAAATTCCATCTCAGAATTTCATCCCTCTAGATCAGTAGTTCTCAACCTTCTGGCCCTTTAAATACAGTTCCTCATGTTGTGACCCAACCATAAAATCATTTTCGTTGCTACTTCATAACTGTAATGTTGCTACTGTTATGAATCGTAATGTAAATATCTGATATGCAGGATGGTCTTAGGCGACCCCTGTGAAAGGGTCGTTCGACTGCCAAAGGGGTCGCGACCCACAGGTTGAGAACCGCTGCTCTAGATTAAGATAATGGTTTTCAAGATGTATTCTGCAGGACCCTGTGACTCCATAAAGGTTCTTCAGAGCTTTCGTACTTATTTTACCTAAATTTCCATTTTTCGTTTTCCCCATTTAAAAAAACTAAATAACAAACATGAACATGGAAAGATGTTACATACCAAGTTTTTTAAACACTGGAGCTCCAACACATTAACCTGTGCCACTAAGTTAAGGTGACTGTGCAAACCTGCTGTCTCTAAATGAAGAATACCATGTATACTCATGGTCTCTGCTGCTTCTTCTTTCTCTCTCTTTAACATACTCTGAGCCCACCACACCACTGAAACAACGTGTCACGATCACCAATGACCTCCACATTGCTAAAATGGTCAATCCTCAGTGCTTGTCTCACTCAACCTTTCAGCAGCATTTGATACAGATGATTGACTTGCCTTCCTTCCTGAAACACTTTCTTCACTTGCCTATCAGGATATCACTCTCTTACTACTCTTCTTACCTTACTGGCTGCTCCTTTGCTAACTCCTTCTGAAGCAAGCTCTCCTACCCTGGACCTTAGTCCTGGACCTCTCTCTATCTACACTCATTACTTAGATCTCATTCAGTCTCACAGCTTTAATTATGCAAATGGTGACAAGCCCCAAAGTCATGTCTCCAATCTTGCTTCTTCCTTGACTCCAAATCCCTTATCCAACTGCTACTCAACACCACCACTTGGATATCTATGAAGCATTTCTAATTTAACAAATGGTGTTTTTCTTCCTCAAACTTGCATCTTCTGAAATCCACCAATTTTTCAGACCAAAAAAACTTGTGTCCTCCTTAGACTCCTCTCTTTGTTTTATATGCCACTTATTTCCATGCCACAATCAACCAATCAGCAAATTCTGATGACTTGATCACCAAAATACATCCAGAAAGCATCCCCAACCCCACTATCTTGGAAAGATCACCATCACCTCACCTCTATTATTGCAGTAATCTCCTGACTGATCTCCCTGCTTCTTCCTTTGCCCTTCTATAGTCAGATTTCAATTTAGTGGCCAGAAATTCTTTTATTCTAGAGGTCAGGTTATGTCAGTCCTCTGCTCAAAACTTCCCAAAAGCTTCCATAATACTCAAAATCAAAGTCTTAGTTCTGGAAATGGATGGTGGTGATGGTTATACAACAATATGAATGTATTTAATACCACTGAACTGTACACTTAAAAGTGGTTAAGATGAAAAATATTATATATATTTTACTATAATTTTTTTAAAAACTGAGGGGAAAAAAGTCCCCATAAGGTCCTACATGATGTGGTGGTTGCCTATCTCACCTATCTCTCCAACTTCATTTCATACCTCTCTACCCTTCTCCCTGCATTCTAGCCACACTGGCCTCCTCTCTACTCCTCAGACACACCAAACTCATTCCTATCTTACAGCCCTTTGTATTGATCTTCATATAGGTGGCCCTTCCTGTCATTCAAAACTTGGCTTATACTTGACCTCCTCAGAAAGGCCTTCCTCAACACACTCTACCACATAATTTTAATTCTCCACATCCTAACTATCACAATCTTGTTTATTGTCAGTCACCCTCCTCTAAATGCAAACTGCAGAAAAGCAGGGACTTTGTCTATCATACCTGCTAGTGTGCTTCTCCGAACAGTGAGTGGCACATAGCCAGAATCAAATAAGCATTCAGAAGGAATAAAGAAAGCACAAACTAGCCTTCCTGGGGTCTAAAATATTTCAATATATGAGTAGAATGATTATACACATCTGTGATCCTCAAGTTTTAACACGTTAAAATAGATTTCCAGTCCCACCTCCAGAGGTTCTGGAATAGGACCTGAGAATTAGCATGTCTAATGAATACCCAGGTAATACTTATGCTGCTGGACTAGTGATCACACTTTCAGAACTACTGATCTAGTTAAATGGAATTCTTCTCCCAAATAACTTAGTACAAATGACATAAAATAAACATAGGGTATACTTCAATAATCAATTATTTCAATAAAAGATTTACAATAAAAGATTTCAAAGGCATTGTAGAAGCAATGAAGCTTACTCCTCTTCTAGTGCTAGCCATAGTTACTGCCTCACTCTAATGAGTATTAACAAGACTACATTAAGTTTCTTACTCAGTTCAAATAGCTGCCAGAGTTCTATTACATCAGCAGTTCTCAACCCTTTGGGGGTCGAACGACCCTTTCACAGGGGTCGCCTAAGACCATTAGAGAACACATATATAATTACATATTGTTTTTGTGATTAATCACTATGCTTTAATTATGTTCAATTTGTAACAATGAAATTGGGGGTCACCACAACATGAGGAACTGTATTAAAGGGACGCGGCATTAGGAAGGTTGAGAACCACTGTATTACATGGAGCCAAAGATTATGACAGTCTCTTTAAAAACAGAAAAAGAAAAGCAAAAAGCTGATTAAAACACTAAGAACAAATTAGACTATAAGTTATAGTCATGTTCATCCATGATCATTTACATGTTGCCTTATGGAAGAAGTGGTGACTAATGTTGTGACAAGTTATATAACATACCAACAAATATACATAAGTTATTTTAAGGGCCAGTGAAGCCAGTGCAGATGGAAGCATTTTCTGTTTCTCTGCAAATCAAAATAAATTTAAAAGTGTGTCTTCTAAATGCAAATGGCTAAGCAACTCTTACTTAATATTTTCATTAAGCCTGTAAACAATTAAGATATAACAATTTCCAGAGAATCTCTGGGACTACCCTGAGACTGCTTATATCTTCCATTACTCTCCAAGATGCTCAATATTTTTAACTATTTGACTAAAGAAACTGAAAATACTTTTTCTGTCCTATTAACACTCATTGCTAATTCAGTACATTTAATGATGCTGAGAATACGATATTCAGAGCCAATTTTCCAATATGGACCCAAGTTTTCCCAGAACACTTCATGCACTCTCTCCTCTCTGGGGAGCCTTCTCAATCCCCCTAACTCATAGCTCAGATTGGGTTGTGTCCCTCCTTTACACTCCCAGGGCACCCTATGCTTCCGCACTCTTAACACAGTCAACCCTGACACAATTACAACTACCTGGGTAGCTTTTACTAGTAAAAGTTCTGATGGCCAGGCTATACCCTAGAACCGTGGTCAGCAAACTGCGGCTCACGAGCCACATGAGGCTCTTTGGCCCCTTGAGTGTGGCTCTTCCTAAGCCTTAGGAGTACCCTAATTAAGTTAATAACAATGTACCTACCTATATAGTTTAAGTTTAAAAAATTTGGCTCTCAAAAGAAATTTCAATCGTTGTACTGTTGATATTTGGCTCTGTTGACTAATGAGTTTGCCGACCACTGCCCTAGAACAATTAAATCAGAATATCCTGGCATCAGTGTTTTTTAAAGCTCCCCAGCTTATTACAGTGTTCGGCCTAGGTGGAAAACCACCAGTGTACCTCTGACTAAATAGCTGTCCTCCCTCTCGACTGGCAGCTCCTTGAGGGCACCATCTGCCTTATAACCCCAGTTCCACACCAGGCACAATAAAAGATGAATGAGTTTTCCTCCAATATCTGATGTAGTTTTCAGCTCCCATAACTGCTTCTCTCTCTCTCTGACAGGAGGTAATTTGCTGAATACACACCACTGTTACTCTTTAAAGATGTTTTCCTTTGGAGTCAAAGGTATGAATAAGTCACACCTGCTGACAACAGCCTCAGCTATTAAATATGGAAAAATGAAATGACACACAAACAGCTAAAATGTGTTTAAAAGAAGGGAGGTCTGCGCAGTTCTTACTTCTGGGAGAATGAAGCCTGAAAGTAAGCCAAGAGAGTTTCTATTCAATACCTCTCTTCTGTACAATTCTCAGTGATTCACTGGAAGGGCCATGCTTAGTGCTCAGGGCCATGTTCTCAGAATGATTAAGTACACTCACTCAGCTTGAAGTCAAGGGACAGACAAAAGCTTTGACAATATTCAGGCAGCAGGAAAGCTTAATGGTTTGGGGTTTTGTTTGTTTGGTGTGGTTTGTTTTTTATTTTTTAGAGCATCATACTATTGATCATTCTGCTGGATCATCAACTTTCAGTTGGGATCTACTTTTCTTCAATAACAACATATTATGAGATTAGGAGAAAAATGTAACACTATTCACAAAATGAATCTTTGCTGCATATGGTAACCATGTCATAGTGCTAGGCCCTCATCCCCTTTAAGTGTTACTTAGAGCTACAAACTAAAACACACAGTGTTAGGACCCCTGACTCATTTCACAGCAATCAAATCTTCAAATCAGCTAGTATTCTTCAAGCAAAATAACCTATTCTCTATAGACTAGAGTAATGATTTGACTTCAGCACACTGTTTCTTTAATTACAAACTTATATGCTGAGGGGGCTAAGGTATAATATTTCAAAATCCACACCAATTGAACTGTCTTAAAGTTGACAACACAGTCAAAAGAAACTGTATATACTTCAGAACATGCTAGCAAACATCACCTAATAAACATTGATTCCTTTAAGCTAGACAAACAAGCAAAAAGGTAGTGTTAATATTTCCAACAAGTCTCCATTTGTTTCAGTGGACTCTGAAATTAAAGCCCTTTTCCAGGCTGAAAATGCTGTATCAAAGACTGCTTTCTAACCCATAACAAGTTAACACCTCCATAGAAGAATGCAGTCACTGTTGAAACTTGTTAGAAAATGATTAACTTAGTTGTGTAATTATACAAACAAGTTGTTTCAAGATTTTACACTTCGCTTTTCATTTCTAATAATGCTCTCAGGATCCGATTAATAAAGATACACAGGAACTGCTGTGAGAGGAGTTACAAAGTTTTACCTTCCCATATATCCCTATGAAAGATCCTTATGCCACAATGTGTGAAGTAAGTCCACAGGGGGAAAAAGTTTAGCTGCATTCTGAGCAGAAAAAAAGCCTGCACACCTCTCAGTAATGTGCAGTACTCCATACAGTTTTAAGAAATCCTCTACCGGGCTGACCTACAGTGTAAAATCTAGACTCTTCAACCATATTAATAGCATTTGCTAAGATCATATCTATTTAATTATCAAAAAAGTTTGTCCTTAAAAACGTATTTAAAAGCCTCCCATTTCCTGACTTTCCCTCTGCTCCTATTGAAAATTTAGTCCTAAATTGGGCAGGGCAGGATAGATGTCCATATTGGCGATGGCCAGTGTAGAGTGCAGAGCCTGGGCAGGATGAGGAAATGTTCCTACAAAGGAGTGATCTGACAAGGGATGTCAGAACACAAGCAGGGTGCAGTATATGTGGCTGAGGGACGGCCTGGAAATTCAATGTCAAATCCAAGTGAATGCGAAAGGCATCCACTCAGCGGAAGCCATCTGGCACAGGGAGCCAGAACTCGAGCAGGGTAAGGACATTCATACACAGGGCGGCCAGCCCTGGGATGTTGAAACACAAGTGGAATGAGAAGAGTGTCCATGGAGGGACATGAGTATCACAGCCCAAGAGGGTAAAGAGCGTGTTCAAGTACAAAGACACCCTAGAGTGGGGTGTGGAAGCTCTGGCAGGGGTAAGCAGGGTGACCATGTGGGATCGGTGGAGGCTTGTCCAGCATGATAAAATCAGAGTCCAAACTGGGTGAATAGGGCATCCACAGGACAGTGGGGAGGGCAGGGGCATGTCAAACCACCAGAATAGGCACTGTGATCTTAGGAAAATAAGGTCAAAGAGGAGAGCATCCATCCACATGGGGTGGAGGATGAAGGGGCAGTGTGCCTGACTGGAACCCAAGACCAGTAAGGAGGGCCTGCTTTCTCACAGTTGAAGTTAACACACACATATTTCTTGGCTCTGTTTACTGACAGGACCTGGTAGCAACAACACTCAACAGCAGTGAGCATAGTACCCAGACCTTGGCTTCTAAATACAATTCTCCTCTAAAGGAACCAGGGCTTCTTAAAGAAGTAGCTGATTCCAAGGCTGGGACAGAGAAAGTACAAGATTAGCTTGGAACATCTTATTGTGCCATAAAGCAAATGAGTGCTCAAAGAATAATGGAGACATGTCAAAAAGACCAACTTGAAAAGGCTTCCACTGGCCAAATCTGGGGTAATTTGAGCATCAAAATCAGTAACGATATGAACAGATTATTAACCCTCCAAATAAGACAGTAAGCCATGAGTCCACATTGGTGAATACATTGAAAATTTAGTGAGAAATGGAACATAGTACCTTCCCACAAAATACTTACTACTAGCAAGAGGGAAAAAAGTAAACTTTCCATGTAGAAGTTTGGCAAAACTACCATAATCAAGTCATCAAAATGATCAGTATCAGTAATCAGCTAGACAAACTGCTAGAGTGCAATGAGAAAAACACAGCAGCATTCCTGAGGTAGGCAGTTAGATAGACCTGAGCAGAGTAAGGACAATGGGCTAGGTATAGAATGTCACCAGGGTGGAAAGCCCCCGGTGCCTAGCGAAGGACAACTGCAGGGTTGGACCTCATCCCCAGTGTGACCTTTCCTCCTCCAGCATATCGCTGGTCATGTGACTTGGACCCCCAACCTTTCCTCCCTAGAGCTAACATCTAGGCCTCAGTTCTAATTCAGCTCCAGGCCCAGAAAAGCAGCAAAACCAGACCCGTGACACCAAGACTGACCTCAGGACCAAATGCACTGAATAAATGACCCCCTGCCCTGGTACTGATCACTGTCCTGTTACTAACTAATTAGTGGAGGTCTGACCCTAAAAGGACACATCTGGAAAGTTGCTGAATGTTCTATAGAAATCTTCCCCTGGGACCTCCCCTAAAATCTCCACCCTTAAAACCCTTAGGAGGGAGCACCCAGCACACTCTCCCTCTCAGGAGGATGCCCTGCCTTTCCTTAGCTCCTCCCCCTCCCCCAGGTGAGTTACTATTATCTTCCTCACTGCCAAGCTCCAAGGCCCTTGCTTTACTTCTATAACTTGTTTCCTAAGACGAATTATTTCTTCTACCTCTGTGATTTTCCAAATAAATGTTCTCTTATAGTTTGAGTCTTGGCTCTGAATTATTTCCTAGCCAGAACTCAAGTAACCAAGATTTCTGAACCCAGGTCCAGTCTGACCCCTGGTGCCATTCTCACCTCCCACAACATTCCCATGATATTCCTGCCAAAATGCTTAACCTGAACTTAATCATGAGGAAATATCAGACAAATTCAAACTGAGGGATCTTCTAAAAAATAACTGACATGTAATTTTCAAAAGTGTCAAGGTTATACAAATCAAGAAAAGATTAAAGATCCCTTTCCAGACTGAAGGAAACTAAAGAGACATGACAAGTAAATGCCATGTGTGATTCTGAATGGGATTCTTTAGCTACGATTAAAGATGTTCTCGGGACTACTGAAATTTGAATGGAGTCGAATAATTAGATGTAGCAATGAATCAATGCTAATTTCCCAATTTTGACGGTGATGTTGTGGTTTTATAAAACAACTAGAGGCCCAGTGCATGAAATTTGTACACAGGTAGGGTCTCTAGGCCTGGCCGATTGGGGCCTTCTGGCTGCCAGCCGGGGCCTCCCTTCCCCAGCTGCCGGCTGCTGGCAGGGGCCTTCCTTCGTTCCACGCTGCCCCCTGGTGGTCAGCACACATCATAGCGAGCGGTCGAATTTCTGAGAGGACACTTTGCATATTAGCCTTTTATATATAGAGATGGCCTTGTTTGTAGGAAAGGCCCACTGAAGTATTTAGGGGTAATGGGGCATCAGATCAGCACCTCACTCAAAATTGGGGTTTGTGTGTGTGTGTGTGTTTTTAGTTCTTTATATTGCATTGCCAACTTTTCTATGAGATTTTGGTTGTTTAAAAACAAAAACAACCATTCATTAATACTAATCTCCCATGTAGTATTGCATTGTATAAATGTATAGCTTTTTTATCCACTCATCTACTAATGGGCACTTGGACTGTTACAAATCTTGGGAGGTGGACAAAGAGGAGGGGAATGGGAGACATCTGTAATAGCGTCAACAATAAAAATAAAATGAAATAATAAACTAATTTGACATTTAAAAAATACTGATTTCCCTGGCCTTTGTCACAGGGGTGACTTTCTCACAGGAATGACATGAGGGTCTATGGAAAAAACCCCAGACTAAATATCAGAAGGCCTGGGTTCAAATCCCTTGATTTGAACTAGTCAGAACCATCTAACTTTTCATGCATCAGCTCCCTCCCCATCAAGAGATAATACCTGCCCTACTCTTCTCAAAAGTTGTTTCAGGGATCAAATGACAGAAACATGGGAAAGTGTTTTTTGTATACTAAAAGTTACTAAACCCACATAGAGGGTATTATCATTTATTATAAAAAATAAAATAGCTCTGGCCAATGTTGCTAATTGGTTAGAGCACTGGCCTGCACACTGAAAGGGTCACAGGTTCCATCCCTGGCCTTTGTTGGGGCAAGTGTGGGATGCAACCCATCGAAGTGTCTCTCTCACATCAATGTCTCTGCCTCTCTCTCTCTCTCCCTATCTCCTACCCTTCCACTCTAAAAATCAATGGGAAAAAAAGTCCTCAAGTGAGGATTAACAAAAATCTATATATATAAAAGGTAAATGTCCATCCATCCAACCAGTAGCTATGACGCACACTGACCACCAGGGGGCAGATGCTCAACGCAGGAGCTGCCATGATGTGCACTGGCCATTTAAAAATAGATGGCACCATGGACCTGGCACCAACAAACCAACACTCAGCATCCCCCAAGTGAGACACAGGCCCTGCCACCACCCCAGAGCGACACCTCCCCCCCCCCCCCCCCCCCCCCCAC
>NW_005370558.1:21736-24929 GCF_000412655.1 Myotis brandtii | reverse complement strand
CTCCCTGCTCGCTTCCAGCTGCCTGGCTGCCAGCCGCCATCTTGGCTGACAGTTAATTTGCATAAGGATATGCTGATTAGCCAATGGGAAGGGTAGTGGTCGTACGCTAATTACCATGTTTCTCTTTTATTAGTGTAGATATATAAAAGGCTAAGTTGACTCACACATGTGCGATACATATAAAGCTCTACTGGTGCCAATCCCACACACGTGTTTCGATCTGTCATTGTCAATCATGAATTTGGTTGACACTTCTATTATAGAGAAAGGGTGAATAGCGGTATTGAAATATTTCTTCTAATTAATTTCCTTCCAATGTGTATGAATAAATAAAATAGCTTCATCTTACTGATGATAGGCTTTGATTTCAAAGACTCAAAACTCTTAAGCTTTCAAATACTGTTATTAAAAGCAATCCAAAAAATAAGAAACTATCCATTTAGATGAGTTGTCTATTAAGGCCTTTGGCCCATTTTAAAATCAGGTTGTTTGTTTTATTGTTGAGTTTTAAGAGTTCTTTGTATATTTTGGATAACAGTCCTTTATTAAATATGTCTTCTTTTTTCTTTTTTTTTAGCTTTTAAAAACCAGTGTTTATTTTGCAAGTAAAATGCTCAAGAAACTTTAAAAAGGTCCAAAGGCCTAGGGATATCCAGGTTTCAGATAAGATTATAGGCAGGTGCTGACTATTGGTTTCCCGTTACTAACGCTTAAACATCTATGCGCTGGATTCTGTAGTTCCATGATTCTTCTTGTTGGGGAGTTAATTCCTCCAACTCTCGACGGCGTACATCAACATTTACCACAATAAGAACGATAAGAAAAACAGTGGCGGTAGCTATCAATGTCATTGCCAAGGGAAACATTTTCTGACCCAAGGAGAAACCTGCCACAGCAAATCCAAAAATCAAAATCGTTAATCCAGTAAAGAAGAAAAAGTATTGTTTGCAGAATCTATATGAACGCTTTCTTTGGATTATTCTCTGCAACAGAGTTCGCTGATCATAAACTCGAGGTGTTCCAATCATGATGAGTCTTATCTTGGTTAATGCAACTCTTGAATAACCAGAAAAGTCAAACTCCTTTCAAGACGAGCTGTCTTCTGTAAATATATTCTCCCAATGTGAGGCTTGTCCTCTCATTCTCTTTATATTGTCTTTGACAGAGCATTAGTTTGTATGAACTAATTAGTTTTTCATTAATTTTAATGAAGTCCAGCTTATCCATTCTGTCTTTCATGGGTTGCACCTGTGCTATTGTACCTAAAAAGTCATTGCCATACCCCAGGTCATCTTCTAGGGCAGTGGTTCTCAACCTTGGCTGCACATTAGAATCACCTGGGAATCTTTTTAAAATCCTGATTTCTGGGCCTCATCCTCCGGAAATTCTGTTTCTTTGTTATGGGGTGGGACCACAACATTAGTAACAAAGAAACAGAATTTCCGGAGGATAAGGCCCTGAAATCAGAATTTTAAAAAGATTCCCAGGTGATTCTAATGTGCAGCCAAGGTTGAGAACCACTGTTCTAGGGGTTATATAGTTTTGTGTTTAACATTTAGGTCATGATTCATTTTGAGTTAATTTTTGTGAAGGATTTAATGAAGGTCTGTGTCTAGATTCAGTTTTTTGCATGTAGATGTCCAGTTGTTACAGTACCATTTGTTGAAAAGACTATCTTTGCTCCATTGTGATGTCTTTGCTCTTTCACAAAGATCAGTGGACTATATTTATGTGGTTTTATTTCTGGGCTCTCTATTCTGTTCCATTTATCTGTTTGTCTATTCTTCAACTAATATCATCCTGTGTTGGTTCCTGCAGCTTTACATAGTAAGTCTTAAAGTCAGTTAGTGTCAGATCGCTTTCATCTTTTCTTTCTACAATGTGTTGGCTGGCTATCCTGGGTCTTTTGCCTCTTCATATAAACTTCAGGATCAGTTTGTGTATCCACAAAGTAACTTGGTGGTATTTTGTTTGCGATTGCATTGGATAGAGTACACAGTAGGGTATTAGCCTAGTAATGTGGAATAATTAGCCCTAGATTGAATACTGCTACAGTCACATCTAACAAATCTTAAAAGCAAGACCCAGAGGGATCAAACTCTTTCAAAGTAACTTATCTGACAAACTTTATGAAATAATAGTTTTTAAGACATCAGGCAATAAAGCATAATCACTTGAGAGATAGAAGACAAATGAGGTGAGTTAGGTGAAAAAGGTGGAGGGATTAAGTCAAATTGGAAGTTACAAATAGTCACGGGATGTAAAGTACAGCTTAGGAAATATGGTCAATAATACCATAACAACTGTGTATGGTGTCAGATGGGTTCTAGGCTTATCAGGGGGATCACCTCACAAGCTATCTAAATGTCTAACCACTAGGCATACACCTGAAACTAATATAATGTTGAATAGTAACTGTAATTGAAAATTTCTTTTTAATTTTTAAAGAAAGAAAACAAAAGAGATAAGCCTACCATTGCCTCAGATTAATTCTTTGAGTTATTCCAAGAATATTTTTAAGAATACAAAAATACCCATAACCAAAAAGGTAAAATAATACAATGTCTGGCCATCAATAAAAATTGCCAGGCATGCAAAGAATCAGGAAAATATGACCTATAAGGAGGAGAAAAATCAATCAATCGAAGCCAAACCTGCCATGGACACCCATTCAAGTGTCTGCTATTTCTTTCATATAAAGATCATTAACAGACAAGAAAACAACTTTAACTTTCCATAAGATTTGCAGCTATAGTGGATCTATAATAAAATTCCCACTTTTATTTAGAGCATCTTTACTTTTTTTACATAATTTAACTCTGCCCTAGATTTATTGAGAGGTGGTACTTAGTCACAGCTATTAAAACTTATCAATATAATGAAAGGAATCTTGAAATACCTCATCAGAGCTTCCAGACCAAATAGAGGAATAAAAAAACAATCCTTAGACTCACCAAGTAACCTTTAGAGTAAAGTTAACATTAAAGAAAGAAAATAGCCCTAACCGGTTTGGCTCAGTGGATAGAGCATCAGCCTGCAGACTCAAGGGTCCCAGGTTCGATTCCGGTCAAGGGCATGTACCTTGGTTGCGAGCACATCCCCAGTGGGGAGTGTGCAGGAGGCAGCTGATCAATGTTTCTCTCTCATCGATGTTTCTAACTCTCTATCCCTCTCCCTTCCTCTCTGTAAAAAA
>NW_005370558.1:16861-20876 GCF_000412655.1 Myotis brandtii | reverse complement strand
AGGAGGCAGCTGATCGATGTTTCTCTCTCATCGATGTTTCTAACTCTCTATCCCTCTCCCTTCCTCTCTGTAAAAAAATCAATAAAATATATTTTTTTTAAAAAGAAAGAATATATACTGTAAAACAGCAAGAGGTATATGAAGCATGAATCCTAGAAAGGTCCAAACTATCTGCTTGCCCTGGCTCTGACAATGAACTGGCTGTGCAGCTTTGAGCAAGAAATGAGAGACAACAGTGGGCTAAGAAGTCTGAAATGTGGGCACTTGGGGACTGACTCTAGCAAAGCTTTAAAAACTTCCCTCTCCAACATCCAATATATTCATCTGTAAGAGATCACTAAGATATCTTCCAGTTCTGACATCCAGTAGCTCTTTTGCAAAATCCTTTATTCACAAAATACAGTCATATTTTAATTAACATGAAGTTTAATATAATTTATGTATCAAAATATTGATTTAGATTAATACAAATGCTAATTTCCCAAGTTCTCAACTTGTAAAAGTTCTTTGTCTTGAACATCCAACAAATACTTAAGTGAAGGACAGTCAGTCATCACTTGCTTTAGGGCAGTGGTTTTCACAGAGTTGGACAGATGTAGCTCAGAGGCCTTAGAAAAAGGGAAGAGAAATGAAAGGGACCCACCACATAGACAACTCTTATGTTTTACTAGAAGTCAGGTGCACAAAATTCATGCACTGGGGAGGGGGAAGGTGTCCCTCAGCCAAGCCTACGCCCTCTCACAGTCTGGGATCCCTTGCTCCTTACAGCTTGCTGCTCCTTACTGCTCCGCTCGCTGCTTGCTGCTCTGCCACCACCACTGTACTCGCCAGCTGTGAGCCCTGCTTCTGGCTGAGCAGCACTCCCCCTGTGGGAGCGCACTGACCACCAGGGGGCAGCTCCTGCGTTGGGCGTCTGCCGCCTGGTGGTCAGGGCACGTCATAGCGACCAGTCATTCCACCATTCAGTCGATTTGCATATTAGGTTTTTATTATATAGGATGTCTAAATTTCAATAACATTTCCTCTGACAAAGGGTTCTTCTATAGTTTTAAAAACAAAAGTGGCTCAAAGGGCATACATGCAAACAAAACAAACATATAAAATAGGTAGGTTTACTATACAGTTTACTAATAAAGAAACTGAGGTACAGATTAGTACTTGCCTGAGGTCAGGCATTTAGGAATGAGGAAGATGGGAATAGAACCCAGGCAGTTTAGCTCTAGAATCCATGCTCCTAACTACTATGCTACAGCTCAGCATACCACCACACATTTGGAAAATATAAATCTCCAAGGCCCCCACATACATTCAGGAATAAAAAGATACTTATTAGCATGACATGCAAAGTTGTTCAGCAATTCAACCTCAGCTAGACCTCTCAGTCTCCCCTGCCATCACCCCTACCAATGCATGGGTGTACACACACACACACACACACACACACACACACACACACAGGTGTACATACACACACACACACGGTGTACATACACACACACACACACACACACACTCTACATTAATCACATTGAACTTCTTTCCATTAGATCTCAATCATCACCCCCCTCCATTCCTTGTGTGTATATTTACTATTCAGCTATTTCAGAAGGGCAGGGCACTGTGCTAAATAAGCATTTAATATGCCATACCTCATTTTATCCACATGACAATACTGTGAGGTACGGGATATTGTGGATATTATAAAAATAGTCATGTAAAAATTAAATAGCTTGCCCAAGGACAAATATCTAGCTAGTGAGTGTATGAACTCAAACCCAGTTCTGCTGTTACTTCAAAGGGTATGCTCTTGATCACAATTTCCCTGCCTAAAATGTGCTTGTCACCAAACAAAGTCATATTCATTCAGGCTGCATCTAGAATAGTGCTTGGCAAGCAGTAGGCACTTAGATATTTCCTGAATGAAGGAACAAATGCGTCTTCCTCTCCAGAGGCCTCTCAGATTCCCATACAAAAAAAAACAGTTGTTCTCTCTACATTGTCAAAAGACTTGTTTCAAGGCTCTATATTATAAGGCTTCCCGGTGGTATTTGATGCTTTCTACTTATATGTATATATTACCAACTAGACTGGGAACCTTATTTTACTTCATGTCAATATTCTTAGCACCCTAACAAAAGGCCTGGCTTTTAACAAGGACTCAATAAGTTTGTTAACTAAAGCTCCCTAAGAGAGATGATGAGTAATAGATTCATTACTCTTATTAAAACTTATTTTTCCTCAAGATATAAACAACATTCAGAGCTGTGATATACTCAGATGTATGCTCTATAAATATTTCTAGGTTTCAACTATCATTGGAGGCATCTACATTTAAGTCATTCAACACATATTTATGAGTAATCTACATATATAAAATCACTCTTAAGGAGCTTACAACCTAATCAAGGAGACAAAACATTTGTAAAGGTAAACAGTCAAACATGACTAGGTGCCACAGAATTAGTAAAACAAAATGCTGTGGGTTTGCAGGCTGTAGTCCTCATTTTGGGATAAGGCCATGGGTCCAACTCTGTGGACAGTCTGCAATAAGGCTCTTATCAGTCACTAGCAAAATGAGGTGGGGGAAAAAGGGACAGTATAGTGTCCTTTCCACATAAATATATTTAATTCACTTTTTAAAACTATCCTTAAACTGGCATCATATTCCTCCTGCTTTTTGATGTAAAAATGTAATTTCTTTTAAAAAATAATGACCATCTCTATGTGGTTCCACAAAACTTGTTTTTAATTTTTGTTGTTGTTTTTGGGGTTTTTTGGTACAAACATTCTAAACATTTGGGAACTACTGAGCTAGGGTGTTCAAGAGAAGCATCACAGGAGAGGTGGAACTTGAAGTGAACGTGGCCAGATGAACAGGATTTGGCCAGGTGTGGAGAAGGGAGAGGATTGTGAGTAAAGGGAAATAGCCTGATCAGAGAACAGAAGTGTTCATGTGAATGTTCATGTGAAATTTGAAGAAAAGCAACTAAATGAGCCTGACTGGAACACGGAAAAGGTACAGCTGCAAATTCCATTTTTGGCAATAGGACAAGCTGAAGTACCCTTCTGATAGGCCACTGAAAACAATTCTAAATAATGGGTATTTTTTATCTTCTCAAATAAGTTGATGAGTTTGCAAGAAAATAAGGAAGATTAAAACAAAGAATTAAGTGAAGATAGGAACCCACCCAACAGGATAACCAACACACAAAAACTCGATTTCCCATTGGAGGCATTTACATAACCCAGTGTGTCTTCATTCTCCTAAACCAGTGGTCGGCAAACTGCAGCTCGCGAGCCACATGCGGCTCTTTGGCCCCTTAAGTGTGGCTCTTCCACAAAATACCACATGCGGGCACGCACATACAGTGCGATTGAAACTTCGTGGCCCATGAGCAGAAGTCGGTATTTTGTGGAAGAGCCACATTCAAGGGGCCAAAGAGCCGCATGTGGCTCACGAGCCACAGTTTGCTGACCACTGTCCTAAACTAATGGGGCTCAAGGAATACAAGGCAAAGGTAAGGTTTAGGCCAAGGTGGAAAGTATAATAGATACCCTTCCCTCACAATTTAAACTGGGGCTACAAAGGGGATCAAGGTAGAAACACACACACACACACACACACACACACACATAATGATGTGATGGGCATGCACCACTAGTCTCAAAATTTGGCAATAAGATAGAAAGGAAAATCTTCCTTCTAGTTCAACCACAAGCTGGAATTGCTACTGAATGGTCAGAGAAACCTCAACCCAGGAATTTAAGTCCAAGTTGTCACAAACTAAAAGTGGCCACAGAACACTAACAAAATAATATGTAAATCTTCTCTGGAAAAATTCACTTCAACATTGGCCTCAAAATAATTCTCACAAAAAGTTATAAGAAATATAGGTCGGGAACCAAGATGGCGGCATAGGTTAACACCGGAGTTTGCTGCTTCGAACAACCACTTCAAAAATACAACTAAAAGACAGAACGGACATCATCCAGAACCACAGGAAGGCTGGCTGAG
>NW_005370558.1:0-15173 GCF_000412655.1 Myotis brandtii | reverse complement strand
AAAAAGAGAAACAAATGTAATAATCTGAACAATAAAGATTTAATTAAAAAATATATATATAAACTTGGGCAAAAATTTGAAAACACTCAGGAGAAAATAAAGCCCATAAAATAAGACCCTCAGAAAAGAAAAGAAAAAAAAGATGACAGAATCAGACTTTCAAAGACTTCAGATATTGGAATTATTAGAGACTGAATTTGGAATAAATGTTTAATAAGCTTAAAGAAATAAAAGGAATGGAAAATGAGTAAAGAGTGAGAAACTATGACATGATGAAGCAAACTTAAAAAAGAACAAAATATTTCTCTATTTTATTTTAAATATTTCTCTTTTTTATTTTAAAAAGAATAACTGAATGTATGGCTTAGGGCAGAAAAGATACAACCAAAGAGAATTAGTGAGTTTACAGAAATTATAGAGAACAACACTTAGAGAGATCGAAATTATTTTAAAGAGAAAGCAAAAGAATAGAAGACAGACGCGGAAAGTATAATATACAAAATTAATCAATATTCCAGAAGAGAAGAGTACGGGACATAACCCATAGCTGGTTTTAGAAAGTTGCTTTTAATGCTCTATTTACTTTTTTTATTTTTGGGGGGGTTGGGGGAGGGGTGGGGTCTCATCTTCACTTAGTTCTTGGTCTGAAAATAGCTGGAAATTTTCCAAAACTGTCAACAGATATACATTCAAGAAGTCCAAGGAATGCATATCAAGACAAATAAGAAATCTAGAAGTTCTGGTCCAAGTAAAATGTAGTAGGTGCACTCTACACTGTCTCTCACATCAATTAAAAAAAACATACACTGAGTGGTCAGATTATTATGACCGGCCTGATTATTATGACCACCCTATCAGTACTTCGTTGGGCCACCTTTTGCCTTCAATACTGCAGCGATTCTTCTTGGCATTGACTCCACGAAATGTTGAAAGATGATGTGAGGAATCAGACACCATGCCTGATGAATAGCACTGTCCAGTTCTGTGAGATTTGATGGTTGTGGAACCAGCTGCCTGATGGCTCTTTTAACTTCGTCCCACAAATGCTCAATTGAATTGAGATCTGGTGATTGTGGGGGCCACCTAAGCAAGGTAAAGTCTCCCTCATGTTCTTGAAGCCACTCCTGCACAATAGGGCACCGTGGCATGGCGCATTGTCTTGTTGGAAGAAGCCATCTCTATTGGGATATGCCATCAACATGATAGGATGAACTTGATCAGCAATGATACTATGGTATGTTGTGCTATTCAGACGTTTATAATGATCTGGCACTCTAGCAACTTCGGCGCGAAATTATAGCTAATTTGCCTACAACGTCAGGTGGTCATAATAATGTGGCCACTCAGTGTATATACAACCAGGGTAAAATTTATGAAGCAGCTATTTGAGGAATCAAGAAAGTCAATATTAGTAGATGGATTAGGGTAGAAGACCAGTGGTACATTTACCATTTTTTCCCTCCAGTATCACTCAGCATGAACTCAAGGCAGTTCAAAAACTGGAAGTGGACAACAGCATAGACAGAAAGACTTCCAGGAAGCTTTCTAGTTCCGACTCAAGGAGTGCAGGGCTGACCAGCAGCCCCTGAACGACAGATGAACAGATTACTCCGACACAAGGTTTGCTGTGAAAGAGAGTCTAAGGAACCCCTGCTATAGCAACCAGGCAGCCTCAATTGCCTGCCTCACTGGGCTTTTATTACAGTTTGAGATAAAGTTTATCTTTTAGATACAATCAATAGGGTGAGTAATCTTGGGAGGACACGTGTATTTACACTGTCCTCTAGGCAAGGGCATCCAGGGATTAAGCATAAGGATTCCAGTAAACACCCAGGGGTCTGCATATGCACAAACTTGTTTGGAAAGGTCAAGGAATAATTAGGGGTGCCACCTTCAACACTCCCCTATGCCTCCCCTAAGTCAGAATTCTGATAAACAGGGCAGGTGACCTTCCACACACTTCCCTTTTCTCAGAATGTTCTCCTTACAAACTTTCCAACCAAGACTCGTGTGCTCCCCAACAAAGGAATGGGAAAGAAGCAAGAATCTACAGGCACCTAAAGCAGGGATTAAAAGAACTTCTTCTCCAATCAGGAGTGTGTCCTTAAGAGAGTGGGGCAAATCCCAATTTATTTTCTTTTCCTCTCTGTCCTCCCACTGCTAGATCTGGACTACCGCTGCAATCATGGGAAGTACACAGCAGAACGGAGTAAATGAAGTCCCAGTTTTCTGGCAGCAAAACGAAAAGGGAACACCAGGTAACCAGGGAGACAGCAGAAGGAGGGGAGCTGGGGAAAGACCCCATAAAATTGGTTTTGAACTCCAAGGTTTGTCTCTGAGTCTATCAGCAATGTTTGGATTCCAATTGCTATACATCCTCATCAACACTTGATATTGCCAGTGTTTTTCATTTTAGCCATTCTATTGGGTATGCTGGAGCTTTCTCAAAGTAGTTTTAATTTGCATTTTCCTAATGCCTAACACTAAGCATCCTGTCATATGCTTATTTGCCATCTGTATGTCTTCTTTGATAATGTATCTGTTTAATTCTTTGCCCACTTTTCTTTATTTGATTGTCTTAAAGAGTGGTAAGGGTTTATATATTGAAGTTATAAATAGATATTAGATATATGTAATAATCTATATAAAGGCAGCAGTGGAAACAGAAAGAACTGTTCAAATGTGTGAGTGTTTAGAAATCTGTGGCTTATCTTTTCATTTTCTTAAAGAGTATCTTTTTATGAGCAAAAGATTTTAATTTTAATAAAGTCCAGCTTATCAATCATTCTTATATAATTTAGTTTTTGTGTCCTACTTAAGAAGGTAAATTTAACAGCCCTTTATCAATAAATTATAGGGACAAATGATATGGTAAGTATTAACGATAACTCCTAGATTTCTGTCTGGGCTGAATAAATGCAACACCATAACGAGACTATTTTCTTAAAGGGGACATCCATAACCCACCATTAAGTCAAACCATCTTTTCTGGAATCCACTGACTTCCCAAAAGTATACTACTCTGCTTATCTATGTCTCTTTTTCCCCCAGGTTCAAACCTTGAACTGTGCTTTGCTTTATTCAGTCTGAAACAACTCTCAGAGTTCCATCTTTCTCATTATGCCAATGATTTCCAAATTTCTACCCTCTCTCCCTGGTAACAGTGGCATCCAACATTCACTGAGGGCCTTACTATGTGACAGATACTACGCTTATCTTCTAACTGCTTACTGCATATTTCTCCTTGACGTATCATTAATCTATAGTCAACCAAATTCATTCTTCTTGACCTTGCTGCTAGTTCTCCCTCCTGACCCACCAGTTTCTATCAATGGTACTCTGACATTCTCCAACAATGCTACTTCAAACACTGGAGGTCTGGGAACTAGTCTAAGGTGCCAAAAAATGGCCTATTCCCAATTTGCATGAAAAATTATGGTAATATTAAGTTTTCCTACCATAAATTTTCTGAAATCTTTCTCACCCACTATTCTCTGTCTATTCTAGAATATATAATAGTATCTGCTTTAAGAAAAAATGTATTTTAAAATTTCATATATAAATATTCATAATAGTCCACAAAAAAATACCATGACTCTATCACCTGAACATGTATGACCACCACTGAACTAGTAATATGCAACTCATAGCCCTGCTATGAGTTCTTTTCTGTGCTTTGTGAAACTTTTCCTATGAGGAAGTTAGACCACAGTGGGAAAGGTCAGACCAATTTGTCTAAAAAAAAAAATCGATTAAGTGGGCCATCAGAATACTCTATTTTTCTTCCTCCTTAATTCCAGACTATGACTGCCTATCTTCTGGCTCCAAAAATAAAAACCAGCTTAGAGGCAGAGTAGAAACAACTTTCAATAATCAGTGTAAGAATAAGTGACTTTTTATTCTAATCATAGCAACTGAGGCACCCCCAGGCTGCATTCTCCAGTTAAACCAGCACTTTGTGGACTGTCTTTCTCTGATGATTATCAGTAGTTACTGTAGAAATAAAGCATAACATTATCTTTAAAAAATAACACAAATATTAATATTTACAGTCCAAAAGGGATTTGCCAAAGCGTAATTTGAAGATACCAATTATTTGGAATCATCATAAACATAAATAGTTGGGAATTAAATACGTGTATATGAAAAGACTACTTTTAAGAATGAAATTCAGTCAAGACTAAACTTCTATATTGAGTTAAACACTCAATTAATTATTCAATATATATTAACTGAGCACCTACTATGTGTCAGATACAGTAAAAGTCACTCAAGGTTTATAGTGAGCAAGACTCTCAAGGTACCAGATTTCATGAAATTCAGACTACGGGAAAGACAATCAGTAACAACCAGGACTAATGGACAAAGTTCCTCCAAGTGCAGCAGGAAGGGTAAAAGAGATGCTGAAAGTTTTCTCCAGAGCTTTATCCTATCTAATAAAGAGGGAATATGCTAATTGACTGCCCCACCCTCAAAGATGGCGGCACCCACAGCCAATAAGGAGGGAATATACTAATTCACTGCCACGCCCTCAAAGATGGCTGCGCCCACAGCCAATAAGGAGGGAATATGCTAATTGACTGTGACGCCTTCAAAGATGGCGGCGCCCATAGCCACAAAATGGCCAGCAGGGGAGGGCAGTTGGGGGCGATCGGGCCAGCAGGGGAGTGGCTAGGGGGTGATCAGGCTGGCAGGCAGGTAAGCGGTTTGGAGCCAGCAGTCGGATTGTGAGGGGGATGTCTGACGGCCAGTTTAGGCCTGATCCCACAGGAATCGGGCCTAAACCAGCAGTCAGACATCCCCTGAGGGGTCCCAGATTGGAGAGTTGCAGGCTGGGCTGAGGGACAGTGCCCCCACCCCAGTGCATGAATTTCATGCCCCGGGCCTCTAGTTTGAGATAAAACCTGAAGAATGATTAAAAGTTAACCAAGGGTATATGTATGTGTGCATAGAGGTAGGAGGTCAGGGGTGCGATGGATGAGATGGGGATCAAACAAAAATGGAGAAGAGAGCACACTCAGTAGATATGAGCTCTAATACCAGGTTCTACCTCCCCATAAGCTGTGTGCTCCGGGCAAAAAACATCTCTAGCTTTAGTCACTTCATTTGGCTCTCCACATGTTAGCTCTAAGACACTGGGCAACTAGAAATCTCTGTGTCTTTCTCATCTGCAAAATGGGGATCAGAGCAGTACCTTCTCCATTATGTTGTTAAGGAGGGTAAATTGAAAGATTAAGCTTCAATGAGGTAACAAATGTAAAATACTTAGAATAAGTACTAATATTCAAAAGAGTTCAGTAAATGTTAGTCATTACTATTTTTATATTAATAGGCAGAGTCAAGATCTCAAAGGGTGTTGTAAACCATGTTAGGTGTATAGTTTTTAATCTGGATATATGGGGAGCAAATGAGTGATTTTAGCAATGTACTGACATTATCAGATTTCCTATTTGGAAGGCTCACTCTGGGTACTGTTTAGAGAATGGACTAGAGAAAAGCAAGAGTAGTAGAAAGAAACCAGTATGGACGAATTACAGCCACTAGGGTAACAGAGGATGGTGGTCTGGACCCCAGAGAGCAGCAGTGGAGAAGGAGATGTTTGGATTTAAAATGTGAAATGTCCCCAATATTTACTGATCTTTTCCTCTCTCCTACTCTCTATCTGCCTACTAAAGAGTCATGAAATCCCTTTAGTTTTCACTACTCACCACTCTGTAATTGACTCCCTAACTATATATTTAGCTCCCACCTCTCTCATGACCTTCAAGTCCAAATTTCAACTGTCCCTGGAGAGCTTCCCACAGATAGTAATCTCACACTCAATAGAACCCAAAACAAACCAATGATTTATTTCCCCCAAATAACTCAATTCCCTATTTTTGATGCTAGCTCTATCAGTCACCCAGGTTACTACCCCTGGAGTCATCACCCATCTAGTTGTAAAGACTTTCTTCTGATACTACTTTTTGACAACCCTCACTGATACCTGGACTCTTAAAGGCAATGTGATGCAAAACAAAAGGATCTATGCAAATATCAGCCCTCATTACCTCTCTGCTATTATAGCAGGTTAATTTGTCTACCCACCTTTAGTCATTATGCCCTTCAACCCTGATTAGTCTCATGGATATCTGCGCCCACAGCTCTCTCTCTCTCTCTCTCTCTCACACACACACACACACACACACACACACACACAGTTTAATATGGAGAGGGAGTTATGTAATCTCTTGATTACTTTTTTAAAATTAGTTACATTGGTTATAATAATTACACAAAAACAAGTACAACATAAAGTACAGTGAGAATAGAGCAAGAACTCTAATGGAGCATGTTCGGTGAATTTTAGCTTCTTTTCTATGTCATTAGTTCAAAATATGATATCAGGCACTGAGTGAATAAAATTCTACCTCAGTAGTACAAACACCTGCTTAGTCACTGGAATTTCAACTGTGAACAATGAGCATGAATCAGTTCTTCCGCAACAGATCTGAGAAAGGGGACCTGACCGTCACCCATGGGGCACAAACAGTGTAACCCATTCACTTGTGGCAACTAGCAAATCTAGATAGAGCTCACATTGCTAAAGGGCATATGGGAAAATAAAAGACCTGTTAAAAATCTTGTGAATGGGGAAGAGGGAACATCATCTCTTGTAAGAATATATCTCTGAAATGATTAAGAAATGTTTCAGGAAACTGGCATCCTTAAATAGAACAGAAACAACGTAACTTCTACAAAACAGGAACAGAAAGCAACAGGGAGAAAAGAGGATAAAAAGACAGTAAGAGCCTTTTTAAGAAAGAATGAAAGAAAAACAATGAAAACTGATGACTTCTATGAAGAATAAAAATGCATGGCATTAGCTCTGGCTGAGTAGCTCGGTTGGTTGGAGCATCGTCCCATACACCAAAGGGCTGAGGGTTCGATTCCCAGGCAGGGCATATACTTAGGTTGTGAGTTTGAGGCACATAATAGAGCAGTGGTTCTCAACCTTGGCTGCACATTAGAATCACCTGGGAATCTTTTTAAAATCCTGATTTCTGGGCCTCATCCTCTGGAAATTCTGGGGAATCTTTTTAAAATCCTGATTTCTGGGCCTCATCCTCCGGAAATTCTGTTTCTTTGTTACTAATGTTGTGGCCCCACCTCATAACAAAGAAACAGAATTTCCAGAGGATGAGGCCCAGAAATCAGGATTTTAAAAAGATTCCCAAGTAATTCTAATGTGCAGCCAAGGTTGAGAACCACTGCTTTAGAGTATAAAATAAGAAAAGAAAAGTGCAGAGAATGCTACCATTTATCTGAGGTGCTAGTGAGAGGAGGTGTGAATATATACAGATATAGATATAATTTTACTTTTTTTTTAAAGACATGACAAATAGGGGAATTTTTTTTTTAACTAGCCACCTATGAAGGAAGGAAAAAACTGAGTGGTAAGAAAGGGATAGAAATGAGACTTTTCTGAATATACCTTTTATAGATTTAGCTTTGAAACCATATAAATATTTTATGTAATTAATAATTTTTTAAAGCAATCCCAAAGGTTGAAAGAAAAAGCAAAAACCTTATGTACTGAGTTAGTGACCCACCACAGAGAAAGAAACTATTTCTAGTGATTTTCTTTATTTCTCATCCATGAGCATGCTTAGAGAGGGGAAGGAGAGGAGAGGGGTCCAAGGAGAGGGATAGATGGAGAGGGGGAGGGAGGGAGCGACAGACAGACATTGATGCCAGAGAGAAAGAAACATCGACTGGCTACCTTCCGAACATGCCCTGAACGGGAATCAAACCTGCAACTCAGATATGTGCCCTGACTAGGAATCAACTGGCAACCCTTCAGCGCACAGGACAACACCCAACTAACTGAGCCACTCCAACTGGGCTCTATTGATTTTGAAACAGTAACTTGACTATACATTCCGAGTGGGATATACTCTAAGGACAAAAAAAAAAGCCAAATTAAAACAAAAACGCATTTTCAGTAATCATAGTGTTGGTGCTTTTGTTAGCATTGCTGTTGAGTTGTGTGGGTACTGTGGGATAAAGCAATCAATCCAATGAAATCAGGACTTTTGGTATGACAGGAGATTCAGGTATATGAATGATAAGGTTAAATAAAAATGCTATAATATGGACATGTGATATTGCTTACCTTTTAAAAATACACATACACAAAAACAGAAACATGCACATCCTAGTTCTGACCCTTGGAGAAAACTGATCTAGTAGAAAAAAAAAATGTCCCAAAACTATAATCTCTAATACCATTTACCACCAAAAGGAAGCAAAACTCCTTAGAGAAACAGCAGAATACAGGTTCAGAGCAGGAAGCATACAAGAGTCTAGATCTAGAACATCTTGTCACACCAAAAGGGAAGGAAACTATTAAAAACTACTTGGATCTTGTCAAAAGGACTCTAAAGTTAACTTGAAGACGCTCCCACTGGACAAAGAAAGGACAAATTAAACATCAATAGGGATAACCATAATAGATTGAAATATAGCAAGAATTGTTTAAATCTGTGTTTACAAAAGTCACATAGTATATAATGCCACTCATATGAAATGTCCAGAATAGGTAAATCTGTGGAGATTGAAAGTAGATTAGGGTTGCCCAGGGCTGGAGGACTTGGGAAAAAATGGGGAGTGACTATTAATGGGTATGGGGTTTCTTTTTGAGGTAATGAAAGTGTTCTAAAATAGACTGTAGTGATGGTTGTGCAACTCTATGGATGTATTAAAAACCATTCAACTGTAGACTTTAAAAAATCTGTGTTTAAATTGACAATCGAAAAATAAAATCAGTCACCTTTGGAAAATGGTAGGAAATTAACTCAATTTAAAAAATGGGAAACCTCCCCCGGGGCGCCGGCTCAGCCGCGAGACCGCGCCATCTTGAGTGGCTGTTACCGGCATCCAGAGATCGGCTAAAAAATGAATAAAGGGAATCAAATATGAACTATACCTCAAGGTAACTAAGTAACTGATATGAGGAAGGTTTCCTTCATTAAAGTTGTTTAGCTAATATGAGGAAGAAATGACAGAAACAAAATATCACCATCTTACAGCCCCTGATTAATCAGTGATCAAAAGAGATAACGCGCCTCCTGATGGAAGTACCTATCCCACCTTTTAAGTACTCTTGCCAAGAAAATGAACTTGAACTGATCAAGTCAATACATCTATCAGTTTGTAGGAAATAAAGGGAACGGAACATATTAAACAGGATGCAATGGAAAACATATAGGACAAATAACCAACATTCTCAATAAATAAACTGCAAAAGGGGAAAAAGAGACTTAGGAGACATATACCAACCAATTACAATCTGACCTTACTTGATTCAAACAAATCAACTGTTTAAAAAAAACTGATATAACTAAAAAACTCTGAACACTGGATATCTGATGATATAAAGGAAATTTTTTAGGTGTGATATCATCATCATGGTTTTTAAAAAGAATGTCTATCTCTTAGAAACACATGGAAATATTTAAGATGAGATATGACATCTGGAATTTGCTTCAAAGCAATCTAGGACTGGAGGGTGGGGGCGGGAGTTTATAGTCAGTTACTTATAAATGAAACTAAGTAAGCCATTAATTAATAAGTGCTGAAACTGAGTGATGGACATTTGGGGGCTCATACTAGCCTCTCTACTTTCATAGATATTTAACATTTTCCAAAATATAAAAATTAAAAAATAGTAATTTTAAGCACTCAGGAAAAAAAAATGAGAAATTAAAAATGGGAGTCATCTGTAATACTGTCAACAATACTGTTTTGGGGAAAAATAAAAGACTAGAAGTGAACAGTAATACCAGCTAAAGATAAATATAAATGATATAAGTATTTTATAAAATTGAATACCATTTTCAAATATTATTTGTAAGGAGGCATAAATGTTCTTAAATATTAACATTCTAATTATTTGCAGGCTTATCTTATCCTTAATAGACATTAAGTTTCTCTTCCCCAACCAGCAAAAGGAATAGTGCTTTGCATATATCAGAATAGCAATCCTTCAAATAAATTCAGTAAAATATACAACAGATATACTGACATACTCACAGAGAGCAAGTAAAAAACTTTCTCTATGTCTTAAAACTATGAAAAGGAACACATGTATTCTTCTGACTTTTTTTAGCTCCTGGTTGTTCACACAAGTGTATACCATCCTCTCCAAGCAATATCAATAATAGCTACCATCTACTAAACAGTCACTTATCTGTTGAAGGCTACATATAAGATCACTTTTAATCCTCACAACAACCTTATAGGTGAATTAGCTTCCTTTCATAAATATTTTTTTAAAAAAACTTCAGGAACTTATTAGAAATCAGGCGGGGATTCTGTGTAGTTCTGGGGACTCCAGCCTGAGCATCTCCAAGGCCATCCCCCCAGCTGCTCTCATACCTTGGAATACAAGAATTTTTGCTTGGAGTCAAACATCTTTCTCTAGATTGGTTTCCTTCCTCCTTTTGACTCATACAGCCCAGGCAAGATCAATGCAACCTTTCCTGTGGCTAAAGTGAGTTCAAGAGTTTATTATTTCTCCCTCTCTAAATCTAACATGAACAGATTTCCCCTCGGCAACTTGGCCCAGTCCACTTTAGATCTTACTCATCTAACAAAGCACACACATTCACGATGGAGCCCTTTAAAGATTTCTTCCTTTCTCACTGCATACTAAAATGCCTCCTCCCAGCCATACTTTTTCACTTTTCCTTAGAGAAGCAAACACATTATATAACCAGTCCTCAGCTTCCAAACATCTATATAATAAAAGCCTAAGCAACCATTACGGCGGAACGACCAGAATGATTGGTCACTATGATGCTCACTGACCACCAAGGGGAAGACGCTCATTGCAGGAGCTGCCCCCTGGTGGTCAGTGCACTCCCACAGGGGGAGCACCACTCAGCCATAAGCTGAGCGGTAAGGAGCAAGGGGTTCCGGACTGCGAGAGGGATGTCCGACTGCCGGCTTAGGCCCGATCCCCAGGACATCCCCTCGGACATCCCCCAAGGGGTCCTGGACTGTGAGAGGGCACAGGCTGGGCTGAGGGAACCCCCCCCCTCCAGTACGAATTTCATGCACCAGGCCTCTAGTTCATTTATAATATGACTTTGCTAACCTTGCCAAGTCATCGTTGATTCTCCTCTTGCACGTAATTTGTCACCAAGTCATGCAGTTCTACCTAAAATCTCTCTCAAATCCATCCTTTTTCTTTCAGCAACCAACACTTCACTTTGGACCTTGATCTTCTGCAGTATAGACTATAACACAATTAGTAAACCAGTGGTCTCCAATTTTTTTTCCATGCATTCCTTCCTATCAGTAAAACATTTGAACATACAATTGCTATACATATATTTATTTATAAATTATAAGAATGTTTTACTATACTAATATAAGCACTGTAAAACACAAAAACAGAAATTTTGATGGTTAATATAAAAACAAATATAAATTCTACCATACTCTTTTCACACCTCGGTGGATCATCTTGCACAAGCCAAAGATATCAACTGTCCTAAAATACTGCTGCTAGAGTAAGCTTCCTAAGAACCCAAATCTGAACTCTATCCTTCAATGGCATCACGTCCCAGTGGCACAAGCCTATTTTTTCAACTTCACCTTCTATAATCTCACCCGCATATCCTGTATCTCAGTTATTCCTGTTACCTCCTTGTCTTTTGCACACATAGTTCCCTATGCCTGGGAAGTCCTTATTCTTGATAGCCACTGATTTATATATAACAGGATCTCTAAGAGAAAAATACATTCTAAATGCAATTAGCCAACTTACAAATAAACTTCTGGAATGTTAACATCTTTTTTAGAGGAACTTATATTTTGAACATGCCTTTTGTTACTTCCATTATTTGTCTCCTTTTCAAGTCTTAAATACTTGGAAGAATGGGTATGAATTCCAAAAAAAAAAAGGAGAGGAGACCAACTTTGTTTTGTTCTCTTTGGTTTATTTTTCTTCCTTGTTTATCTTTCCATTTCCCCACAAAATCCTTTTAAGCAAAAGGATGTTGCAGATCCAGATATTAGTTCCCCCTAGGGCCAGGGAAAGGGCTAAGCCTTTGCAACCCACAACCAGAATTCCAGCCAGGACCTTACAGATGGCCTAAATAAACCCTTTCCTACAGCAATACTTCAGGTTTTTCCCTTCCTTGTTTCACCCTTCCTATCTGCTGCGTAAATCCCTCCACATTGACTACAATGGCTAAGATTAAATGATGGTGCTGCACCCAATACTTTTTCCAAAAACATCATGAATATTCAACTGACTAACTCTGACAACTAATACGGGGGAGCTCAGCCTCCAACAAGACTTTTGTACTGTCTTTATATTGTCTCCGATGGGGAGTGGGACGAGAGCACTATGGTGGAGAGAGAAAAGAGAAGAGGCATTAGAGCAGTGGTTCTCAACCTTCCTAATGCCGCGACCCTTTAATACAGTTCCTCATGTTGTGGTGACCCCCAATTTCATTGTTACAAATTGAACATAATTAAAGCATAGTGATTAATCACAAAAACAATATGTAATTATATATGTGTTTTCCGATGGTCTTAGGCGACCCCTGTGAAAGGGTCATTCGACCTCCGAGGGGTCACGACCCACAGGTTGAGAACCACTGCATTAGAGGGAGAAGCCCGCTAAGGGAAGTCACATTTCAACTTCTAGTCTTATCCCACAGTAAGGGCGATAGGTCAACTGTGCTACGCAACTGGCCTCAAGAAGCAAGCAAGCCTGTGGTGCATGTTGGTTATGGGATCCTTTAACAAGCAGTCCAACAAAAAAAAGACTGGCAGAGCTATCCTAAGAAGTCAAGCCTGCTGCTCTGTACCAGAGATGGGCTTATCCCCACTTCCAAGTCATTCCACTATTCTTCCGCTGGAAATCCTTCCTCCCTTCTCCAAATCTCACCTTCCTTTTGGTTCAAGTTCCAACTTCTTCTGAGAAAACTATCTCTGTCTACTTTGCTCTTTCGTTTTCTACACAACTCACTGGACCAACTACAATGAGATACCACTTTACACAAAATGGTGCACTTGCTTTGGAAAACAGTTTAACAGTTCCTTAAACAGAGTTACCATATGATCCAGCAATACCATTCTATGTTCATAACATCTATATATATATAAAACCCTAATATGCAAATAGACTGAACAACGGAACCGAACAACCGCTCGCTATGATGCGCGCTGACCACCAGGGGACGCGTGCAGAACATGGTGGACATTGGCAGCAGGTGGCAAAGTGCAGAACATGGTGGGCATCAGCCACAGCAGGATGGTGGAGCAGGTGAACAGGGGCGCCAGACGAAGGCGGGGCACCAGTCGCTGTCATCAGGCGAGCCTCTGATGGATACTGAAAATTCTTTGTTCCCGCATGCCGCAGTCCCACCAGGCGCTCGCACCCACTGCCAGCACCAGAGCCGCCACTCACAACTGCTGCCGGCAACTGGCACTGGCTCCGATTGCCCCTCAGGGCTTCTCCACCTCCCCCTGCTCCTGAGTGGCGATTGGGGCAGCAGCCGTCGCTCACATCCACGGATAGCGCCAGCCCCAATCACTCCACGCCTTCAGTGGGTGCGAGCGGGGCCAGCGCCATCAGGGCGTAGGAGCAACAGTGGCAGGAGCGGGGCTGCCAGCAGACGGGACTGGGGGATGCAGCAGGAGGGGCTGGGTGGGGGCGCAGAAGAGGGCTGAGACCTGCCCCCGTGCCTACCACAGCCTTGAAGCCCACAGTTCAAGGTGCACAAATTCGTGCACTTGGTCCCTAGTTATTCATAAGTGAAAACAACCCAAATTCCTAACAACGAATGAATGAATGATTGAATAAAATGTGGTTTGTCAATACAATGAAATATTACTAAGCAATAAAAATAAAATGTTCATATGCTATAATATGGATAACATTTGGAACCATTATGTTACATGAAAGACAAAGGATTATATATTGTACGAGAGGCCTGGTGCACGAATTTGTGCACCAGTGGGGTCCCTCAACCTGGCCTGCACCCTGCAATCTAGGACCCTTCAGGGGATGTTGGATAGCCAGTTTTGGCCCAATGCCTGCAGGCCCGATCCAGACAGGAGGGAACCCGATCCTGGGCGTTGAGCATCTGTTCCCTAGTGGTCAGTGCACGTCATAGCGTCCAGTCAACCAGTCATTGGGTCAATCAGTCACTTAGGCTTTTATATGTATAGATGATTCCATTTAAAAGAAATACCAAGGATAGACAAATCTATAAAAAAAAAATAGACAAATCTACAGCAACTACAAATAGTGATTGCCTAGAGCTGAGAGGGTTTGGAGGGGAAGGGGGAGCAACAGACAGTTAACCTACCTGGGGAAACAACCTTTCTTGGAGAGGTGACCTTGGTTAAAACACATAGTGCCAAGAAGGGGAGCAAACATATTAAGAACAGTATGCCATATACGCCAGATCCCTTGAAACATATGCTGTGCAGATGTTTCTTCCCTGCAGCAACTGTGTCAAGCAGCAAGGATGGACCGGCTCCCGGCAAATCCCCAGTAGGGAGCGTGCAGGAGGCAGCTGATCAATGATTCTCTCTCACCATTGATGTTTCTATCTCTCTCCCTCTCTGAAATCAATACAAATATCCTATTA
Source organism: Myotis brandtii (assembly GCF_000412655.1). Classification (NCBI taxonomy): domain Eukaryota; kingdom Metazoa; phylum Chordata; class Mammalia; order Chiroptera; family Vespertilionidae; genus Myotis; species Myotis brandtii. Next base: position 516 of record NW_005370558.1, on the reverse strand, counting down.
ATAAAAGGCCAGCCACTATAAGCATAACGGCCGGAATGACCAGAGACCAGAACCACCACAGCCCCTTGCCTGGGCTGGCCCCGCCCACAAGCAAGTGGTTAGGGGCAATGAGGCAGGCAGGCAGAGTGGTTAGGGGTGATCAGGTAGGCAGGCAAGTGGTTAGAGGCGATCAGGTAGGCAGACCAGTGGTTAGGGGTGATCAGGTAGGCAGACCAGTGGTTAGGGGTGATCAGGTAGGGAGGCAAGTGGTTAGAGGCCATCAGGTAGGCAGGCCAGGGGTTAGGGGCAATCAGGTAGGCAGATGGCCTCTCACTGGGCTGGCCCTGGCGGGACAGTGCTGCACAGATGGCAAGCAGTGACAGTGGCAGGGGTGTGGCCAGCTGCCTGCAGCCGGGGGAAGGAAAGCCCCAATAGGCCTGATCTCAGGCCAGGCCTAGGGACCTTATCCGACGAGTTCTGGATTGTGAGAGGGTGCAGGCTGCATGAATTTTCATGTACCAGGCCTCTAGTACACTA
>NW_005370557.1:0-705 GCF_000412655.1 Myotis brandtii | reverse complement strand
GGCAGAGAATCAAAGATGTGGCTAATGTGGCCAACTTGGTTAATTGTTATTTAGCAAATTGACTAAAAGCTTTATCTGAATATTGAAATTTCAGTAGAAGGATAAATGAAGTCATATAAAGTAAGGAGTGGAGAGTGTACCAGAAGTAATAGTAAAAAAAATTATTTTTTAATTTATGGACCATTTTGCTGATAAATATGTATTTGTTTATATTTTAACTAGAGGCCCAGTGCACAAAATTCATGCACTGGTAGGGTCCCTAGCAGCTGGCGTCTGCCACCGGATACTCTCTCCCTTCCCCCAGCTGGCCCCCCACACCTGGTCAAATTCCCGCCCCCTGGTCAAACTCCCAGTCCAGGGAACATTTTGCATACTATGCTTTTATTATATAGGATGCCTCTGTGAGAAAACAAGATCAACTTAGAGTGTAACTTGACATTTTCTTTAAATGAATTTGGAAAAGCAAAATAAGTCAACCAAGAAAAAAAATAGAATCAGTTGCTGCATGTCACTGAGCAACTGCTTTACCAGTCTGCTCTTGTTTATGTAAAAATGCCATCTTCCCAAATGCACCATCTTTGCTCACTGAATATTGCTTTCATCCATGGAAATAAATAGGGTTACTATTAAAACTAAGCAGGTTTCTAAGTATATTATTTTAAGAAAAACCTAGCAGTCCACTAATAAACCCTGTGCAGGTTGGAG
>NW_005370556.1:0-738 GCF_000412655.1 Myotis brandtii | reverse complement strand
CCACTGCGCAAACCTCTCACCAAGCCCTCCACTTCAGTGCTGGGCCCCACCAAGCCCACGACTTCAACCCTAGGCCCCATGTATCCCGGCGCCTGGACCCTCTAGGGAGTCTCAGAGAGCACAACCCTCCTGCCAAGCTCACTGCTGCAGCCAGAGGCCCCATGAAACTTGGCACCTAGATCCTTTGGTGAGAGCAAAATATGGGGAGACAAAGGAAAAAAAGGAGGAGTCACCAGGAAAGGTATTAAATGAAACGGGGGCATGCAATATGTCAGAAAAAGAATTCAGAGTAAGGGTCATACAGTTTCTAAACCAGCTGGATGAGAAAAATCAACAACTTATGTAAGAATCAAGAGAAAATAAAGAATGATATAGCTACAATAAAAAAAAAGGTTTCAACAGTAGACTACAAGAAGCTGAGGACTGAATTAGCAAATTAGAAGACAGGGCAGAAAACACACCCAATCTGTACAGCAATTGGAGAAAAAAATTAAAAAGCAGGAGGAGAGCATAAGGGAGCTTTGGGACAACATGAAACGAAGTAACATACGTATAATAGGGGTGCCAGAATGACCAGTAGAGGCACAAGGATTTGGGGAAGGAAAAAATCACACAAGCACAGAGAGTCTCAAACAAGATGAACCCCAAAAGACCCACACCAAGACATGCTGTAATTACAATGGCAAATATTAACGACAAAGAGAGAGACTCTTAAAGGCTGCAAGAGAGAGACAGAGA
>NW_005370555.1:21430-29823 GCF_000412655.1 Myotis brandtii | reverse complement strand
TTTACTTTAAAGCATAAAAATAATTCTTTTGGAAAGATTTATAGTCATTTTCATATGTCTACATTTATTGACTTAGAATATGATAATCAAGTTGTTTAGATAATTTCCTATTGATCAACAGGATCAACTTTTCGTCCCCTCTTATTTTCCTCTCTTGATTTCTCTCCTGTCTACCTACATACCCACCCTATATAATAAAACCCTATTATGCAAATCGACTGAATAGCAAAATGACCAATGGAACGGCCTATTGCTATAACGTGCACTGACCACCAGAGGGAAGACACTCAACACAGGAGCTGCCCCCTGGTGGTCAGTGGGCTCCCACAGGGGGAGCACTGCTCAGCCAGAAGCCAGGCTCACGGCTGGGGAGTGGAGCAGCTGAGGTGGGAGCCTCTTCCACCTCCTATGCTGGCATGTGGTAAGCAGTGAGGAATACCGTACTGTGAGTGCCCTGGACTGGTGGGTATGAGGCCAAAGCCGGTAGGCAGATATCCCCTGAGGGGTCCCAGTCTGTGAGAGGGCACAGGCCAGGCTGAGGGACCCCCCCCCCCACAGTGCACGAATTTCATGCACTGAGCTTCTAGTCCAGTGATGGCGAACCTATGACACACGTGTCAGAGGTGACACGTGAACTCATTTTTTTGGTTGATTTTTCTTTGTTAAATGGCATTTAAATATATAAAATAAATATCAAAAATATAAGTCTTTGTTTTACTATGGTTGTAAATATAAAAAAATTTCTATATGTGACACGGCACCAGAGTTAAGTTAGGGTTTTTCAAAATGCTGACACGCTGAGCTCAAAAGGTTCGTCATCACTGCTCTAGTCTACCATATGTATCATACATATAATATACATTCACTTAGTTAACATCTGCATATTGCTTTTCCACACTTGATTTTCACTTTTCATGTCTATTTACTTGTTTAATCTTATAAAAGCAAACTTGTACTGTTTTATTTATTTATAGATAACTCTAATAAGCAATACATAATCAATTGGTTTTAATTTTCATTTTGTAGTAGTATTATGCTAAGTATGTTGGGGAAAAAATGTAACTAATTCCTTGAAAGTACAATGGTCAAAAAGAGGTGAATGCTTAAGGACATTCTTGTCTATGAGCAATAAGAGAGGACATTTCTATTGCGGACTTGGAAAATATGTAGAGTTTTTTATGTTAATGTATAAATCAGTCCAAGCTGCAAATCAAGAAGTCAAATTCAGTTACCCTATATCTAGTTAGAATTATAACTACTGTCCCAAGACAACCATTTTTTTTTAGTAATTTGTTAGAGTCAAGGGACTCAACAACTATAGGAACATATTTTTTACAGTTCTCAAAGTCCTCCAAAAGTCATTTTCTCAGATATGAGTGAGGGAGATAGAACCATCTGTTAAAAAGACAATGGAAAGATAAAGATAGTATTGTAGATTTGTTCATAAACAAAACAAACCTAAGGCATAAGTAATTTACATATTATCATTTCTAGGATACTCCCTGGAGTCAGTATCTCACACCATTCTGGGTTCTGAGTTTCTCATTTTCTTCATGTCAATAGAAAAGATTATTTTTTGTAATATTTGAAAGAGTCTGAATATAAAGTGAATTTTATCAAGATAACTTAATTTGCCTTTATAGACCACAGTTTTCCTTTTTAAACATGATTGGCAGACATAAGGAAATCTTTAGTTAAATAATCTATTATTTTAGGAAATATTATCAAAGGAAAAAAAGGCAAATTCTGTTTCCTCTATTACACTGGAACTTCACTATTTTTTTTCTAGGAAAACAAATACAAAAATCAATACAACCTCATTTTCAATTGCAAATATAATATATTTCACAGCATATTTATTTAATTTCTATTTAATTTTTCTAATGTTTTAACTATATCTCATCGATAAATTCAAGTAGACATTTTAATAATTCTTTTAATCATATAACATATTTTCTTGGGAACAGAAGAAAACATTGGAAAGATATCAATTAATGCTCATATTTTTATTTATTTCACATAAGTTTTATATTTAAATGAGGTTTTTAGTAGGTTTCTTATATGATAGCAATTTTTAAATGTTTTTAATGAATTTATAATCTACCTTACTGTGAGAAACAATGGAGATTATTACTTTATCTAAAATTTTATTACAGAGGTAAGAGATTTACCGTCATCTATATAACTTTAAAGACTTAGGACCTAGTTTTTAGGCATTGATGGTATGTAAGCATATCTACCTAAAAGGAAGAATTTAGGTACTTAAAGAATTTACCTAGAGAAGAACAGAGAATTTTAATTCAGCTTTGCTTTCAGGGGTACATATCACACAAGCACTTTTATTTATTTGAAGAAAAGGCGATTCTCTGGACCATGTTCTTGAAGGCTTGCTTCACTTGCTGATTTCTGAGTGTATATATGAAAGGATTCAAGAGAGGAGCCACTGAGGTATTGAGCACAGCTACTCCTTTGCTTAAAGTCACCCTCTCCCTTGCAGAAGGTTTAATGTACATGAAAATGCAGCTACCATAAGTGAGGGAGACAACTATCATGTGGGAGGAACAAGTGGAAAAAGCTTTTTTCCTTTGGCTCATGGAAGGAATTCTCAGAATTGTCCCAATGATATATGTATAGGAGAGAGTAACTAGTGTTAAGGAGACCATGATTGTTACAACAGCTAAACAAAATGCCATGAGTTCTAGAAAGCGAGTGTTTGTGCAAGAAAGCTGCAGAATTGGAAAAGAGTCACAGAGGAAATGATCAATTATATTGGAGGCACAGAAGTCCAATTGCAGTAGCAGAATTATTGGTGGACAGATGATCAGCAATCCTATAAACCAGGAGCTAAAGACAAGAAGCATACAAACTTTGGTGCTCATGATGGCTGTGTAATGTAGAGGTTTGCAGATGGCCACATAGCGGTCATAGGACATGGCAGCCAGAAAGTAAAATTCGGCCACCCCAAATAAAATATAAAAGAATAGCTGAGTCACAATCCATTGTAAGGAAATGGTTCTGTCCCCCGTCACAATACTGACAAGGAATCTGGGAATGCAGACTGATGTAAATAATATTTCTAGGACTGAGAAATTTCGAAGGAAGAAGTACATTGGTGTCTGCAGATGGGGATCTGAAAGGGTGAGAGCAATAATGATCAGGTTTCCAGCCACACTGAGCATGTAGTTAGCAAGGAGAAACATGAAAAGTACAACCTGCCACTGTGGGTCACTTGTCAATCCAAGAAGAATAAACTCTGTTACTTCTGTGTAATTTCTCATTGTGTTCCTGCTTTTCAATGATATTCTTAGTTTTAGCTGTAAAATAGATGAAGAAATAAGGAAGTCATGACACCAACAAAGCACACACATGCACATACACTTTTTAAAAAACTCATTGCTGCCTTTTTCTTTTAGAGAAAAATAATTTTGTAGTACCTAGAAACAAAATACTTTAAAAATTCTTTCATGTATTATGGCATATATTTATTCATTATTCCTATATTTTCTTAATTGTATTGTTACACATTTCAGTATACATCTTTGTCCTCTGAATATTTTGATATATTCCTGAAAACAATAAAATAAGAGGTTATTACCTATTCAAATAAAACTCTTGAAAGTTTCCTTACCATACCACAATAGTTGTTGAAGATATATATTCTTTGTTGCTCTCTGTATACTTTTTTGTTCTTGTTAATCCTCACCCAAGGACATTTTTTCCATTGATTTTATTTTTTAGAAAGAGTAGAAAGGAGAGGGAGAGACACAGAGAGAGAAATATCGATGTGAGAGACATATAGATTGGTTGCCTCATGCATGCACCCCGGCCAGAGCTGGGGATTGAGCCTGCAACCCAGGTATGTGCTCTTGACTGGAATAGAACCTGGGACACTTCAGTCTGTGGTCCAACGCTCTACCCATTGAGCCAAACTGGCGAGGGCATACATTTTTTAACTGTACTATCTTAAATAAGCATTTCTTTTCTTTTCTCTGTTCAAACTTACAATCTACAGAGACAACTAAGTTGCCCACCTGGTACAGTAATGTGTTTCTGATCATAGTATACAGAGGTATTTAATGAATGGGAGGGTACCCAATGTATTCCAATATCTGGCATGGCAAGGTATTCTAATTCTAGTTAATAATCTGTTTAATGGTCTTTTGTAAGATTGTAAGTATATTCTTGAGTGTATTTTTATTCACCATCTACCTATTCTGAGTCTGCTCCTGATATTAAAGCAGGACCTTTACTTGTCTTAATTTTATTTTTGTAAACTGCAAGTGTTCTTACTTATTTCTAAAATGATTTAGAACTCTCCCACAATATTGCCTGTTATTTTTTTGAGGAGACCAAAAATGAAAAAAGGTAATAGCTCAGTATTAAAGTTAAGTTTTGGGGAGGCAAAGATGATTACTTTTTTCTTTTTTATTTCATGTATGGCTTTCAAGATAATTATGTTTAATTATATTTTAATACATGTGCATGGGGTATTCACATAGACATTGATAATTCCATAAAAATTCCCAAGACAATGAGGCAACAATAGATATATAAGACATTTTTGGACAAAGGAGAAAGGTGGGGAATGGGGTAATAGATTTCAGAAGTGAGAATGGGCAGTTTACAGGTAACTGGGGAAGAGTGGAACAAGTGATAATTCTTGATCTCATACAAGATTTGCTTAATTATTTTTCCTGTTTGAAGTTATTATTTTCCATAAAAGCTTTAGAATCGTTGTTATCTAAGATCATTTTTTAAAATACTTAAATGTTTAGACAGTCTGCCTAAGTCTGTATGACTTGTTTGTTTTCTATGTTCTTCGTGGGTTTCAGAGCTTTTAAAAGGAATAATATTTTCTCAGGCTTAGCCAATTAACTTAATATGTTAATGAACTTATTCAAAATTTTATCTATAAAATTTAGGGACGGATACATTCCCACTTTCAAACATTAATTCTCTTTGTGCATTGTTTCTGTCTTTTCCCTTTATATGCTTCTCTTTAAGCACATTAAATAAAGTTTCTGGAATCTTGTACAAAAATGATTACATGGTGTTCTTGAATGTATCATTATTTTCTAAATATATTTTTGTTTATTTTATTTATTTCAGATAGGAAGAGACATATAGAAACATCAATGATGAGATAGAATCATTGATAGGCTGCCCCTGAACCCCCCCACTGGAGGTTGAACCCCCAACCCGGGCATGTGCCCTGACCAAGATCGAACCATGACGTCCTGGTTCACAGGTCGATGCTCAACCACTGAGCCATATCAGTGGGCTTGAATTTATTTTTAAAATGGTATTAGAAGGTATCTAGATAAGAACACAAAAACCATGTAGTGTTATTAATCACAAAATATTTGTCACAATGAATAATAATGTTGCATGAAATAAGTAAATTACAGTATTTTAAAATTTGCTTCATTTGAGAGGTTCAGTTTCTTTTTACATAGTGTTGTACATACTTCAGATTACTTTTTAAAAGCATAAATACTAGTATACATTTTTGAGGCAAAACTATATTCCTGAAAGAAACTATCAAAGGCATACTTACGTTTTTGGTAGATATGACTGATACTTGTCAATGTCCTTTACAATGCCTCTTTGACTTGTTTAAACATCAGTGTGCTGGGATTTTTCAAAAGCCTTCGTGATGCTTCATCTCTGTCATTTGGTTTCTAACCAAATATCCAAAATGTTGATAATAAAAAATAATTCCAAGAGCTCCCCTACAATATTAACAAAAGAGGGCATACATCAACCCATTTCTATATACAAATCCAAATTTCTCTAAGGATCTAGGTTGCCAGAATTTTCTACCTACACCACTTAAAGAAGTATGATCTTGATTCGTGAAATAAGCTATAGTTGCAATGAGTGCTCATGTCATTTTCTTCCAAGCTTGGTGGGCAAGATGATGTGATCTTTTGTACAGAAATAATGTTTTTTGGGCTATCCATATTTTATATGCTCCTTTTACAATGGACTCAGGGGATCAGCTGATGAATAAACAAAAGTCACCACAGAGATGGTGTCTCAAGACACCAAGGATTAAACAGCAGTCTGAATTGCTACACAATTTAGAATAGAATATTTAAGCGCTGGTAGCCTCAAATCAGAGCAAAAAAAATATATATAGAAGGATCTGTATTTTCTTAATGACCGATAATTTCACAAGAAAAACTTAATAACAATGAAACGGACATTAGCAATTTCTAAATGGCAACACCTAGATTGTGAACAAGCGGGATTTTCTCGAATCTTAGGGAAAATATTCCTCAGTCATTGTGACGTCTTAGAAAGAGGCTGAGGTCTCCATTATTCTTCACCATCAGAGGTGTCAGATTGTCTTTAATGTTTTACACCTTTCCACTGAATGATAACATATAAAACCTGATCATGATTAGAATCATTACCATATATTCATTAAAAATTATTTGTTGGATCTTTTTTATGTGTTGCCCTCAAGCTTAGTTTCTGAGAATTCAGAGATGATAAAGACAGCTCTTTGCATAATTTATTTTTTTCATTTAAAAAAATTATTTATTGTTGAAAGTATTACACATGTCTTCTTTTCCCCCATTGATCTCTTTGCATAATTTTTAGTTCTTACAGAAAAGTGTGAGAATTCTACTTTATAGTATTTTCAAAATCCCAGATTTCCTTTTTCCTGTGTAATATGATGTATATTCTCACTCAGCATCATCTTATTTTTCACTGCTTTGATCTTGGAAGTCATTTGTAATATCCTATTTATGGTACATTCATCATTTGAGACATAGCTAGATTTTACTTAATCTGTGAGTTTCATAAAACATTTTGGGTGGGGGGGGGGGGCAGTGGGGGGTAACCAGGCCAGCAGGGGCGGCAGTTAGGGGTGACCAGGCCAGCAGAGGGTGGCAGTTGGGGGCAACCAGGCCAGGAGGAGGGGGCAGTAAGAGGCGACCAAGTGAGGGGTGACTAGGCCAGTGGGGGTGGGCAGTTGGGGGTGACCAGGCCAGCAGGAGAGGCAGTAAGGGGTGATCAGGCTGACGGGGGGGGCAGTTAGGGGAGACCAGGCCAGTGAGGGTGCAGTTGGGGGTGACCAGACCGGTGGAGGGGCAGTTAGGGGAGACCAGGCCAGCAGGGGGGGTCAGTAAGGGGTGACCAAGCCAGCTGGGGGTCAGTTAGGGGCGACCAGGCTGGCAGAGTGGGGCAGTTGGAGATGACCAGGCTGGTGGGGGGGCAGTAAAGGGCGACCAGACCTACAGGTGGGGCAGTTAAGTGTGACTAGGCTGGCGGGGGGGGGGGCAACCAGGCTGGCAGTGGGGGCAGTTAGGGGTGATCTGGCTGGTAGGCTGAGGTGGTTAGGGGTGATCAGGCTGGCAGGGGCCTGTGTCTATTGGTTAGGCTTATATACATGCAGTTAGGGGCGATCAGGCAGGCAGGCAGGTGAACAGTTAGGAAGCCTGCGGTTCTGTATTGTGAGAGGAATGTCCGACTGCTGGTTTAGGAGCAATCCCTGGTATCGGTCCTAAACCGTCAGTTGGACATATCCTGAGGGGTCCCAGATTGGAGAGGGTGCAGGCTGGGCTTAGGGGACCCCCCAGCCTGTGCACAAATATCATTCATTGGGCCTCTAGTTAAAGCATAATGGTTGTTTAAACTCAAAATATATTGTTTTACTAAAAATCAAAATCAAGAACTTGAATAATGTGCCATAAGCATGAGGTTGAATTACAAACATTGTCACAATAGTGTTTATACATTTATCTGTAGGCCTTGATATTATTTAAAATTAACATTATAGAGAACCTATTATAAAATAAAGATACATTCTTTAATTTTAATTTATTTAACTTTAAAAAATTGGCTTTAATATATGAGATAGCATCTGAACTTAAAGACATCTGCAAAGACCCTATTTACAAATAAGGTCTTATCTACAGATTCCAGGTGAACATGAATTTTTGAAGGGAACTATACAAACCTGTACAGTACCCAAAACACATTCTTCTTTTTTAAATTAAATTTATTGTGGTATCATTAGTTAATAACATTATGTAAGTTTCATATGTATAATTTTATAATTAATCATCTTTATATTTCACTCTGTGCTCACCACCCCAAATCTAATCACATTCTGTCATCATATATTTGACAAACAAATATGTTTAATAGCAATTTTAAACAATAAAATACATCTCCATTGAGCATGGCAAATTATATGCTTTCAAAATTTTTACACAATTAGCTTTTATATCAATATTTTAAATAATGGATTATAGGAACATGCGTAAAGATCACCAGAATATAAATAATTCCATTAATCAATTTATTTTTATTTTATTTTGGAATTTGTTTTTTCTTTATTGATTAAGGTATTATATATGTGTACTTATCCCCCCATT
>NW_005370555.1:15076-19746 GCF_000412655.1 Myotis brandtii | reverse complement strand
CTAGCACTTCCAGTACTATGTCGAACAGTAGTGTTGAAAGTGGGCATCCCTGTCTTGTTCCTGTTCTTAGGGGAAATGGTTTTAGATTTTGCCCATTGAGTATGATGTTGGCTGTAGGTTTGTCATATAAGACTTTTATTATGTTGAGGTATTATCCTTCTATTCCCATTTTGCTGAGGGCTTTTATCAAGAAAGGGTGTTGGATTTTGTCAAATGCTTTTCCTGTATCAATTGATATGACTATGTGGTTTTTTTTCTTTCAATTTGTTTATGTGATGTATCACATTTATTGATTTGCGGATATTGTACCATCCTTGCATCCCTGGGATAAATCCTACCTGGTCATGGTGTATGATCTTTCTGATGTAATGCTGGATCTGATTTACTAGAATTTTGTTGAGGATTTTAGCATCTATGTTCATGAGGGATATTGGCCTATAATTCTCTTTCATTGTGTTGTCTTTATCTGGTTTTTGTATGAGGGTGATGCTGGCTTCATAGAATGAGCTTGGAAGTGTTCCTTCCTCTTGAATTTTTTGGCATAGTCTGAGGAGGATAGGTTTTACTTCTTCTTTGAATGTTTGGTAAAACTCTCCTGTGAAGCTGTCTGGCCCCGGGCTTTTGTTTGCTGGAAGCTTTTTGGTGAATAATTACATTTATTAAATTAAGAATAACTCAATGAATAAAATGTGATTTAATGTTTCAATACATTATTTTTAAAATTGTATTGAATTTATTGGGGTGACAAGCATTATATAAATTATATAAGTTTCAAGTGTACAATTCTGTAATACATCACATGAATATTGCATTGTGTGTTTACTACCCAAAGCCTCCTTCCATCACCATTTAACCCACCTTTACCTACTTCAACCTCCCTCACCCCTTTTTTTCTGTTTTTGAGATTGTGCTTATCTACTTTCTTCATTTCTTTTGCATGTATCAATTAGTGCTCTTTTGCAAGAAAGTTAATTCTTGTCATGGTCAGTGTGGCTATTTGGTTGAGCATAGAACCATGCATCAAGAGGTTGCAGTTCAATTTCCAGTCTGGGCTCACTCCTGAGTTACCAGCTTTATCCCCAGTCCGGGGCGTGCATGAAACAGCAGATAGATGTATCTCTCTCCCTCTCCCTTCCTCTCTTTCTCTCTCTCTCTCTCCCTCTCTCCCTCTCTCTCTCAAGTTAATAAAAATATATTTTAAAAATAGAAAGCTAATCCTTTCCCACTTTTAATTAATTATTCAATTATTTATAACAGTAGCACTAATGATTATTAATTTTATTTTTTGGGTTATAATTCAACTAGAGGCCTGATACACAAAATTCATGCAAGGGACTTGGCCCTCACAGCCGTGGCGGCTTGCCTTAGCCCTCGCAGCTCTGTCTTTGTCCAGAAGGTTGTCCGGAAGGATGTCTGGAAGGCCGTTAGGCTGTCTGGTCTAATTAGCATATTATGCTTTTATTATTATAGATACTGCATTATTTTTGTTTTTCAAATTCTTCAGCATTGGCCATTGGCTGCTCTTTTAAGTAATTAGCCACTGTAAACTGACCATGAGATTCATTGCATGTGTGGGGTGAAACTGCAGGGTCTTTCATAAATTGCAAAAGGACACTTTACTTCACAGAAAGTGTTCTTTTTCCAGAAACTGATTCAAATCTGGATTGTATGAAAGTTTTTTGATTCAAATCAGGCTTCCATTAATAAGATTTGTTGTTATTATTATTAGTGTTATTGCTATTATTATTGAGTGAAAATTACCTCAGTAGGTTTCCCAGTTATTTTTGTTCTACACTTTCATGATTAATCTCCTATAATAAAGGTACATCTCTGTGAATTACCATTTTTATTACCACTTTACACAGGCTTCTGGAAGCTATACAATAACTTGGTTCCATCATTCCAAGACTTAAGGAAGACACTATCAGGGAAGCTTCAGGGAGGCTTCAATAGCAGCATGTCCCACTTTCATCATCAACCCCAATTCCTCTTTTCCTCAGTTATAACAAAAGAAAATGTATTTATTTCTGGATATTTTAGGGAATATAGTTTGGAGATTAATAAATAGCTTGAAAATGTTGAATGCATTCCAACCTATCTATCTCATCAATGTATTGATTTAAACCTCTATATTAACTAATATTTCAACTTTTTATTATAGGATAACTCTGAATCATTCATTTATTAATTACCTGAGGAACTAGTGGATTGCCTCCCATCTACTCAAAGATGCATAGAGAATCCACCATTTCTGATAGATGCACTAAATTCAATAATTTCAGCTCAATGTAAAATTAATGTCTGCCCTAGACATGGGATATTAGAATTCATCCAAACGTAAGTTTTCATATTTCTGTTCAAATAAATGAGCAAAACTCAGACAGTGTGGTTCAGTGGTTGAGCATCAACCCATGAACCAGGAGGTTACAATTAGATTTCCAGTTAGGGCACATGCCCTGGTTGCAGGCTCCATCCCCAGTAGGGGGCGTGCAGGAGGCAGTCAATCAATGATTCTCTCTCATCATTGATGTTTCTAGCCTTCTCTCCCTCTCCTTTCCTCTCTGAAATTAATTAAAATGTATTTAAATAAATAAATAAACAAACAAGCAAAATCTTGTAAAACTCTTAATATGTAAACTTTTTGTTTCTTCGTTTATGCATGCTTGCCATCTTGTGGTTAATGCCCAGTTATTCTGATACATGCTATGGGTCCTAAGATAGTCTAGTAGTGGTGAATGCAAACACAAGGAGAAATTTAAAGGTAACTCCTTTCTATGAGGTAATTACAGAGTTTCTAAGCAATGCCTGAACCACTTCATGAGGCAGAGGAAGATGGATCCTTCTGTTGACAAGACAGTCAGGTTGTGCTTTCAAATTCAGGACTCATTCTAATTCTCAGTCATCACTCTTTCCCAATCAACACCCTAACATTCATTCACAGAAGACATATGGAGAGCTTGTGAATTAAATCAACTTTATAATTAAGGAATCTGTAGAATCAAGATTTAATAACTGACTAAGTCACCTCTTCTGTTGTAAGATGATTGAAACATTAAAGTTATATTTTCTTTCTTTAAGCTCTCTAATGCATATGGAAGCAGCCAGGCTACTGTATTAGCTTTGCATTTATTATTTAAGTTTATTCAAACTTGCTTTTAGTAGGCACTTAATTCTAGGTAAGCTCTAACTTCCTAATGTGTGAACGTAGACTACCAGCATTTAATTGCCTAATGGAATTTTTGTTGACTTCAGATCTAACCAGGTTAATAAATTGACCCCAGATTGTTACTGCTTTCAGAGTCTGTTACCTGAAAATGCTCTTTGTATATCAAGTGAAGTTTCTGAGAGCAGAATCCACCCTAGCTATTTAAACATAAATCTATTGAATACAGAGTAATGAATGGCTTAAGGAATTATCAAGAGAGCTGAAGGCAAATGTTAAGATGAACTTGCTAGAATGGTCTCAAAGCAAATTCACAAAATTGAGTCTTCATTTTTGTGAGAAAGGAAATATAGTGCTATGTTAGTTCTAGTCTTCAGGAAACTAGTACTCTATTTCTATAAGGTTTAGGATCATCTGAATCTGTTATGATCTAATATATATATATATATGTGTATATATATATATACACACACATATATATGTTAAAATTGAGTGGGAAGGATTTAGTCTATCCCACTCTCATTTTGTACACAAATTGCAAGATTACCTTACTTTAATGGCAGTGCTAGAAGTAAAACCCAGACAAGTTCTTGGGTAATTCAGTCATTTATGACACGTTACTTTACTTGTAGTCCATAAGCCTGCAATGTGATGGGGAGGGGAGCAGGGTGGAGTGCTTAAAAAAAAATGTTAACGATTTAAAATAAACTTTGAGTCATCTGGAAAATATTTATGAAAATACTGATAACTAGTCTCTGCCCCCAAACTTACTAAGCTAGACATTTTATTTAGTAAGCTCCCTAGGTATTTCTTACATGATTAGAAATGACTGAGGAGGAGTTACTCTGTACAAGTTACCATCTGGGAACACTTACGTTGCAGGTTCTTGTCTTCCCTCAGCTATTGAATGAGTCTCTTTGGAGCTGAGGCCTTGGAATCTGAATTCTATCTGGTCTGTAGGTGATTCTCTTGTATTTAAAGTTTGAGTACTCCAGGATTATGTATCTCAGTCAAGTTTTGTGTAACATCCACCGCTCAATCCTCATGTTTATTTTCTTGCAAGTTTGATTTCTAAAGTTTTCTTAGTACTATTGTCCTGCTCTGGCTAGTCTCAAGACTTCATCTTGAGAAAATTTAGAATTCACATGTGTCTGATAAGCCTGGCTGTACCTTTCAATACTTTAAAGCTAAAAGAATCTTTTGAGTAGCTTTTCATCAACTGTCAGTATTACAAGCCTCTGGTGAATTGCCTATACTTTTTGTCCATTAAAAGGTGACAGTCACCCTAGCCGGTTTGGCTCAGTGGATAGATCATTGGCTTGAGGACTGAAGGGTCCCAGGTTCAATTCCAGTCAAGGGCACATGCCCAGGTTGTGGGCTCAATCCCCAGTGTAGGGGGTGTGCAGGAGGCAGCCGATCAATAATTCTCATCATTGGTGTTTCTCACTCCCTCTCCCTTCCTCTCTGAAATTAAAAAAAAAAAAAAAAGGGGCAGGGGCTTTGGTTT
>NW_005370555.1:0-8229 GCF_000412655.1 Myotis brandtii | reverse complement strand
AGGATTTTAAAAAGATTCCCAGGTGATTCTAATGTGCCGCCAAGGTTGAGAACCACTGATCTAGGGCAAGAGTCCTTATTTGTCATCACTATATCCCCAACACCTGTCATCAGTAAGTAAAACCTAAGTGAGTTAATCACACATTCAAAAGTCCTTTAACTGTTCTAATATTTAACATGAACTTCTACACATATTTATTACTAGTGAAAGCCAGTACAAAAATGAAAGTAATCCTATTAGTCTGGATTTTGAGATTAAAGAAAAGTGATTTAAATCCCAGTTTGAAAGATACAATCTCTGTGACAAAAAAAAAAACTCTGGACCTCAGTTTCCTCCTGTTCATTCACCTGTAAATTAGAAATAATAATACTCACTTTCTAAGAGGTTTTTTTAAAAATAAATATTGCTTACAGTTTTCCTAATTGAAGTAGAGTGTGCAGAATATTTTAAACAGATGTTTAAAATTTTTCTTTCTTTAATTCCCAAATCCCTAAGTCAGTTGTAGATCTTCCAACTAACGTGCAGTTCTCCAGAAAGTTGAACGCTTACCAGTTTATTATAGTTTCATGCATTTTACTTGATATATTTTACATTGTCTGTTCTCTGCATACATTTTTACATACATTTTAGTTTGTGAGGTAGTTAATCTAACTGAAGAAAAATACCTCTGACTAAAAGATGATAATAATTGTAGGTGCCTCATAAAGTTATTGGCAGGATTAAATGAGCCAATATAAAGAAAACAATAACTCTAGCATCTGGTAATTGCTTAAAAAATTTTATTTTATTTTCTATCTCTCTTTCTTCTCCTTCTCATTATATTATAATTATTATTAACTAGAGGTCCTAGTGCAGTGATGGCGAACCTTTTGATCTCGGCGTGTCAGCATTTTGAAAAACCCTAACTTAACTCTGGTGCCATGTCACATATAGAAATTTTTTTATATTTGCAACCATAGTAAAACAAAGACTTATATTTTTGATATTTATTTTATATATTTAAATGCCATTTAACAAAGAAAAATCAACCAAAAAAATGAGTTCACGTGTCACCTCTGACATGCGTGTCATAGGTTCGCCATCACTGTCCTAGTGGCTTCCGGCTGCCAGCTGCTGGCCTGGGCCTCCCTCCCTCCCCCCGGCCGGCCCTGCCCCCTGGTCGAACTCCCGGACAACTCCCAGTTGAGGGGACAATTTGCATACTACACTTGTATTATATAGGATAAGAATTTTAATATATATAAGTTACAATCATTTAATATATTTATATAGATGTTTATATTTTGCTCCCAACTTCCTGGTGATGGTGACAATTGATTTCATGCAAATGCCAAATAAAATCAAAAGTTTCATTTCTATTACCTGCTAAGAATGGTAAGTTCAGAATTTCACATCTATCCTGACATTCTTTCCAATTAAATGCCCTATATCTCTTCAAAAGAGGCTTCTACTTAAAACATAATCATTAGATTCTTTTTTTTACTTCATCCAAGTACATTTGAATAGAATATTTGGCAGAATACTCTGAAGCAATATCTAGCTTTTTCAAATTTATTGAGTAGAACATTTGAGAAATTTTAATATGGAACTAACAAAGGGAAAATAACTGTAATGAAGCAAAGAGTGTTTTGAGAGAGTATGAATAATAGAAGTCATTGATAAGAACTTTATCCTTTTAATGTTACTAGTACATTCACTTACCAGAGAAAAACATAACCTTTTGAAAAGCATCTTTAAAAGCTTGCTTTACTTGCTGGTTCCTCAGGGTATATATAAACGGATTCATCATAGGAGCAACCGAAGTATTCAGAATAGCTACTCCTTTGGTCAACGATGCCTTTTCTTTTGCTGAAGGGTTGGCATACATGAATATGCAGCTTCCATAAGAGATGGAAATGACAATCATGTGAGAGGAGCATGTAGAAAATGCCTTTTTTCTCTGGCTGGCAGAAGGCAGTCTTAGAATTGTCCTAATGATGAACGTGTAGGATAGAATTATTAACGCCAAAGTGAAAAGCAGAATCACTATTGCAGAGTAAAAACCAATCACTTCCAGGAGCCAGGTGTCTGAGCAGGATAATTGCAAGAGGGGGTAATAGTCACAAGCAAAGTGATCGATGACATTGGAGCCACAGTAATCTAACTGGAGAAAAAGAATAACTGGTGGGAAGATATTTAAGAATCCTGCCAGCCAAGCACAAAAGACAAGCAATATGCAGACTCTTTTGTTCATGATAGTTGTATAATGCAGGGGCTTGCAGATGGCTACATAGCGGTCATAGGACATGGCAGTTAGAAGGTAAAATTCAGTTATACCCATGAAGATGAAGAAAAACAATTGAGCTGTGCAAGTATTGTATGAAATAGTTTTGTCTCTGGTGATAATTGTGCCTAAAAATCTAGGAATACACACAGTTGTAAAGGATATTTCTAACACAGAGAAGTTCCTGAGGAAGAAATACATAGGGGTCTGTAGATGAGAATCCACCAAGGTGAGAGTGATGATGGTGAAATTTCCAGAGACACTTAATATATATGTGATAACTAAAAAGAGAAAAATCACAATCTGAAGCTCTGGATCATCTGACAGTCCTAGAAGAATGAATTCTGAGGGTACTGTGCGATTTCTCATTGCGGATCCTTCCCCCTGCTTTACAACAGAAAATGTATTTCCCCTACAGAACATAAAAAAGTTAAAACAGGTTTGAGAATTGAGTATGGAATTTTAAAAATATCTATGATGATAAATAATCTATGAAATTCAAAAACACGTTTCCCTTCAGCCACTCTCTCCAATTTCCATCAACCTTCATTGAAGTAATGAATATTAACTGAAATTAAATATAATCTCTTTTCTTTGAAAATACATGACCATGAAAAAAATCTTGTGCTAATATTTAAACAAAAGCTATTTTTCTAATGTTTCTTTAAAATTAAGCTTGCAACTATTCTTTAAAATATTTAGCTCCTTTTAAAATATTCTAACATCGTTAGGAGGTATTACTTCTAATATGGAATCACTTTTTATAATCTGATTTTTATAACAGAATACCATTAAACTTAGAAAAAGTAATTGAACAACCCAAAACTTATTTCTGAATTCCTGCTTTAGGACTCCATTAATAGTCTTCTTGATATTAAAAAATTACTTAACTTTTAATATAAAAAGGAATGCAAACCCACAAATACATATGCAAATAACATTTTTAAACATTTGAATAAAATAGAATATTATATTGAAGAATAACAAATTTACTTACTTCTTGGTTCTTCTTGATTTAGTCTCAAATTTAACTGTCTAATTGGCTTAAATATTTATATAACTTCAGAGTTGATAAATTGAGTTAGCAATTTATTTTATTTTTATTGTATGGTCAGAACAAGTGTGGAAACTTAACTTTTTCATGATTCTCAGGGATCATAGTTCTCTCCCTTTTTTTTTTTAAGACTAGTAATAGTTGACAATATCCTTTATTCCTGGTACTGTAAAATTTTTGGAACATATTATCATACAACTCATTTCTGCTTTTTGTCTCTCACCTGAGATCCAATTACACCTGGGTGGACAAGTAAATAAATAAATAAAAACATTTATTAAAGATTTTCTTTGTATTTATGGAAACATTTCAAATAAATATTTTGTAATTCTATGATTACACACCTATAAAGCCTAAATATATTTTCCTTATACTTCAGAGACTGTGATATTTTCCTGCAAATGCTGTTTTAAGAAATAGGAAATAGGAATGTTCTTCTTTATATATGTCACACGAGAGGAACTGGACTTATTTTATCTGTGTCTTTCCTGTTGGCTCAGGGGAGTTCATTAAGTAAGCGGAGTGGCAAAGAGAGGCATCATTAACAGATACAGATGATTCATTTTTATAAATATTGATAAAGATTAAAAAACAAAATGGTTGAGGTAAATGAGGCAAATATATAAACAAGATGTATATTGAGTGTGTGAAAGTTTGATTTATAATATGACTCTTCTATCATTGTCCATTTTTTCTCATAAAGATTCTGGACTTAAACCGCAGGAAGGTTCATGTGCTTACAGTTCCTGAATTTTGGCAAACTAGAGAGGAGTTCTTTACTGTCCCAGAATGAAATGGTACAAAACACTGCATTGGATTTCTAGTATGACTTGATTGTTTTCTAAAATGAACAATATGTTAAAGACTGATGAGGAGTTTTATCCCAATATTGACTCTGAATTGACAGAAACCCTTCCCATGGCCCATTGCTACTAATATAGCAATATTTGTTATGAGTTGCTTTTATTGCTTTTGACTACTTTCCTTCACCATATCATTTACTTTCATGCCCAGCCGGAATGGCTCAGTGGTTGAGCATTGACCTATGAACCAGGAGGTCATGGTTTGATTCCCAGTTAGGGCACATGCTTGGGTTGGGGGCTTGATCCCCAGTGTGGGGCCTACAAGAGGCAGCCAATCAATGGTTCTCTCTCATCATTGATGTTTCTATCTTTTTCTCCCTCTCCTTCCTCTCTGAAATTAATAAAAATAAAAAAACAAAAACAAACAAAAAAATCTTTCATGAAATCCTAACATTACTAAATTCCTTTGCTTATATTTGTGAATATGACATCTTTTTGTTGTGAGAATATTTATAAACCAAGAAAATAAATATTTGGAAATAAGGTATTGGATATTTTTAACTTGTTTATTTTCACATTTTCTGCAATGAGAGATATAAATTTTATAACTAGAATATAATATTCACATACTATATATACACATGTATAATATGAACTTTACATTTATCAAGTTAGTCTTATTTATTCACAATTATAAATAGGGACATAAACTATGTGTGCATTTAATGTCAGGAGTGAAAGATGAGAATATATGAAATTGAGGTAGAAGGAAAAAGAAAGAATGAACAAAGTACTAGTTACAACATAGGACAATATGTAGACATCAAGATGTGTTGAATTTATACTTGATATACATTAAAATAGTCATTAAAATTATTAAACACTAGAGGCCCAGTGCAGGAAATTCGTGCATGGGGGGGGGTGTCCCTCAACACGGCCTGCACCCTCTCCAATCTGGGACCCCTCAGGGGATGTCCAACTGCCAGTTTAGGAAATCCCTCTCACAATCCAGCAGTCAGACATCCCTCTCACAATCTGGGACTGCTGCTCCTAACTGCTCGCCTGCCTGCCTGCCAGATTGCCCCTAACTGCTTTTGTCTGCCAGCCTGATCACCCCCTAACCGCTCCCCTGCCAGGCTGATCACCCCCAACTGCCCTCCTCTATGACCTGATCACCCTCAACTGCCCTCCCCTGTTGGCCTGATCGCCCACAACTGCCCTCCTCTGATGACCTGATCAACCACAACTGCCCTCCCTTGCCAACCTGAACAACCACAATCGCACTCCCCTGCCGAAAAACTGCCTCCTCCACTGGGACCTGCCTCCTCCACACAAGGTGGTGGAGACACCAGGACTGGCCTCCTCTGCACCACACAGAGCTGCAGGACCCCTGGGCCTCACAGCGCAAAGCAGCCACCGCTATGTTCATGGCCATCTTGTGGTGGCCATCTTGTGACGTCATCATGCGAGGGTGCTGCACAAGGGCGTGACTCCAACTAGGTTTTTATTATATAGGATATTTCAGTAGAAATAGTGAAACAATTTGTCTACTTATGGAAATTCTTTTCAATTGCCTTTGTTTTATCCAAATACTGAATCTATTTATATTTTGTATTTTAAACTCTTTAATAAGAATACCTGTAGTGATATTTTTTAAAGGTTTTATTGATTACCAGGCCTTGATTATACACTTAAATTATCTCATTTCCCTAACAAACAGACAACAAATAAGCTTTGAGGTATTATTATTTTTTATATTGAGTCTGACACAGGTAGAAATTAAGTATCTTACCTTCACCACATTCGTATTTGTGAGTAATGCAACCTTAATTGATTTTCTTAGAGAAAAAGAGAGTGAGTTTCTATCTCACAAAGCACTGCATTTCATTTGAAAATTCTTATTAGACATGTTTCTTTTCCATAATATATTTTCTCAGTCTCCTAGATGCTGAGTTGCCTGTCTCTCTTTCTTGATCACTCTCTCACTCCCTTATTTTCTACTTTTATTATTTATTACTAGTTCCTAATAGCTTTTTAGCTTTAGACTGACTAATACCCATTACCCTTCTGTCCACAAGCTAGTAGGACATCTGCTTTTAAATATTGTATCCAGTTATGTGCAAGTAATTATCAGGTTGATTAGTGGCTAGGTTTTATTTATTAAATATATTTTTATTGATTTCAGAGAGAAAAGGAGAGGGAGGGAGAGATAGAATCATCAATGATGAGAGAGAATCACTTATTGGCTGCCTTCTGCATGCCCCGACTGCAACCTGGACATGTGCTCTGACAGGGATTTGAACTGTGAACCGCTGGTTTGTAATTGACTAGGTTTTAAACCAATGAAATACATAGTTCAGCCCAGCAGGAGTAGCTCAGTTGCGTGGAGTGTCCTGCACTGAAAGAGTGTGGTTGTGATTCCCAGTCAGGGCACATACCTGGTTTTTGGGTTTGATCCCCAGTTGGGGCACATGTGAAAGACAACTGATCTATGCTTCCCTCTCACTTCAATCTCTCTCTCTCTCTCTCTCTCTCTCTCTCTCTCCATCTCTTCCTCTTTCTAAACATGTCCTTTGGGAAGGATTTAAAAAGAAATACATAGTACAATTACCAGGTTTCACTCCTCACAGAAAATGGAGGAAGAAATTAAATTACAAATAATATTTTGCCATAGCATGTTCAAAATTCAAAAACAAAATTTATTAAATCAGAGTTGGTAAAGGATCCAAATATTTTAAGACTTCTCTGAAAACCATGCAAACTTATCACAATATTATTGACCATATTCCCCTTCACCTTTTTTGCCATCCCCCACCCCGCCCATCTGGTAACTATTCTCTTTGGTCTCTGTTTCTATGAGTGTGTTTTTGTTTTGTTTTGTATGTTCATTTGTTTTGGTGCTTTTTTTAGATTCCACATATAAGTAAAACCATACAGTATTTGCCTTTCTCTGTCTGAGTTATTTCACTTAGCATAATACCCCCGAGGTTCATACATGTTGTTGCAAATGGCAAGATTTCATTCTTTTCTATGCTGAGTAATATCCCACATGTACTTTATTCATTCACCTATTAATGGATATCTAGATTGCTTACATATCTTGGCTATTGTAAATAATACTCCAATGAACATAGGGGTGCATATATCTTTTCAAATTAGTGGGGGGGGGTTTCTTCGGTTAAATACCCAGATGTGGGATTGCTGGGGTCATATGAAAGATCTATTTTTAGTGCTTTGAGAAATCTCCATACTTTCCTCCATAGTGGCAGCATCAACTTCCAATCCCACCACAATGCACAAGGTCTCTCTTTTCTCTACATCCTCACCTACATGTGCTTAACATTTTTCTTTTCTCTACATCCTCACCTACATGTGCTTTTTAACATTTTTATTGTTGTCACTATAACATATGTCCCCAATTCTCCCTGTTCTTTATCCACCTTCACCCAGCCTCCCTCCTCCTTCCCTCTGGCCATCACCATATTATTGTGTGTGTCTATGAGTTATGCCTATATGTTCTTTGGTTAATCCCTTCACCTTCTTTCATCCAGCCATGTTGTTTTTTGTTGACTTTTTGATGATAGCCACTCTGACTGTGTTCGGTGATATTTCACTGTGGTTTTGATTGCATTCCCCTGATGAGTGATGTTGATGAACATCTTTTTACATGTCTATCGGCCATTTCTCTAGTTCTCAGAGGTTATGTTTTAGCAAAAATGTTACCTACAGCCCAAGATCTGGATGCTTGGTGGGCTCCTTGCTGTTGGGTTATTGTTATTCGTTGGAATTCCCATGCAACAGAGAAAAATGCATTTATAAAAATAGTCCTAAATTGACATTTTGTATTCCAGTACATTAACATGTAATTTTTCTTCTCTTATACCACATTTGTATCTCTTTTCCTCTGCACTTAGAAGTCTGACTCCAACAATCTATTTACTTGTCAAGTACTCAATTCTACAACACACACACAAAATATTTTAATGGGAATTGTTAAACTCCCATTATTATTTTTAAAAATCTACTAAATAAAGTTCAAAAAACTTTTTGCAGTGTCTGTACTACTGATGACCAATTATCAAAATACTATCTTGAACAATTACTTGTAT
>NW_005370554.1:22338-22762 GCF_000412655.1 Myotis brandtii | reverse complement strand
TCCTTTCCTCTCTGAAATCAATATTTTTTTTAAAAAAGAATTAAAAGAAGCAATAGCCACAAAGGTCTACCTGTTTTCCAGTTCCATCCATGTGAAATGCCCTCATAGGAAATATGTAAATCCAGACAGTGGATTTACCTGGGATGGCAGGGGTGTGATGGGCATGATTACTACGTGTGGGACCCTCTCTGAGGACTAAGGAAAAGTCTACAGCTAGAATATGGGATGGTTACAGCACTCTGCACATATACTAAATGCTGGTCTATTGTGCACATTAAACCAGTGACATTTAGGGCATGCAAACCATATCACAATGAAGTTGGGATAAAAAACAATTTGAGAGAGATCACCTCTCACTACCTATTTCAAGTGGGCCTGTGTGCCCTAGTCAGTGTGGCTCAATGGATAGAGCGTCGGCCTGCAG
>NW_005370554.1:16558-21176 GCF_000412655.1 Myotis brandtii | reverse complement strand
AGCTGCTGGTCCCCAGTGAGCACAGAGCAGAGGCACAAAGCAGGGTTCCCCACCCTGGCTTCCCAGCTGAGGGCCCTCACTGACCCAGGGACAGACCCACAGCGCCCCCTGCTGGTCCAGAGTCCAGATTCACTAATGACCACATGGGTAACCTGGAGCTGAGCAGGGAGAGACTGAGGCTCTGGAATTCAGCCCTGCCTTTCCCACCCCCTCCCTCTCAGGGCAGGGACTTCTCACCCCCCAGGGATCCCTGATTGTACTGCAGGTGTCCCTAGGTCTTATTCCTTAATTTAAAGACATGGCCTCATCCTGGCCCGTTTGGTTCCCAGGTTGTGTGCTTAATCCCCAGCAGGGGGCAGCCGATCACTGATTCTCTCTCATCATGGATGTTTCTATCTCTCTCCCCCTCTCCCTCCCTCTCAGAAATTAATTTTAAAATATATTTTTTAAAATTTATTTTTCATATATTACATATTAAAATATATAAAATTCAGGTAACGGCATTATTCCCACAGAAATTGACCAGGTTACGCCCCTAAGGAAATACTGGAGTTGATATTGTGACATGAGCAGACTGGGTCTGACACATGGTACGCTCTAGAGAAGGAGCTGTTGAGTCAGGAAACACACGCACTGAGGACGGCGAAAGAAGGGCTCAGCCGGGGCCCCTGGGACTGCAGTGTCCTCCTCCTGAGCACCCTCCTGGCAGCTTCGCCCCTTCTTGGCCAGCCTCGATGCTGCCCCCCAGAGCTGCACGGCAGTCATGAGCCTCGTCCTCAGGCTGGGGCCCGTGATGGTCAGACAGCTTGTGTTCCCCAACTTGGAGCCAGCGACGCGACATGAGATCCCCGGGGGCCGAGAACATCTGAGCATCCGTGTTGGGGCCTCACCTACGTCCATCTCACTCCTGCTTATTTTGGAAATCCCCCAAATTGGATATTACTCCTATTGATCGGCCTCTTTGGCCCAACTCCCCTCCCCCTCAGCCCACCCCCCTGCCAGCACCGTCCACCACGGTGCTCCTTGTGCCGCTTTAGTTTTTCTCTCATAGCACAGCGTCAGTGGCTGGTAACGAGCAGATACAGAGCTTTTAGTATTTATTTTTTAAATATATTTTTGAGTTCAGAGGAGAGGAAGGGAGAGGGAGAGAGAGAGAGAAACATCCATGATGAGAGAGATTCATTGATCAGCTGCCTCCTGCACGCCCCCTACCGGGGTCCAAGCCCGCAACCCAGGCATGTGCCCTCAACCAGAATCGAACCTGGGACCCTTCAGTCCACAGGCCAACATTCTATCCACTGAGCCAGACTGGCCAGCGCAGGTGGCATTGCTTTGGATTTGCTTGTGGTTCAGAAGAGACTTGTAAGTCCTTCAGATAAAAATTCCTGTTTGCCGCATCCCTGGAGCGTCCAAGGGCTGTTTCCCAGCGTGAAACCTTCAGAGCCAGCTCCTTCCCAGAACAGCCTCACCTCCCCCCACACCCCTGTTCTCCTTCAAACGTTTCATGGGGCGGACCTGCCTCAGCGGAGTGGCCCAGTCGCTGAGAGTCCCGGCCTCACTGACATCTCCGCGTGGCGCGGGCTTGAAGTCGAAGGTGGTGATGGCCGATCCTGCCTCGGTGCTGAGGGAGCCTTTGGGGGCACCTGGGGCACAGAGAGCTCACCAGTCACCTTTCAACGGGGAGAGGGTTCTGTTTGCTCAGCCTCCCAGGAGCCACAGACACCTGCTTCCCCGGGGCCTCAGGAGGCGGCAACAGTTGCGGGAAACAGGCCGCAGTCAGCACAGCAGAGGGAATGCAAACTCTTTCTTGGCTCAGCTTCCTGGGAGGTGGGCTTGGGGCCTCCGGGACCCAGCGGCCCAACAGAAGCACTCAGACCACCCACCCTCGGATTCACGCCTGACTGGGCCGCGCTGCCTGTCCCTCCTGGAGCCAATTCAGCGGAGACAGGGTGGAATCATGAGCATTGATTCCCTTCCTGCCGGCAGCCTGGGAGAGCAGCGGGTCACCCACAGAAACCTGCTCTGCCCCCCATAAGCCCGCTGCTTGTATTGGGGAGAAGGACAAGGATTACAGGGACGTAGGCAATGGGTGTGCCAAGTGGGCGGTTCACAGGTAATGTGGCTGGTGATTCACAAAGGCTGCGGGTCTTCAAAGGGCTGGCGGCTCTGGGTTCTGCAACCAGGCTGGTCATCTTTCCATGATTTGGGCAGCTCCCTGGTGGGGAGGATGGGCCGCAATCCCGGGTGAGCTCCCAGGTCCCAGGTGTAACTCCCAGGCAGGTGAGAAGGTGCCTCCTATAATCAGAACAACACAGTCACGGTTAACAGAGCAGGATGAACCTTTCTTACAATTCCAGCTGGGCCCCAACATTCCATTTCTGCCCCTGTCAGGTTCAGCCACCTCCTTCCTAACCCATCAGCCCCCTGGAGGGCTACGTAGTCCTACGACCTGATGTACGTCCATGTCGACATGATCAGGCTGTGAAGACCCATTTCTGCCCCTGTCAGGTTCAGCCACCTCCTTCCTTACCCATCAGCCCCCTGGAGGGCTACATAGTCCTACGACCTGATGTACGTCCGAGTCGACATATCAGGCTGGGAAGATACTGCCAATAGATAAACAACATTGTCCACGGAGGACGATAAGGAAACATTACTCAGCCCTGGGTCCCAGGAAAAGACATGGCCCCTGAGTGAGTGACAAGGGATGTCACCCTGAGTTGGACGGGGCTCCAGGCAGGTCAGGGGTGACAGCCCCGGGCAGGAAGGGCACGCTGAGGGTTTGAGGCTCACTTCCCCATGGCCCTGGGGCACCGTGTAAGTGTTACTATTGCCGTGGAAAGTCGCACAGTAATACTCAGCCTCGTCCTCGGGCTGCAGCCCTGAGATGAGCAGGAGCCCCGCGTTGGCCGAGGCGTCTTTGGTTCCAGAGAAGTAGCTGGGGACCCCGGAGCCCTGGGTCTTATCTGAGTCTGATTTATATCTCAGGAGAAACCGGGGGGGGCTCCCTGGCTTCTGCTGGAACCAGGAGATATGGTAGCCCGCAACGACAGAGCCACTGCTCAGAGAGCAGGAGAGTCTGGCTGATGCTCCCGGAGATGCAGAGAGGGAGAGCGGCTGAGTCAGCACAGGCTGGGACAGGGACCCTGCGGACACAGACACTCGTGGGTGATAAGGTGAGAAACGGGGACATTTCCCAGGCTTCTGAGCGAGGCGGGAGTGCAGCAGGGATGCCCCTGGTCCCCAGGCCTGTGCCTACCTGTGCAGTGAGCGAGGAGCAGGAGGAGGAGAGGAGCCCAGGCCATGGTACCAGCAGCCCGGCTCTGACCTGAGCTGCAGCCCCTGGTCCAGGCCTCTCTTATCTTCACGGGCCTCCAAGGGGAGGGGCTGCGCACACAAATTTGTTTCCTTCCTGGAGAACCTGCACCACACTGGCCGCCCCCTCCCCACCCCTCAAGCCTGAGCTGGGCTGTTAGACAGACTAGAGCTCTAGGGTGAGTCTCAGAGTGTCCCCATGGGAGACATGAGGGAGGAGGCAGCTGCTGGGACCTTCTCCGTGTCTGTGAGCAGGACTCTGCCCAGCCCAGAGGACACAGCCCCTGAGTCCCCATCAGCAAACACAGGCACCAAGGCCCAGCCCTGGGGAGTTTGGGGAACTGGACAGCTGAGGGCACCTGGATCCTGACGCAGACCCACAGCGCCCCCTGCTGCTCCCTGTTCCAACTGCAGTCTCTTTAGTGGGATGGTGTTAGGATGTAAGCCTGATGGCCAGGTCACTGTCATTCCTCCACCATCCATGGGCCTCAGCCCTCCACTGGCCCAAGGTGCCGGACATTCCTAAGCAGCCCGTGCCCTGAGGGAGTGTTTGACTGCTGCGAGCGAGAGGAGTGGGAAACGTGGCCCCTGTACAGGCCAGAGCTAACGGGGGTGAGAGTGCAGGGGGCTCTGGGAGCAGAGGCCTGAGAAGACACGAGAATGTAAAGGACAATGTAAACACACCAACAAGCAGAAATAGACTGAGAGTTACGGAGAGCTGACTGATGGTGGCCAGAAACGAGGGGTTTAGAAGACGGGGTGAAAGGTGAGGGAAGGACAGATTGGAAGTTGAAAAAGAATTATGGGGGTGGGACGGGCAGCACAGGAAAGACGGCCAATAATATTGCAATAACTATGTGGGGTGCCAACTGGGTTCGGGAAGTATTGGGGGGAACTTTGTAAATCTATAACTGTCTAACCCTATGCTACACACAGGAAATTAATGTAAAATAATATTGAATGCAAGCTGTAATTGAAACCGTTTTTTTAAAATAAACCCTTAGAAAAATTGCTTAATGTAAAAAAGTAATCTTTAAACATATATTACAGTGTCATGAGTTAAAATAAATTGGATTTAGTCTCACATTAGAAGGCTTTTGCGTATTTTAATTTGAAATTAAGATCATGCTTCAGAAAGACCTCATAAGGGATGGGGTATTTATTAGGAGTCCAAAGTGGTGTACAGTCCCATAAAAACAGCTAATTTTAAAGCCTTCTCATTATTTTTATAAGACATACGGTAATTTCCGGTTGGTGCGCACATCGGATTCAGTTGCCATGGTAGACATTCTGATGGGCTTCG
>NW_005370554.1:7906-16117 GCF_000412655.1 Myotis brandtii | reverse complement strand
ACACACACACACATACACACACACATACATACACACACACACATACACACACACATACATACACACACACACACACACAAACACGGTGGTGAAGGCTGATCTTTCCTAAGAAATATCAGGGCCTCTGGATTCTCATGTGGATGGACTTCACCTTCTGTCCCATTGGGATGTTACTGTTGAAAAGGTGTCTCTGTTCTGCCTGTATTTGACTGTCATTGTCATATTGGCATTAATTTTAGTTCGTCTTAACTTTAAAGAGTCATCATGAATATTTCACACTGAAAGGGGGAAGAGTCACAGTGCGGAATCCTTGCCAGTGGAAACTGTTCTTTCACAGGGTCTCAGGAAAGCATCCCAGAGACTGAGGGCCAGGGGGCTGTGGCGTGGTGAGCGTCAGCTGGCTGACCCAGGTTCCCAGCGTCCCACCTCCGTCCACTCCCCCATAGAAAGTCCAATCTGTCCTCATCGGGGCCAGAAATGGGGCCAATGCCCAGAGACCCTGCGCCTTATGAAAGCTCAGCCCTTGGAGCCCGGTGGTCCGTGGGCCCCAGGCGGCTGCTACACCAACATCCCTGCTTCAGAGAGAATGTGTGAGTGAGTGCACAGGGCAAGAGGGGGCACTTGTTTGCTTAGCTGATTGCATCATGTATTATTTCCGCTTTGGGAAGGACCAGGGGCCCTTTGCAAACTAACCAGTCAATTTCCTAAGCTCCCTGGGCTGCTGGAGGGTCCACCGGAACCAACCTATTTCTTGGATCTTCTGGGATTGCGTCCCTTCCCGTCTGATCCTTTCCCAGGTGGCCTGACCGGCCTCCCTGTGCCATCCTGGCTCCTGCAGGCCATGTACTTGCCGCCCCCTTTGTTGTCCTATCCCTCCCCCCTGATCTGCGGGAACAGACCAGGAGTTCCCTGGAGGGTGTGAGGCGGAAACTTCCTAGGGAAGCAGGCGGCTCTGCTCCCGCGTGTACTGTGCTTAACAGTGTCTGTCCCCTTCACTCTCTTCCTTTGTGGATATTTAGCACCTACGCTCCCAGCATCACTTAAGCCACAAACCCCGGGGCTTAGGCCTGTGGTTACCAGTCAGGCATTTCCTGCCTCAGTAGATGTGTCAGGAGCCTGGAGCAAGGAGGCCGAGGTTTTTGTCGCACTTCCCCGTCTGTGTGTGTCACTGTGCTTAGCACTACTTTCATACACCTGACAGTAATAGTCGGCCTCGTCCTCAGGCTGCAGCCCCGAGATGAGCAGGAGCCCCGCATTGGCCGACGTGTCTTTGGATCCAGAGAAGCGGCTGGGGACCCCAGTTCCCAAGCTTGTACTTGTGTAGTAGTTCAGGAGGTACCGGGGAGGGTTCCCTGGCTTCTGCTGGTACCAGTATATCCTGTATCCACCAACATTGTAGCCACTGCTCAGGGTGCAGGTGAGTCTGGCTGATGCTCCCGGAGATGCAGAGAGGGAGGGCGGCTGAGTCAGCACAGGCTGGGACAGGGACCCTGCAGACACAGACACTCGTGGGTGATAAGGTGAGAAACGGGGACACTTCCCAGGCTTCTGAGCGAGGCGGGAGTGCAGCAGGGATGCCCCTGGCCCCCAGGCCTGTGCCTACCTGTGCAGTGAGCGAGGAGCAGGAGGAGGAGAGGAGTCCAGGCCATGGTGCCAGCAGCCGGGCTGCGACCTGAGCTGCAGCCCCTGGTCCAGGCCTCTCTTATCTTCTTCACGGGCCTCCAAGGGGAGGGGCCGCGCACACAAATTTGTTTCCTTCCTGGAGAACCTGTAACACACTGGCCGCCCCCTAAGCCTGAGCTGGGCTGTTAGACAGACTAGAGCTCTAGGGTGAGTCTCAGAGTGTCCCCCTGGGAGACATGAGGGAGGAGGCAGCTACTAGGACCTTCCCCGGGCCTCCAACATGCCCCACACTAGGGATGGAGCCTGCAACCCGGGCATGTGCCCTGACTGGGAATGAACCCTGACCTCCTAGTTCATAGGTCGATGCTCAACCACTGAACCATGGTGGTCGGGCTCCATGAAATCTTATTCTTATAGGAACGACAGGCCAGAAGGTAGATTCTCTCTGTGGTTAGCTTTGTCCTTTGGAGAAACAAGCCAAGGCCTGGAGGCTGTAATCACAGGATCATAGAATCCCCTGGTTACTCTCTGCCACACACACACACACAGACACAACACACACACACACACACACACAAAGGCACACTCACACATGTACACAGACACACACACACACACAGACACAGACACACACACAGAGACATACACACACACACACACACACACACACACACACACGAGGGTGGTGAAGCCTGAACTTTCCTAAGAAATATCGGGGCCTCTGATTGTCATGCGGGTGGACTTCACCTTCTGTCCCATTGGTTTGCTACTATGGAAAATATGTTGTCAGTTCCGCCTGTGTTTCACGGGCATTGTCGTTGTCATATCGGCACACATTTTAGTTCATCTTAACGTTTAAGAGTCATCATGCGCCTTTCACACTGAAAGGGGGAAGAGTCACAGTGCGGAATCCTTGCCAGTGGAAACTGTTCTTTCACAGAGTCTCAGGGAAAGCATCCCAGGACCCAGGGCGGGGGGCTGTGGCGTGGTGTCAGCTGGCTGACCCAGGAGCCAGCG
This sequence comes from Myotis brandtii, assembly GCF_000412655.1. Lineage (NCBI taxonomy): Eukaryota > Metazoa > Chordata > Mammalia > Chiroptera > Vespertilionidae > Myotis > Myotis brandtii. Next base: position 13,477 of record NW_005370554.1, on the reverse strand, counting down.
TCCCATATCTGTCCGTTCCCCGTGGGAAAGTACAATCTGTCCTCATCGGGGCCAGAAATGGGGCCAATGCCCAGAGACCCTGCGCCTTATGAAAGCTCAGCCCTTGGAGCCCGGTGGTCCGTGGGCCCCAGGCGGCTGCTACACCAACATCCCTGCTTCAGAGAGAATGTGTGAGTGAGTGCACAGGGCAAGGGGCTGTTACAGAGACAGAGGGGGGGAGAGAGAAAGAGAGAGAGAGATCGAGATCCTTTGTTTAGCTGATTATATTATCTCCGCTTTGGGAAGGACCAGGGGCCCTTTGCCAACTAACCAGTCCATTTCCTAAGCTCCCTGGGCTGCTGGAGGGTCCACCGGAACCAACCTATTTCTTGGATCTTCTGGGATTGCGTCCCTTCCCGTCTGATCCTTTCCCAGGTGGCCTGACCGGCCTCTCTGTGCCATCCTGGCTCCTGCAGCTCATGGGCTCGCCGCCCCCTTCGTTGTCCTATCCCTTCCCCCTGATCTGCGGGAACGGACCAGGGGTTCCCTGGAGGGTGTGAGGCAGTACCTTCCTAGGGAAGCAGGCGGCTCTGCTCCCGCGTGTACTGTGCTTAACAGTGTCTGTCCCCTTCACTCTCTTCCTTTGTGGATATTTAGTACCTACGCTCCCAGCATCACTTCAACCACAAACCCCGGGGCTTAGGCCTGTGGTTACCAGTCAGACATTTCCTGCCTCAGTAGATGTGTCAGGAGCCTGGAGCAAGGAGGCCGAGGTTTTTGTCGCACTTCCCCGTCTGTGTGTGTCACTGTGCTTAGCACTACTGTGGTACACCTGACAGTAATAGTCGGCCTCGTCCTCAGGCTGCAGCCCCGAGATGAGCAGGAGCCCCGCATTGGCCGACGTGTCTTTGGATCCAGAGAAGCGGCTGGGGACCCCAGTTCCCAAGCTTGTACTTGTGTAGTAGTACAGCAGGTACCGGGGAGGGCTCCCTGGCTTCTGCTGGTACCAGTATATAGTGTATCCACCAACATTGGAGCCACTGCTCAGGGTGCAGGTGAGTCTGGCTGATGCTCCCGGAGATGCAGAGAGGGAGGGCGGCTGAGTCAGCACAGGCTGGGAGAGGGACCCTGCAGACACAGACACATGGGAGTGAATAGAAGGCTCAGGGGGCAGGTGCTCCGGGTCCCCGAGGCCTGTGGCTACCTGTGCAGTGAGCGAGGAGCACGAGGAGCACCGGGGTCCAAGCCATGGTGCTCACAGCTGATCCTGGATCCTCAGAGCAGAGGCTGAGCTGCTCCAGGCTCCAGGCTCCTCTTATCCCCGCCCAGCTGGCTTCGCAGAGGAGGGGCTGCTCATGCAAATGTGCCCCACCCCCTGCCCTTCTCCCAGGGGCACAGATGGGCTGGGAGGAAGCAGCTGCTGGGGCCACACACAGCCACGTGCAGGGGACTCGGTCAGGCCCAGAGACGACACGCCTGCCCAGTTCTCATAAGAATCAAAGGGCCCAGCCCTGGGGTCTGGGGTCCCTGGAAGGCCGCCCAGCTGGGAGGCCCTGGTTTGCAGAAACCCTCATACACGGTCTCGCGGCGCCCTCTGCTGGTCCCAGGCGAGCCCCTTAACCCCCAACCTGCTCCAAAACCTGCTTCACCCAAGTCATTGAGTCCTGTGCTTCCAGCACCTGAGACTCATCCCTCAGGTGCAGCCTTGGTGTGACCATCCCTGATTCGGGCGCACAGGAACCCTGACCCAGGAGAGCCTGGCGCTCTGTGCAGCTAAGGACACAGCGAAGGGAACAGAGAGCAAAGAGGATCTGTCCCTGCGGGGGGCTCAGAGGAGCCTTTGCACACCCACAGGCCTTTGCACACCCACAGGCCTTTGCACACCCACAGGCCTTTGCACACCCACAGGCCTTTGCACACCCACAGGCCTTTGCACACCCACAGGCCTTTGCACACCCACAGGCCTTTGCACACCCACAGGCCTTTGCACACCCACAGGCCTTTGCACACCCACAGGCCTTTGCACACCCACAGGCCTTTGCACACCCACAGGCCTTTGCACACCCACAGGCCTTTGCACACCCACAGGCCTTTGCACACCCACAGGCCTTTGCACACCCACAGGCCTTTGCACACCCACAGGCCTTTGCACACCCACAGGCCTTTGCACACCCACAGGCCTTTGCACACCCACAGGCCTTTGCACACCCACAGGCCTTTGCACACCCACAGGCCTTTGCACACCCACAGGCCTTTGCACACCCACAGGCCTTTGCACACCCACAGGCCTTTGCACACCCACAGGCCTTTGCACACCCACAGGCCTTTGCACACCCACAGGCCTTTGCACACCCACAGGCCTTTGCACACCCACAGGCCTTTGCACACCCACAGGCCTTTGCGAATCTCCAGCCCCATTACCTGTGAACTGCCCATTTGGCACACCCATTGCCAACGTCCCCTGTACTCCTTGTCCTTCTCCCCAATACAAGCAGCGGGCTTATGGGGGGCAGAGCAGGTGTCTGTGGGTGACCCGCTGCTCTCCCAGGCTGCCGGCAGGATGGGAATCAATGCTCATATTATTCCTCCCTGTCTCTGCTGAATTGGCTCCAGTAGGGACAGGCAGCGCGGGCCCATGGCTTGTCCGGCTGCACTGAGACCACGCCCTGTGTGCTGGGACGTTTTTAATCCAGCTGTGCCTGTGCCAGTGCTGCACGTTAGAGACTTAGCTCTGTGGAAAGTTCTAAGATGAAACGGGACAGGGAGACCTTGAAGGGGACATTCTGGGGAGGCTGGAATAAATGACAGCAGAGAAAACTGGGGCGGGGTGTGGAAATGCACGTGTCCTGAGTCAGGATGCAGGGAGGCGACCGGCAGAACCCCAGGCTGGGAGAGTGGAAGCAATGGCCCAAGTGTCAGGTGGAGGACAGCAGCTCTGAGATTCAGGGATGCCCCGACACCGGTGAGGTCAGGAGGAGGAGCAGGTGTGCGGCTGGGTGTGGGGTTTGTGGTGCATTTGTCACACCGAGACCCTGGTCTAAACGTGGAGATGTGTCAGGAAAAATCAGCCCCGCCGGCGTGGCTCAGTGGTTGAGCGTTGACCTATGAACCAGGAGGTCACGGTTCGATCCCTGGTCAGGACACAGGTCCAGGTTGATGGCATCGATCCCCAGTGGGGGGCGTGCAGGAGGCAGCCAGCCCATGATTCTCTCATCATCGATGTTTCTGTCTCTCCCTCTCCCTTTGCCTCTGAAATCAATAACAAAATACTTATTCTAAAAAGCACTCACTTTCATACCTTTCTCTCCCCTGCCCCTCGGTCTCCCTCTCCCTCTCGCTCTTTTCCCCTGAAATGGGAATGGGATTGTTAGTCTGTTTCTAGGGTCTGAATCCTTCGCTGAGGTGTGAAGTGAGTTACATTCTAACAGTGGCCATTCAGAGGCACTGCCCCCAGATACACATGGACGAAGGCGTCCGTCTGCAGGGGAGCACGTGCCTGCTCCCCATGGAACGGCCTGAGCAGGACCAGGGGTTCGGCAGGATCACCTTCTCTCTTCTTTATTTTTTAACAAAAAAAATTCCTAAGTAATCAATTGACCTTATAGAAGCCTCGTCACCTACTTCCCAGGGAGCACATGGCAGGACTCCGTAGACAGCGAGGAATAGGAAGAAACATCCGAGGCTTCTAATGGCTCGGGACAGCGCCTCTCTGTCACCCATGTGCGATGATCTGCAGCAAGTTCGCAAGAACGGTTTTTGTCCCACTTCCCCCTTGCTCTCAGCCACTGTGCTACCCAAACGGCACTCCGATGCTATGAGATGCTCCGCAGAGGTACTCAGCCTCGTCCTCAGACTGGAGGCTGGAGATGGTTAAGTAGCGGTCGGCCCCGGAGCTGGAGCCCGAGAAGCGATCGGGGATCCCGTCCCCCTTGGTGTGGCTTCCGTCGCTCTTAAGGTACATGATGTACCGAGGGGCCTGTCCTGGTCTCTGCTGATACCAGCCAATATTGTAGGTGCTGTGCTCCCGGCTCAGGGTGCAGGTGAGCTTGACCACGGCTCCCAGGGAGGCAGAGGCAGACGGCGGCTGGGTCAGCACAGGCTGGGACAGGGACCCTGAAACACAGACACGCGTGATGTCCTGGAGGAAGGACAATGGGGAAGGACACTCCCAGCATGTGTGTGGGGGAGGAGGGGTCTCAGTGAGCTGGGAGCCAGGACCCTGCGGCCGTCCTGACCTGTGCAGTGAAGGAGGAGGGTGAGGAGGGAGAGTGGACGCCAGGCCATGGTGCAGACACCCAGGAGCTCTGCTGGGCCCACCGGCTGCAGGTCCTCTTATCCCCCAGACTCAGGGGAAAGCGTTCCTTATGCAAATGTGCTCCTTCTTCTGGCCAATAAAACCCCTCCCAGGCCCTGGTGCCAACCAATGGCCGGTGTGGTATCCAGGAGGGGTGGGACTGGGCAGGGCCTCCCCTAAGTCTCCCCAGGGCCCAAGGGGGGACTCTGAGGCTTGGCCCCATGGGCACTTAGCAGACATGAGGGGACAGGCGTGTGATTGCCCAGTGGAGAGCTTCCCAGACACCTGGGCCCGCTCAGCACCACATGGCTGCCCAGGCCGCTCAGCACCCAGGTCCCCCTCCTCCCACCTCGCTCCCAGGAGGCCTGCGCGGGGCAAGCACAGCAGCGGCCAGAGTCCGGGAAGGAAGGAGCAGCACGTTGGTGCTTCCGGGGGTTGGGGAGAGCCCCAGGCAGCGGAGAAGGCCCTTTTACTGATTTATTTATTTTTAAATATGTTTTTATTGGTTTCGCAGAGGAAGGGAGAGGGAGGGAGAGAGAAACATCGATGAGGAGAGAGAATCACTGATCAGCTGCCTCCTGCACGCCCTGGGGCACGTGCCCTCGACAGGAATGGGACCCGGGACCCTTCACGGACACTCTATCCGCAGAGCCGAATCCACGCAGTCACGTGGCACTGAAATGCCTCTGACACGATGGACTTGACGAACATAAAACAGGGTTTCTTCCTCTGCCTCTCCGAGACTCGGCACCGCGGGACGTGGTCCTCCCGGAAGAAATGGGTTTGCCTTCAGCCCTCCGTTCTAGTCCGCCCTTACGGCTCCTCTGGAAACTAAGATACTGGGATTTTTCTTTCCTGCGCAAATTTCTCCCAAGTTATTCACGGATTTTTCTCCCTTGAGGACCGAAGAGAGAGGAGATAATTTCCGACCCTTTTCTTCACATTCTCTCTCTGAGGACTCAGCTTCCAGACTGGGCTGGATCACAGGGGTTTCTGGTCATGTGACCCCGCATCACGTGATCACATTTGTCCACCTCACTCTGAAGTGAAGGTGTGGCACCTGGTTTCCCATCTGGGTCTCACACTGTCCGGAGCGCCACTATAGAGCGCTGAGTCCCAGGGGAGGGCCGGGCGGACGGCCACCGCACTTCCCAGGTTGTGATGAGATCTGTGACTGTGACCTTCAGCCTCCTCATTGGACTGGGGGTGGCCCAGCCCAGAGGAGGTCAGGGCGGCCATGGGCACCAGCCAGGAGCCAGGAAACAGGCTGAACCCCTGAGGGTCAGTCACCCCTGTCC
>NW_005370554.1:0-743 GCF_000412655.1 Myotis brandtii | reverse complement strand
GAGGGTGAGGAGGAGAGGGGCCCAGGCCATGGTGGAGGTCATCCCTGAGTCCTGCCTCCTGAGGCCCCACAGCTGAAGCAGAGCTCCCCACACCTCTCCCTTCCCCTCTTCATAGTCTGCGGGTGGGAGGGCCCACTCATGCAAATGAGACCCCATCTATCTGATCCCTCCCTGGGCCCTGGTTCTGGTCCTTGTGCCTGAGGATGGCAGGGTGAGGGCGGGGGTGGGGCTGTGTGGGGCCCAGGGGGTGGCAAGGTCACAGCTGTGAGCCCTGAGCACAGGGCACCAGGCAGGGCCAGGGAACAGGTTGCAGCTCCAATGAGCCCAGCCCTTCAGCAGCAGCCCCTGAGCGTCCCCTGGTGCCCAGGCCTGGACGCACCACTGTGTCCCCTGCTGACTGAGCCCATGAGGGACAGGTCCTGCCTCTCCCAGCTGTGCGCACTGACCCCCTGGCTCAGGGCACCCAGGTGCCCCCTGAGGTGGCCTCCTCATCCCCTCAGGTCACTCTCTATGGTCCCCTCCGCCTCCTCCTGGGAGTCTGGGCCCTTCTCCCTGGCTGTTCAAGGTCAGCACTGAGGGTGTCACTTAGGGAACTTTCCTCCCAGGATCAGGTCCAGAGCAGCGACCATCCCTAGGAGGGGAGTTCCCTAATTTTCAGGGGACAGTTTTATTTTCTTATGTGATTCCTCCCCAGTTAGAAATTAACCACTCTCTTCCCAGCACACAAATATTATTCTCTCAGT
>NW_005370553.1:0-2162 GCF_000412655.1 Myotis brandtii | reverse complement strand
TTTTAATTCAGCGAGTGAGGGAAATATACTATAAATAACATTGTGTCAATTGATTAATTACTTGGAAAGTAAAAAAAAAAAGTCCATATTTAAACACACACATGGATGATACTGAGATCAATGTAAAGTTCAAATGTAGTCAGCCAGTGTGGCCAGTGGTCAATTGTCTACCTATGACCCTGGAAGTTATAGTTTGATTCCCAACCAGGCACATGCCCTGGGTGTGGGCTCAATCACTAGTAGGGGGTGTGCACGAGTCAGCTGATCAATGATTCTCTCTCATCATTGATGTTTCTATCTCTCTCCCCCTCTTGCTTCCTCTCTCTGAAATCAAGTTTCTATCTCTCTCTCCCTCTTGCTTCCTTTCTCTGAAATCAATAAAAAAAATTTTTAAAAGTTCAAATGTGAAAGAAGAAACAGCAAACATAGAAAAAATGTGATATTTATTTCATTAAAAGATGGTGAAATGATTCTAAATAACAAAGTGAAAAGAAAACATAGAGAAAAACATTTTTATACTATATTTTTTAAGTTTGTATTTAAAAATCATGACAAGTACAACCACAAGTTACATAAAAATCACAAATTAATATGTGAAATGATTCTTTTTTATACCTATTTTTATTGATTTCAGGGAGGAAGAGAGAGAGAGAGAGAGAGAGAAACATCAATGATGAGAGAGAAGCATTGACCAACTGCCTCCTGCCCGCCTCATACTGGGGATGGAGCCCACAACCCAGGCATGTGCCCTTTCCTGGAATCAAATCCAGGACTCTTTAGTCCACAGGCTGACACTCTATCCACTGAGCCAAACTGGCTAGGGCTGAAATGATTCTTAATCATTAAGCATTCCAGCTATAAAAAAGGTTCTTAAGATGCAGTATATAAAACTTAAATGAGCAAAAGCTACTCTTCAATTTCTACCCCTGCCATACAAATGAATACCAACTTGCAGATGACAACACCCTGTGTTGTCTCCCTCTCTAGGTCAGAAGTCTAGGCAGGGCTCAGCTGGCTCCCTGCTGACGGTCTCACAAGCAAGTCACAAGCTGAGGCTGTAGTGCTCCTCTGAGGTTGGCGTCCCCTTCCAAGCTTGCCGGCTGGGAGCAGAATTGGTTTCCTTGCCTGTGTCAAGTGCCTGGTTCAGGCTGGCTGTCAGCAGGGCGTCACTCCCAGCTCCTAGAGGCCCCTCTCAGATCCTTCCACTGGCCCTCCATATCCCAGGTCCCCAACAGAGAGCCTGTCTCCCATGAACCTCTCTCAGGAAGAGTTCAGTCCCATTAGGGGCTCAGCTAAAATCCAATATCTCATCTAAATCTTGTTAGCTTAAAGTCCAAATTCTCACCACTTCAAACCAAATTACAGGACCTGGAGGTGTGACAGTCGGGAACTTGACAACATCTGATTTATAGGGCTGATGGAGTCATAAGGTGGTTTATGAACTGATATCTAGGGTGAGAAGGTTAAAAAGGGCTAATCCCAATGTAACCCTGATATTTGGGGGGCTAGCAATCTGAATCCATGCCAGCAAGCTCAGTGTACATTTTTGATAACCTATAATAAGGTCACTACCTCCTTCCCAGAAACTAGTCTTGCAGAACCTATTATAGAGGCCATAAAACTGTGAACAGTGCACTGCCCTGGAGGGAGGGTTATTAACACTGGTGCCAGGCCAAACCATCAGATATGGCCTGGAGACCCCCAACACCTGGGGGCCTTCTTGCAAGGCCAGCAAAAAGGACCAAAAACATAATCCATATTTGCGGGACAAAGACCACTGGGAGATATAAAAGAGAAGCCCCCTGCATGTTTCTTCACTTAGATTTGGAAAGTTATTCCCTGAGTCCATCGGCTTAAATAAACAGTGTCACTCATTTTCTCTAAAGCATTGATTGGTTTCTCTGTGGTCTTCTGCAACAACAAACCAAATATGCAATTGTCACTGGATACCCAGAGGTAGAGATATGGAAGCACATGGATCTGCTGAGATATAGGGATTTAACTAGAAGACCTGGGGGCTATTTTTTTCAACCAAAACCAACGTCACTGGCAGGAGGCTTAGAAGGCATACCTAAGCAGGTACTAACCAGCCCCTCTTCACCAACACAGAGATAAAAATGAAGGCACTATTACTGGTGTCATCTGCACTCTGCTTATTTATA
>NW_005370552.1:3770501-3786887 GCF_000412655.1 Myotis brandtii | reverse complement strand
CCGTGGGGTTGTCCATGGGCCCTCCTGTCACTCATCTATCTCTCTCAGCCTAGCTCGGCCTGCAGCCCTGTGGGAAATGGTAGAGAAGGAGGGGGGAGATTAGGAGGACAAAATAATCTCTAGGGGGCATATTTAGACCCCATAGGTGGTGAGCTCCCCACAGTGCCAACTCCCTCCTCAATGTACCCACTCTCCTGGGATGTGTTCTTCCATGGAACAAACCCTCACATCGGAGCATGCGCGGAGTCAGGTGACATCCTAACCCAGAGAGGTTAAGTGGCTCTCCCATGGCCACACAGCTGGTGGCACGGGGCTGAGCCAGGCTCCGTGGCATAGCCTCCACACTGCCCAGAGGCTCCTAACCGCAAGCAGCACCGTTTCCTGAGTGCTCACTGTGGTCAACAACAGCTGGAAGGCTCAGGTGCTTTCCTTCATGAACACCTGAAAAAATACTCTAGTCTGGCTGGTGTGGCTCAGTGGTTGAGCATCAACAGAACAGCATCCCTTCAGCTCGTCAGCACACTGGCCCACTGAAGAACCATAGTAGTCCTTGCTCATTACAGGGATTGTCCAGAAGTTCCCTGGCTGCTCCACAGAACCCCAGCCTCCTCATCCCCTGGGAGCCCCTGTCCTTGTCTTGAATGGAAACCTCTTTCAGAACCTGTGCTGGACAGGCCACTGGACCCGCCGTGTTCAGGATCCCTGGATCCCCATCTCCTATAAAAACGGCAGCCCTAGCCTGGTTCAGGAGCCTCTCAGATACAGGAGCTCTAAGGGAACCCATCCTGACCCTGAGCAGGATCACCGGTCCTCACCTTCTACAGGAGGCACCCTGTCCTGCCACCACAGCACAGGAACCTCTGCCTTCCCTGGGTGGCAGGACAGAGCCTGCCCCACCCACCCCTTAGAGAAATGCCTGGCCTGACCCTCTTCATGGGACTCCCTCTCTCTATAGGAATCCTGCCTTGACCTTGGACGGGACAGCTCTGTCCTCACACTGCACTGCAGCTCTGCCATCCAGGTAGCGTTTTAGAACCACTTCACTCACCTTAAAATCTAGTTCTGAAACCACCTACCTGATGCTGTCTGCATAAATACCCATCTGCAGCCCAGCCAGTAGAGTTCAGTGGTTGAGCGTCAACCCATGAACTAGGAGGTCATGGTTCAATTCCCGGTCAGGGCACATGCCTGGGCTGCGGGCTCCGTCCCCAGCGTGGGGTGTGCAAGAGGCTGCCGATCAATGATTCTCATCATTGGTGCTTCTATCTCTCTCTCCCTCTCTCTTCCTCTCTGAAATCAATAAAAATATATTATTTAAAGAAATAGACCTTATAAGAAATCTTAAATCCTATCTTAAAGATTGGCATGTTTTTTGGGGTTAAAATTTTGGTGATTATAAAAATAATACATAAGGGTAGCAACGTGGTGAGAATAGACAAATATTCCATGCAGAACAATTCAACATTTTTCCAAATCTATATATTCCTTTCTGAAGGAAGTAAAGCATGTCTGTTCACTCCCTAGGTGTGGGCTGAGCATAGTGACTTCCTTCCAAAGAGCACAATTTTAAGACATAAAAAAAGAATAAATTTAGAGTGGAGAGAGCTCACAAACATTTTCACAAGACAGGTGATCAAGGTTAACATCAGCATTGATAAGTTGTTTCGGTGGTGTTCAACTTTGATATTATGTGATAGGAATGGCAATTTACTTGTGTGGCCTTCTTCCTAAAAATGCATTATTCCAATCTAAGCATAGCAAAAGCATGAGACAAATTCCTACTGAGAAATATTCTAACAAAAAGATTGACCAAGAAACCTCAAAATTGTCAAGGTCATTAGAAGAAAAAAAGTAAGTCCAAGAAACTGTCACAATCAAGAATATCCTAAGGAGACATGACTATTAATGTAATGTTGAATCCTGGGTGGGATCCTGGAACAACAACAAAAGATATTAGAGGGAAACACAAAGAAAATCTGAGTAAAGTATGGATTTTATTTTGTAATGATGTATTGAATGTGTTTGACTAATTGTGACAAATACAGGGTGGGGCAAAAGTAGATTTACAATTGTTTGTATGAAAAATAATACAATAATTAGTAAATATTATAAGAATAAATTGTTTCACATACTCACAAGTGTAAACCTACTTTTCCCCACCTGTTTATGTTCATTGTTGAAAATTTAGAAAATAAAGAGAAGTATGAGGAAGAAAATATAGTAATATTTATTCCTATTTCAAGTAATAATAATCAGTAATGTATATGTTAATATCATCCTAATCATTAGTTCCATGAAATTTTAACATGGTTGAGTACTCACTATGTATTTGATTTTGTTTTTGTTTTTTAAACTTAATAACTATATTTTGTCTTTAAATTATTTGTGAACCTTATTAATGATGTACACTAATTTATTATTTAGATATATCATCTTTTTAATCAAAATTAAACTGAATCCAATTTCTTATAATGTGAACCTTTTAATGTAGAAATGTTTGCATTTAGAATTATTATTGCTCAAGATAAGTCCCCAGAAGTGGAATTACAGTCAGAAGTGAGGAACACTTTTAAGACTGCTGATAAATATTGCCAAATTGCCTTCACAACAAGAATACTTATTTTGTTTCCCTTGCCTTGCCAATGTTGGGTTTCATCTTTTTTAAAAACTTCTTTAATAGAATAAATTGGTTAAAAACAAATTCTTATTGCTACTTTTAGTTTGGAGTTATCTGATTTGTACTCTTTTTAGTAGTTAATAACAAGCTTAGTTAATAATTGAATTTAGAATTTTGACAAATAGCATATACTCCTAACATGGACTCATTTTTATTTTTTGGTCATACTCATTTTTGTGTTAATTATAAGTATTTTGTATGGGGAATACATAAATTAATTTTGTTCTAAGATAGCTAAGTAATTTTCCAGCTTATTTTACTGATTAATTTTTCTTTTTGGTCACTGATTTTTTTAACTTTATTTTTATTGTTGAAACTATTACATATATCCCCCATTGACCCTCCTTTGACCACCTCCACCCAGCCCCCATTTTTATAATGTATATTAAAATGTTTATTTTGGGCTCTGCTTTCATTCAAAAATGGAATAACAAGGTCTGGAAACAAGTTTTTAGCATAAAAATATATAAAACAAAAATTTTCAAACATTGGCATTATACAGTGATTACTGAGAGAGGGTAAACAAATGAATTGAGCCTTATGACTGGGTCAGCTTGCTGCTCAAATAATTATAAAGTTAATGCAATCTCAATCATAATTTTTGTTTCAGGTAAAAATTCTAAAGTTTACATAGAAATGCAAAGAACCTAGAATAGCCAAAATGATTTTTTAAATATAGAAGAAAGTTTTATTTCAAGACTTACTATATAGCTTATACAGTGTGATATTAAGATAAAGATAGATAAATAGATAAATGGAATATAATACAATTCAGAAATAGACTCATACCTACACAATTAATTGATGTTCAATAAAAGCACAAAGTTTGTGATGGAGAAAATAAAGTATTTTTAATAAATTGTGGTTGAATAACGATATCGGTATGAAATAAAATGAATGACATCTTCTACCTCATACCATGCATAAAAATTAATTTGAGATGTTCATAGACTTAAACATAAAACTAAAGCTACACAGTTTCTAAAAGTAAACCTAAGAGCATATTTCACAACCTTAGGTTAATCAAAGATCCTATATAATAAAAGAGAAACATGCAAATTAACCATCACTCCATCACTCTGCCACTCCATTACACCCACCAGACAATCAGAGCATATGCAAATTTTAACGATGGCGGTTAATTTGCATATGCAGGCACAGAGTGAAGACTGAAGATGACCGAAGATGGCGGCGGTCACAGAGCTGGAGCGAGCAGGAGGCTTGGGTTGCTCCCAGCGACTGAGGAAGCCAAGCTTCCCACCGGCCTTGGACTCTGCTCAAGGAGGGGCTGGGGGCCTGGGTCGCCGGGGGAGAAGCCAAGTCTCGCTGCTGCGGCCGGACCAAAGGCCTGGGTCCCAGATGCCAGAGGAAACTGGTGCCAGCAGTCAGGGGAAGGAAGGCCTATTGTGCGAATCTTCATGCAACGGGCCACTAGTTTCTTAATAAGAACACAAAAAAAATGTTAACCATAAAAGATAAAATTTATAAATAAAATTTATACATTTAATTTATAAAATTAAAACTTCTGCTAATGAAAAAGAACCATTAAATATGGAAGGATACATACTAAGCAGTCAACATGCTGTGTCTGAACACACTAGTATGTGCATGTATGTGTGTGTAGTGTGTATGTGTGTGTGCATGTTGTAGGAGTATTGTGGTTGAGAGTAGAATGAGAAGGTGGATTAAGAAACCAAGCAAATATGGAAAAGGGAACAAAAAGTTGGCATTATGAAAACATGCATATTAAAACCATATGAATTCATATAAAATCTTAAAAAACATTTTAAAACAAATGTTATAAATAACAAAATTTATATTCATACTTAAAACACCTTTGGAATTTGAAGACTCTTACAGATGTCTTTTGTTTTGAGAGACTTGAGCTAAATAAAGGAAGCATTGTTTTACTCTAGGAAGGATTTCAGGATCATGTAGTTCATAACTTCTGATCTTACTGCCAAGAAAATATCAGAACCTTGATCTATGAAATTCATCCTTTGTTTTATGTCCACATACACACACACACACCCTCCATGGCCATGTCTCAGGCATTGACATCTGGACAACTTAATTAAAAAAATGCTTGTTGTTGTTATGATCAGCATTAGATATTCTATGGTTGTTCCTGAGGTAACTGGAATTTAAATAACACCTGCTTTTCTCAGGACAGTTGCATCAAGCCCTGTCATGCTATTTACTTAAGGAGATCCTAGATATGAAGCATCTTAGGCACCAATGTAATTCAGGATGACTTACAGGGCACTAGCTCAGTAGCACAGGAAAAATATAGGAATATTTAAGTCTGCAGTACACAGAACAATATAGTAGCTGCTGCTCTTTATCCCTAAATATCAAGTGAACAAAGAAACAAACAAAACCAGAAGTCTTCTTTAGGGAAAGTGAGATTATCTGAGGGTGTTTAAATATATGGAAGAACTACTTGCCATTGTTTTTATGTGGAAACGAGAGGAGATTGTGGCCAAGAAAAATAAAGATATATTTCAGGCACTTTTTAAAAAAATCTAACAACCCTGGAAACCTGTTGCTATTTGAAACTAACATACATTATTTGAGTCTTAGCAATGAGTAGTTTTTGTTTGTTTGTTTTAATATTTTGAGAGAGAGAGGAAGGGGGAGGGAAAGAGAGAAACATTGATCTGAGAGGGAAACATCTACAGGCTGTCTCCTGCCTGCCCTCTACTAGGGATCAAGTCCAAAACTTGGGCATGTACCCTGACTAGGAATTGTACTGGCAACCTTTTGGTGCATGAGATGATGCTCAGCCAACTGAGCCACACCAACCAGGGAAGCAACTAGTAGTTTTATAGAAAGTTAACCTCAAGTTTACTTGTTTCTGTCTCTCTAATTCTGATCATACTGCAGTGGGTAACTTGCCTTTGAATATAAATATGTGGGACTTTACAAATCAAAATATTAATTTCGTGAATTTATTTGTCTCTAAGATAAACATTTCAATGTGTCAGGATTGTGTGCATTAGTGAACTTTGGAAATACATACACTTGCTTCATTGTGGGACATTTAGGTTTATCTTTATGCCCACCAAGCGCACTTAGAAGCAGGAAGACGATGCATGCAAGTGACTCCAAAGAGTACTTTTCACCAAAAACATACAGTTAAAAACTACATTTTGAGAGATTCAAACCCTCACTCAATATACCTCCAAATTCTGGGCATTCTAGGTAACTCATATTTCTTTTGTTTGCAATTATGTTTTTTTGTTGTTTTTTCTAGACTGTCCTAAATTTCAGAAAATAAGTTTTAATTGGATAAATGAATTGGTATTTCAAACTCCCTCTTTTGAGTCAGCCAACAGTGTGACTGTGTCTGCTTTGTTTCAGATCCCTCTACTCTTTTCCTGGATGACGAAAATCCACAGTCTCTTGACATTATAGAGTCCTCCAAATCCCATTTGATTGCTGAAGTCAGCGTGATCAGTCTGAAATACAAATTCTTTTTACAGATTAAAACGATTTAGTGGCTTCCCTTGCTTTTCCAGATACATTTCAAATTTTCTATCCTTGATCTGCACAGTCCAACAAAGTTATGCTCCTATCTGTCTCTCTACCTTACCCTTTACCACACCCTTCAGGTTCTCTTTTTTAGAGGGGTGGGAACATTGAGACATCCGAATGTTGTCCTGCATCTGTCGAGCTACTTACTAGACCTTACTTACATTATACTGAGTATATAAAACACTCTTCATTTGTCTCTTAAACTCCTATTTCTTCAAAAGTGAATTTTTGTCTGTAATATCCTTTAGAAAACCTTCCCAGTTAGGACTTAATTTTCTGTCCTAAAGCTGCCCTAGTTAGGACTTAATTTTCAAGTAACAAATACCATTTAGAGCTAGGTTAAGGGAGTCCAAAAAAGGACTGGAGAAATAAGACCTAGAAAGCCATTAAAACCTCTGGCAGTCCAGGCATCTCCTCACTTCTCTTTGTGTATCTATCCTACTTCCTCTTTGCCAATTACTCTTTTCATATTTTTAGTCAATATGGAGCATGAAATATAATCTCTAATTCTCAATTTATCAGCTGTAAAATGGGGTGATGACAATAGTTAACTCGAAGCAATGCTGTAAACCCTAAAGGAAATGATGCTTGTAAAGGGCTTTGCTCATTCCTGGGGACTCAATAAATTTAGTTATATTATTAAGACAAATGGGTCATTAGAACACTAAGGTTCTGGATACATTCTCATCAATTCCAAAGACATATAAGAATTCAGTACTGAATTAAGCAATCCACAAAAGTAAAATTAACAATGCATTTTACCAGTCTCTGGGAACAAAACATAAAATGAAATCATTCTATTTTGGAGTTGGAATATCTCTATTTTCCAAAAGGGAAGCCAAGTGGGTTCTGGAAACTAGAGAAGAATGTGCTTGATGGAATTGCTCAGCAAAATTCTGAAACAGATGTCAGAGGAATGGTTTGGAACATGCACGGACATGGTGGACACAATGTTGGAATGAGTTCACCAACAAAAAAGTCCAATCTTGCTTACTTTGTTAATGGAGTTATGAAACTGGTAGATAAGGGATTTCAGAGGCCTAGTGAATCTTAAATTAAACAAGGTGTTTGACAAGGCTTTCCATTACATCTTTGTGGACAAAATTGTTGCATTAGTAGCTATGTGAACAGTTTTATCTAAAGGATGATGAATCGATGTCAACCAGGTGTGTCCAACAGTGATCTCAAGGACACTGTACTTAGGCTATCATTGCTCATTTAATCCCCACAACAACCCTTTAAAATAGGTAGCTTTACTCATTGCTCATAAGCTATAATGTTGCAGATCAGAATGAATACTAAAATCATTCTGTTCATAATCTAGCATAAATACCTTTTCTTCTGATACTTTTGTCTGAACCTTTCTCCCTTGCCTAAGAATGTCTGCCCTAACTATCCAAATCCTCCCAGTTCTTAAAAATTTGACTGAAAGTATCTCTCCTATGATGACTTGCTGACAAAAGCATTATTCCCATCCTTTTATAATTTAAATCTAAATCTATATTTAAATCTATCTTACAGGGTTGCTATGGGGATTAAATGAGCAAATTTAAATGTTTACAGTAAGAAATGGAAGCATACATAACAAGGGTAAGAAATTTGTACCAAGCTTTATAGCTAGTAAGTCAGAAAACCTTCCCCAGAGAAATCCAGCTCTATCAGACAACACTGAAACTCCATGTCCTCATTGTTGAAATGGGGATAATAATGCTAACCTACAGGGTTGTTATGATGAGGTTGCACCAAGTATTGTGGAAGATGCTGAGGATATATTATAGAAGGGGGTGGGAATAGAGACATACTAGAAAAAGGGAGACATATAATTACAAGTAAACAAACAAGTATCAGTTGCAAATTGTATTAGTACAATGAAGCAAAAGTACAGGTGCTGTAAGAAAGAAAAGCAGGTGTAAAATCATTTAAATAATAAAAGTATGGGAACCATGCTTTGGTCAGCAAGTCATCATAGGAGAGATTTTAAACTAAACCATTAACAGGGAGGATTTGGATAATCAGAGAAGGGGCAAATGTTCTTAGGCAAGAGGGAAAGGATGAAACAAAGGTGTCAGAAGAGATTCTTTTGCCAGATTATAAACAGAATGAGTTTAATATTTATTGCTCCTCAATATTACAGCTTATAAGTAGATAGATATTCATGCTTACCCTTTTAAAGTTAAAGTATAGGCATCATTTACCTTTAAAACTTATTAAGTAAACTTACAAGGAAATGTCTCTAAGAGAAAAGCTCGGGTTTTTATAGGGAAATTAGAGACTTTGTAGATTAAAAATAAGGACAATACACAATAAAGAGCTGAGAGAGAGATTAAGTAAAGTGGATATTGGAAATTCAATGAGAATTGGCCAAGAAGGAACTTTAGATTTAAGTTCTTGACATTTAATATACCTTGCCCTGGGTAAGCTTTTTGGCTCACGTGGTGTGGTTTTGCAATCTTAGTAAAATACATCTAAGGCAGATCACAAGAATAGCAAAAAGAATGAGTTTAAGCCCAATCTTTGGCAAAGGAAGCCCTTTAAGGTGTTAGGGAACATGATGTATTAATGCCTAATGACAGAACAGAGGTCTTGGGATCTCATTGAACTTATTATTGGCAGTAGTAAAACTATCTACTATTTGACGTGAATGGCGTTGTCATGAATCAGTAATTAAAGCCATTTTATCCACCTGTTTTTTCCTTAATAGAAATGTAATTATAAAACGTATAGGGATGTATGAAAATGTACAGATAGAAGTAGTTCTTCCTTTATTTTCAAAGTGGGAAGATCCATACTAAAATGCTATATCCATTCTATGAGTTCTAATGTAGAAAGGATCCAAAAACCCGGCAATAGTTCAGAGAAGAGTCACTTTGCCGAGGATAACAAAGCTCATAAAAAACTGTTTTCATTTTTGTCTGAGAATGAAGTGACCTAGGGGTTAACTGGATAGTGCTTTAAAAATACAAAGCCCAAGTTGATGAGAGTGAGGCTTACTTTTCCTTTTCATTGAAAGAAGAACCAAAGGGAAGAGCTTAACAGAATAAAGAACTTCGATAAGATGAAGGAAAGAAAGATTTTTAAATAATAAAAATCTTCTAATAAACATTTGAATGGATTCCTCCATGATCTTAAAAAACTTTAATCACACCCCATCCCTGCCCAGCTGGGGCTGGTGCTTTCCACTGCCTTGTGGAGAGTCTCTGCTTCTGCAGCCTAGTGGCCGCTCAGTGTTAGGTCGCCAGGGCTGGTTACGAATACGTGAGTTGGGAGCAACTGGCTGGCTTTGATAAGTACAAGGTCTTTTACTACCGTTCCTACAGTGGTTGGCCAGCTATCATTTCTACCTCACTCTCCATGTACCATGCCAGTGACATCTTAGCTGCTAGAGTGTGGAGCTGGGCTGTAGTCACCCTATAAATTTTGCCTACATAATTAACACATCCCCTGGTATGTCATAACAACCATGTAAGGGAGTGTGTTTTCCTGCTCTGTCTTGGGTATTGGTGATGTGACCTGTTCACGTAGGGGAAACGTGAACATTCTCAGGACAATGGAAACAAAGGAGAAAATAAACAAATGGGACTACATCAAAATAAAAAGCTTCTGCACAGCAAAAGAAACCATCAACAAAACAACAAGAGAGCCCACTGCATGGGAGAACATATTTGCCAATGATACATCTAATAAGGGGTTAATCTCCAAATTTATAGGGAACTCATACAACCTAACAAAAGGAAGATAAACAATCCAATTGAAAAATGGGCAACGGACCTAAATAGACACTTCTCCAAAGTAGACATACAGATGGCCAAAAGGCATATGAAAAAATGTTCAGAGTCACTAATCAACGGAGAGATACAAAGCAAAACAACAATGCGGTACCACCTCACACCTGTCAGAATGACTATCATCAACAAATCAACAAGCGACAAGTGCTGGAGAGGATGTGGAGAAAAGGGAACCCTCGTGCACTGCTGGTGGGAATGCCCATTTGACCCAGTGATCCCACTTCTAGGAATATATCCCAAGAAAACAGAAACACCAATCAGAAAGGATATATGCACCCCTATGTTCATAGCAGCACAATTCACCATAGCTAAGATTTGGAAACAGCCTAAGTGCCCATCAGCAGATGAGTGGATTAGAAAACTGTGGTACATCTACACAATGGAATACTATGCTGCTGTAAAAAGAAGTCTTACCATTCACAACAGCATGGATGGATCTAGAGATCATTATGCTAAGTGAAATAAGCCAGTAGGAGAAAAATAAATATCACATGATCTCACTCATATGTGGATTATAATGAACAACATAAACTGATGAACAAAAATAGATCCAGAGACATAGAAGCATCAAACCGACTGTCGAACCTCAGAGGGAAGGCAGGGGAGAGTGGGTGGGTGGGAAGAGATCAACCAATGAACTTACTTGCATATATGCATAATCCATGGACACAGACGATAGGGTGGTGAAGGCCTAGGGTGGGGGGTGGGGGTTGGTTAGGAAAGGTCAATGGGGGAAAAAGAGGACTTATGTAATATTTTCAACAATAAAGATTTGTTTAAAAGCGCTTTAATAAAAGCCTTCTGGCCCTAAGCGGTTTGGCTCACTGGATAGAGCGTCAGCCTGCAGACTGAAGGGTCCCAGGTTCGATTCCGGTCAAGGGCATGTACCTTGGTTTCGGGCACATCCCCAGTAGGGGGTGTGCAGGAGGCAGCTGATAGATGTTTCTCTCATCGATGTTTCTAACTCTCTATCCTTCTCTCCCTTCCTCTCTGTAAAAATATCAATAAAATATATTTAAAAAATAAATAAAAGTCTTCTGAAAACAATTACAAGTGCTCTGGTCTGGGGATCAGAAGACCTTTAACCTTAGTAACTAATAAGTTTCATGACCTTACTTAGCCTCTCTGAGTCCTAATTTATTTATCTGTAAAAGGACAGCTATGGACTAATAAAAGACACTTGATTCTTAGCTAGATTCTCATCTTGCTGGAATGATTCCTATCACAAATCTAGGAAATGGGCTGGATTTCCTTGCTAGGCTATTTAATGGCTGGCAATAATGCTCTTCCTCTTAAAGCACTAATTCCTTCACATCTCATCATTTTAGCAACACTCAGATAGAAAAATTTAAAATGTCCTTTTGTTTAACATTTTATGTCAAACACATATTTACACTCAAAGGTCAAACACATTTACATTATTTGAACTTTGATGTTTTGCAAAGAGTATTATATGATTTCTTGGATATCTTTACAACTGCCCTTTACATTCAGATAAGGTATGGGTTCAGCTATCAGAGTCTCTCATTTTTTTTCTTTTATCACAGGACAAACAGAGTGAGTAATGGCAATCTTATCTTTAAAGCCTCTTTGGGCTGGTATGTTTGGGATGTTGGTCAACCAACATTCACTGAGGAATACAAAGCTGGGAATACAGAGTTCCATCAGGCCGTTAGACTAGTTTTCCTCTTGGAAATCTTAGATACTAATGGAGGACAGCACCACCTCCAAAGATAATTTCACGAAAATGTGCTGTATGTTATGATAGTGGCACACAAGTGAGCCAGAAGTGCCCATAAGAATATATTCAGACCAACGCAGAGCTTCAGGGAAGGCTTCCTGGAGGACAGGACATTTGAAATGTGTCCCAAAGGATGAGCAAGAAAGCATTCCAGGTAGGGTGGCCAAATATAAGATAGGACAGACAGTTAATTTTGAATTTCACACAAGCAACACATTTTAATGTAATTTTTAGTATAAATATGTCCTAAATATTGTATGGGACACATTTACTATAAAAAAATTCATTGTTCATCTGAAATTCAAATTAAACTGGATGCCCTGTGTAGGGAGCAGCTATAGGGTCAAGCCTCGGACTGACCTGTGGCAGAGCCACAGACAAGTCCCAGCTTGGAGGGCAGGTAGGATCACTGTGCCTGGTCCCAACTGTATTCTCTTGTCTGTCTTCTTTAATCCTTCACCACACCTCCTCAGGTTCACCCCAGGCCATGCTGGACGTGGTTCACCCTGTATTTTTATTTGCTGTATCTGGCAACCCTAAGCCCAGCCTCAGCTGCATCTCCTTTTCTATGCACCAACATGCTACATTACGCATCTCTCCCCAAGGCGAGTACTGCACAGCTTCATTTTCTCCCTTCTTTAGCTTCTTCCAAGAATGGCCAGCCCTGACTAGTGTGCCCCACCTCCATTAAAGTTAATTACCCTTTACTTTGTGCCAACATTCATATCTCTAATAAAACTTATCACATTGTATTGCTGTTATTTACTCAGTGTTTATTTTACTATTAGAACACGAACATCTGGAGTACAATGTCTTACTCATCTTGATATGTTCAGAGGGCCTGGAAACAGATGAGACCTTTGTGAAAATTTGTTGCCTAAATGAATATATGGATTCAGATATGAATGAATGGTCCAGGTAGCACTGATTTTCACATTAATCAGAGGACAAATAGGAGCAACACTTGGAACAAGACCATCTATAACAATAAAAGTGTAATATGCAAATTGACCAAACAGCCAAACAGCAGAATGACCATCTGGACGACCACGCTATGACACGCACTGGCGCCAGGCCAGCCAAGGCGGTGTGATGCGATTGGTTGGGGGAGCCCGCCATCGCCCCATGATTGCCCCGCAGCCAGGCCAGGGGGGGGGGGGGGGTGGGCGGGGGGGGGCGGCTGCCGGCAGCCAGGGGAAGGAAGGCCTACCCTTGCATGAATTTCTTGCATTGGGCCTCTAGTTTACATATAAATATATATGTATATGTATGTATGTGTATAGGGTGTCCCAAAAAATGTATACACACACTTTGAATAATTATAAAAATAGTGTTTATTAAAATACATTTCATTTTCAAAATTGAGCTATCAGCTCTTAAAGTATGTATACTTTTTTTGTATTACACCCTGTATATTTCTATTTTCTTCTGCAAGTTGAGTGAATTAGACATTTATCATATAATGGATATTTTTCTCCCTTTTTACTGCTCAGCACCTAAAAATCCCGTCTTGTATTTGTGGAATATACCATTTTATTTACATAATGACATGGTGGGAGACAGGTGCTGGTAGCTGGGGCATGATCCGGTGACCTAAGCCCAGTCAATTAATATGGACTTTGAATTCAGAATGCATTCAGGGCTTTGAATTCAGAATGAATAATCCGTTTAGGCTTTATGCTGGCATTGCTAGTGGTGGCCAACAGTGCCCGGTGGTGGCACTCTGTCCAGGGATTTTCTTCATGAGTATGATAGTACTGAGTGCTGTTTGTCAAATATTTCCAGTTCTTTCTTTCTGCTGGTTACATGCTACAATTTCATTTCCTGGCTGTCTTGTGATTGAGTGGAGCTATATAACCCATTATGGTCAATGAACTGGCTGTAAGTGATGAATGTTACTTTAGGGCTGAGAATTTAATTGATCTAGTGAGGTCTTTCAGAAATGTCTTTTCTGTCCAGCATGGCCACTGGCAAGGTTTGAGATGGTGGCTGCCTTATCAGGGGTCCTGAGTGACTTGTTGAGCAGAGGGCCTCTGTCAACCCAAGATGGACATGTGGATTGAGCAAGAAATAAGCCTCTATCGATTTAAGCTGCTTAAACATAACTTAGTCAATCCTTGTAACTTTGGTTCCAGTGTATTTATTAGCCTACTTCTTTAGTCTTCCCACTGATTCTGTGGGCCAACCTATATCCTTTCAACAAGTTCTTTCTTTCTTAAAATATATGATTGATTTTAGTTGTTTACTACCAAGAATATTAAGTGACCCACTAGAGGTATACTGAAAACTGTGACAAAAGTTAGTTATTGTAATGTTAAAGCTTCAATTTGTAAGAAAAGAATCATTTTGTCTTAATATCTATTTCCAAATTATTATGGACAAGAAATACAATGTCCAGGAAGAAAGAGAATTGTTAAAAATCCAAACATTTTATGGCTTGGTAGTTATGCTACCTCTGGAATGTAGCTGCCATTTCTATCATTTAAAACCTAGTCTTCCAGGGTTGGTGTGAAGGTTGAATAAGAAATGTCATACACATGCCCGGCCAGTGTGGCTCAGTGATTGAGTGTTGACCTATGAACCAGGAGGTCACAGTTCAATTCCCAGTCAGGGCACGTGCCTGGGTTGTGGGCTCGATCCCCAGTGTAGGGCGTGCAGTAGGCAGCCAATCAATAATTCTCTCTCATCATTGATGTTTCTATCTCTCTCTCCCTCTCTGAAATCAATAAGAATATCTACATTAATAAAAGAGAAACATGCAAATTGGTGTCACTCTGCTATGCCCACCAGCCAATCAGAGCGACTATGCAAATTAACCCAACAAAGATGGTGGTTAATTTGCATATGCAGGCGTGGAGCGAAGACTGAAGGCTCAGGCCAAAGTGAAGACTGAAGACTGAAGACTGAAGAGACTTGGCTTCTCCGCTGTGGCCAGACCAAAGGCCTGGGTCCCGGGTGCCAGAGGAAAACCGGTGCCAGCACCCAGGGGAAGGAAGGCCTATTGCACGAATCTTCGTGCAATGGGCTTCTAGTATTAAAAAAAAAAGAAAATATGAAAATGTCCTGTAACTTTATCAAGGCTGTACAAATGTGCCAGTTCATACCTGACCCAGGCTGGGACTGAGCCAGTTTAGGTCATGGAGAATTTAAGGATTCCTATTGCAGTAACACCCGAGACTGAATTATTAAGTAATCATGCAAAAAAGAGGTCAATGCAGCCACTATATAAATGTTAGATCAGATTAGGGACCTTGGAAGGGAGAAACCCTAAAACATCAGCTATAATTTCAGCTGGACTTGGGTGCATGGTGTGTTAAAAGAACACCTGCCTGCCCATCCCAGCTATCACTCAGATGAAGCCAGAATCACTATAAGCTAATAGGAAGAAGATCACATCCAACTGAAGTTTCATCTGAAAGCTTGTGTTTTTATGATAAGGCAACTGCTTCTGGATTCTTCTATTTGACAAAAGCATTGTACCAGACATTTCAGGCATCTTGCCTCACAATCATCCTAGCAGATCTTTTGCCCCAGCTATTGAACTGGCAATCAGTTTTGCATAGGTCTTCATAGCTCCTCATCTCAACTGCATCTTTTACTTCTCACTTTATGCCCCAGAATTCCTCTGATACCACTGTATGGAGCACCTGCAGAAACCCTGTTAGCACTCATATATACATAAACTGAAAGTGTGGGAGACTTAGTCCATGGGCAACCCTTGATAAATAAGGGATGGAAGTCAGTAGATAAATACACCCCCCCTTCTGTTCCATTGGCAGACAATGTGAACCAAATTCTATACAGCTCCCCAGAAGGTCCACCTGAATCCCAGGGGCCCATGTTGTGTCCCTGCTTCCTTATTTCCCTGTCACAGTCCATATCACCATTCTCTGGAAACACTTCTGTAGATAAACTAACTGCTTGAACACCCTTGTCCAAGACTCTGTTTTTCATGGCAACCCAAGCTAAGGAAAGCACCATATTTATGCAAAACTGAGACAAGACATTGATTCTCTCCAGACTCATCTGTCTTAGTCTCTCCCTTCCTTGTTCCCAAAATTCCTCTCTAAAACTCCCATGTTCTACACTGGCTTTCCCTGTTTCTCTCTTTTTCTTTTTGTGTATCTTTCTCTTTCTCTTTCACGCACACTCACACATACACACTACAGCTGCCTGTATTCTTTTATTAAAATCTGCTATTTTGTCTCAAAAATGCAGAATACTAAGACTTGGTGATTTCACAGATTGATATCATTTCCTTAATAGTAATAGTTATAATAAATTGATTAACTAGTATACATATGTCAAATTTTAATTGTGCCAGGTAAAGATATTCTACAGATTATCCCACGTTTGTCATCATTTTATAAAAGACAGGTCATGTTAATACTAAAAAAGCCAAAAGGATATAATCTCAGTCTAGGACACTCTAGGTGATGGTCCCTAAATTAGCATAATCTTAGCTTGCTGAATATTTCATTGCAGTGTTCTTTGTCTTTCCATTTTGAGAAAATTTGGTAATACTTGGTCAGCACAGGAATCACCTGTTCCCTCTGGGGTCCTAAGTGCACTCTGCTGTTCTTCTCTCACCTTTAGCCCTCCTGGTGCCCCCCCCCCCCCCGCCCCCCCCCCCCCTCCTTCCCCCC
>NW_005370552.1:3768739-3770176 GCF_000412655.1 Myotis brandtii | reverse complement strand
CCCCCTGCTGTTCTTCTCCCACCCCCTTTAGCCCTGAGGCCCCCCCCCCCCCGGCCCCTGCCCACACTTCTTCCCAGCACTGTCACCCAGCTCTGTTCCCTTCACTATGTGCAAAAGAACCCGCATATGTCTCATTCAATTCTTTCCCCTAATTAGACGTAGCATTTCTGAAATTTCAAATCCAACAAAATAAGTGAAAAATAAAAAGAACAACAACAAAGCTATTTTGTGCTTAATTGTTTCACTGTTGTTTTTTAAGATGAAAATTCAGGGAAATGATAGAAATATATGTATTGGCATCAGAAGACCAGAGGTGAAGACCAGACAGCCCTGACATTTATCAGTTGTGTGATGTTGGAAAAGCTCCCATCCCTGAGTCATAGTGTCCTTGCCTGCATGTGTGCATGTATGTGTGTGTGCGTGCATGCATGCGTGCGTGTGTGTGTGTGTGTGTGTGTGTGTGTGTTTATAGAGGAGCCGACTTGGGGTTCAAGTCTTCTTGTAAATAGCCAAAGGGTGGGGTTGTGACCTCTGGAATTAGGACTCTGCCCCCCTTGCCTCTCTGACATTGATGGCTTTTGCCCAGGCTCAGTCCTGGGGCCACTCTCCCTTACAAATTCTCACCAACTGTGTTGTTCTCAGAGTTGTTATTTGTCCTCATAGTGATTGGGTATATATTTACATTATTTTAAAAGTATTCATAGCTTGGTGTTTCTTTTTTAAATTTTTTAAATTTATCTTTATTGTTGAAAGTATTACAGATGCTCCCCTTTTTTTCCAATTGTCCCCCTCACTTGCCCCTCCCAGGCCTTCACCACTCTATTGTCTGTGTAGGTTCTCAGAGTTGTTATTTGTCCTCATAGTGATTGGGTATATATTTACATTATTTTAAAAGTATTCATAGCTTGGTGTTTCTTTTTTAAATTTTTTAAATTTATCTTTATTGTTGAAAGTATTACAGATGCTCCCCTTTTTTTCCAATTGTCCCCCTCACTTGCCCCTCCCAGGCCTTCACCACTCTATTGTCTGTGTAGATGGGCTATGCATATCTACACTAATAAAAGAGAAACATGGTAATTGGAGTACAACCGCTACCCTTTTCATTGGCTAATCAGTGAGTATATGCAAATTAACTGTCAGCCAAGATGGCGGCCGGCAGCCAGGCACTGAAGTGAGCATGAGGCTTGCTTGCTGCGAACTCCAACGTTCCTCGCCTGTGCTGCCGGCCTCTCAACTGCAACTCTAAGAAACTATGTACTATGTTGCAAATAAGAAGCTAAACAAAACACCAGAAATCGGCTTCCATTCAGCCAGGCTCGGACTGCAACATTGTATCCATGTTTTCAGCAGCGAGGCCTCAGAGCTAAAGCTGGCCCAGAATAAAAAAAAAAAAAGAGAAGAAAACAAGGAGCGGTTGGAAGCTTTAGTCACTCGCCA
>NW_005370552.1:3760006-3767764 GCF_000412655.1 Myotis brandtii | reverse complement strand
TTATCTCCCGAGGGGTCCCAGACTGCGAGAGGGCACAGGCCGGGCTGGGGGACCCCCCTCCCCCCGCCCCCTGAGTGCACAAATTTTTGTGCACTGGGCCTCTAGTCTATATATATAAAAGCCTGAGCAACCTGCTAACTGGCCAGTAGCTATGATGCACACTGACCACCAGGGGGCAGATGCTCAACACAGGAGCTGCAGAGCTGTGGTCACCCAGAATCAGAGAGGAGAGAGCCCGATTCTGGATTGTGTCACCTGAGAACCACCCTCTTGCAATCCGGGACCCCTCAGGGGATGTCAGAGAGCCGATTTTGGCCCAATCCCTGCAGGCCAGGCCTAGGAATCCCACCTGCCATAGGGACCCCGGGCCTCTAGGATGAATATAAATTTTCTGGTTAATCTCTTACTGCCTCCAACTCCCATTCCCACTTTCCCTCTGAAATTCATCAGCCTGTTCCTTGCTGGCTTGGTGTTTCTGTGTTGGCTTTGTACACTCTTACTCTGTTTAGCCTGTTTTAAATTATTTTTCTATGAATTAGTACCCCATTTTCTTTCTTATTCTCTGACTCTAAGATTTATCTTTTTTAGAACTCTTCTGAGTATCTATTTTATATGACATTCTATTTTCAAAATTACCTTTATATGTTTTCATTCTTTTCTTTTTTACTTCCCATGCACTAACCAACTCTTGATTTCAGCTACTTACATTTTTTACCATTTTGTTTAATTTAATTTAATAGTTTAATATAATAAATATCCTTTCTAATTTTAAGTCTTCTACTGTTACCTTTCCCTATTATTTCTAGCATTCATTGTAACCTACTGTTACAGTTTTTCAGGAAGAAACTGTTTTTCCCATCCACATGCTGATCCCAAGCTAAGATATTCTTTTTCTTCTACCTTTCAGGCTGGTGGCTTTTGTCCAATGAGCCCTTTCATTGACTCATTCCTTTTAGTGTTTGGGCTTCATTCAGGGGTCTCACTTCCAACATCTCATGAAGCATGAGTCCAAAGCATTGCCTTCTGTCCTATGCTACACACAGCCTGGCCGGTGTGGTTCAGTGGTTGTGTTGACCCATGGACCAGGAGGTCACTGGTTCGATTCCCAGTTAGGGCACATGCTTGGGTTTCAGGTTAGATCCCCAGTAGGAGGTATGCAGGAGGCAGCCAATTGATGTTTCTCTCTCATTGATGTTTCTATCTCTCTATCCCTCTCCCTTCCTCTCTCTCTAAAAATCAATTTTTTAAAAAGCCAGTTCCTTTGATTAGGAAAATTATCAAAGTCCCAAGGATAGCTGTAGCTGTAGTTTCAGATGATCACTTGTATTTCCAGCTGACTCTTAAGTTTTGGCTCCTTGTGGGTTTCTCTAACTTTCTTATTAACTTGGCTGCACTTTAAAAAGATGTTTGTTATCTCTTTTATTGAGTTCACATAAGATGAAAGTAACCATTTTGAAAGATACATTTCAATGACATTTAACACATTCACAATGTTGTGCAACCACCACTTTTATCAACTTCAAAAACATTTCATTACCCCAAAGGGAAACCCTGAACATGTTGAGCAGTTAATACACCATTTCTTTCTCCCCGCCAGCTCCTGGCAACCACTACTCACTTTCTGTCTTACTGTTCCAGATATTTCATGTAAATGTTATCATATAATATGTGACCTTTTGGGTCTGGCTTCTTTTATTTAACATAATACGGTGCCTGTTATATGTTTCTCTAGAGTTTTTAGCTATTTGTATTGGGAGAATTTTCAACATATATATAATGTTGCTGGAAATAGAAGTCCTATATCTTATTATATAGGACTTAAGGTTTTCACGAGTAGGAAATTAAGGGACTTTACTGAAAATTTCTTTTGACTGACATTTATCTGTTGGAGTCCTGAAACTTTCACTCAACGCTTTCCTTTTTTTAAAGCAAGGATAAGAGAGTTTCTTCTAATATTTGGTCAATAATTCCTTATAATGGTGGGCATTCAAAACATAAATTCATTTGATTCATATTTTGAATCCCAGACTAAATTTTACTTAATAAATTATCAGAAAAAGTATTTTTTCTAACTCTACCAATTTCTTAAAACAGGAAAAAATACATTGTGAATATACTATCTCCTTACTTATCTCTCCCATAGGGATCAAACCTTAATGAGCTTTCAAACAGAAGCTGGAAACAGCATTTGTTTCTCAAAGCGATGAAATAATGTCTCTAGAAAAGAATATCCAGAGGCAAATATGGGATCTACCTATTTTGGTAGAATGATTTTGAATGTGCAAATTTCCTGATGGTGTTTGGACAGGCAGAACAATATATTTACTAATTGAGGAGAAATGCTTCTCAAGAGGGACTCCAGATTTTCAAGGGTCTGTCTTCTTTTCTTTTACCATGTGACCAGTTCCTTCTGCTCCAATTGTAGGTGCAGAAGCATTTATTAAAAGTAATCATCCTTGTAATTCGCTAGTAAAGATTTGCCTTTGTCAGGTGCACTTATTTCAATGAGTGACCTAGCTGAGGTTGACCCAGGACCACTGAAATCAGCAGCTTTGAAGTGGATATGTGTGATCTTAATGGATAAAATTCATCATCTGCCTTTTCATTATCCAGTATTCATGTCTGGTAGCACTTTTATTCAACTTAGACACAAGCTTCTCAAATGCATAGGCTTCATTTGCTCAAATTGTCCCTTATTTGTCTCAGTTGGGCAGGAAAAGAATTACATTAGAGACTTCTGAAACATCTAATTCAACTGGTACAGGATACTTTCATCTGGACCAATGGTTCTCAACAGAAGGCGATTTCCCCCCTAGAGAGCATTTGGCAATGTCTGGAGATATTTTTGTTTTGTTTGTCACAAAAAATGGGGGGGGGGGCAGAGGTGGTATTACTGGTGGGGTAGAAGTCTGGTGTATTAGTTAATGTTCTCCAGAGAAACAGAAGGCTGGATATATAGTCATTGGCTCACATGACTATGGAAACTGAGAGGTTCAATAATCTGCCATCTACAAGATGGAGACCCAGAAAAGCCAGGGGTATAATTCAGTCCAAATCAGAAAACCTGAGAACCAGGGGAGCCAATGGCTTAAATTCGAGTCTGAGGGCTGGAGAAGATGAGATGTGCAAAGTCAAGCAAGCAGGCAAGAAGTAAAAGGGGCAAATTCCTCCTTCCTCCACCTTTTGCTCTATTAGGCCCTCAACAAATTGGCTGATGCCCACCTACATTGGGGAGGGCAATCTGCTTTAGTAAGTGCACTAATTCAAATGCTAATCTCATAGACACATATATCCAGAAATGATGGGCAGTCATGTTGACACATAAAATTGACCATCACACCAGGAGTGCTGTTAAACATCCTTCAATGCATAGAGCAGCCCCCATAACAAAGACATTTGTTGTCCAAAATGTCAATTGTGCAGAAGTTGAGAAACCCTGACCAACTTGAAGCAATTCTAAAATTCAATCTTATTCCTTCTTGGTGTCAGATGATTTTGACTTTAAAAAAAAGCATTTAAGCCCTAGCTGGTTTGGCTCAGTGGATAGAGCATCAGCCTGTGGACTGAAGAGTCCTGGGTTTGATTCCTGTCAAAGGCATGTACCTTGGTTTCAGGGTCCTCCTCGGCCCAGGCCCTGGTCAGGGCTCATGCACTGATTGATGTATTCATTTCTTTGTTCATTCATTATACATGAGACTTTACTGAACATCATTACTGCTATGCTAATAGCTGGGGACATAGGAGAAACCTGCAAAGGTAGAGTTCTTTGAATAGCTCATTGTTGGAGGAATTTTGACATATGTTAACACTTCCCTTTACCTGAGCCTCACAATTTAGTATTTGATCATACCCTGCTACTTATTACTCTCAAACTGACTTCTTTGTGTTGATTTCTCCACCTGAACCAGAACAAAATATCTTTGGACTAAGATTGCCAGATAAAGTATAGAACATTTGGTTAAATTTAAAATAAATAATGAATAGTTTTTAGTATGATTATATTGAAAATGTTGCATGAAACACATTGATATTACAAAATATCATTCATTGAAATTCAAATGTAACTGAGCAATCTTGTATTTTTATTAGCTAAATCTTGAAATATTGTTTAGGGCAAGGATTCTCTAATATTTTCCCTACATCTCCAAGGACATATGAGAAAGGCCTGGCTGTGAAGTGAGGACTCAAGCACTCAAAAAAGCAGTTGTCTCATTCCTTTGAGGTAGACAGAAAGTTAAAATAGTCTTCCTCCAAAGTTAGGGAAAGTGAACTATTTATTCTAGTTCATAGTCACTTCCTTAGTTAAATCAGCTGTGATCTAAAGAAATGATGGAGCTTAAAATGTAACTTCTGAAATGTTAAAAAGGAAAAGGAGATCATTTAAGCCCTAGGAATTTTTTCCCAGGAGGATACAGTGGGTGAGAGTTTGTCTTTTAGTCCTGTACAATCCAAACCGGAGTGACACAGAGGGAATTTGTACATTGATAATGTAGGGAAACAACTGGTTTTCGTCTCAATTATTTGAATAATTAATCATGGACATTTAACACCCAAAGTATTTTTTCCACCTAGCACTTTGCTATCAATGAACATAATGCCACTTCTCTAATGAGCATTGTGACTGAAAATACCCAAAGCTGCTCCTGAAATCTCAGCACTGATGAAATGACTTGACTTCAGTGCCAGAAAGCATGAACTACCGTTGCCAAATAAACCCTTTCTCAGCCCAACACGGCAGTTTCCACTTACAACACCAACTACAAGTATCGCTTTTTGGAGGCTGGGCATACCTTGCTATCTGGAATGTGTTGGTAAATGTCATACATACAGCACAGTATTATACAAATAGGCACTATAATTACACAGAATGTCATGACCACCTCACAACACTTGAGCTTTATTATACTTGTATTTCATAGCTGGGAGTCCTGTGTTCTAATCTTGACTGATGAAATGGATGCTGTTGTTTTCAGCAGTTAGGGATATCAGAGATGAGATTACTCCCTGTCCTATTTAGAAATGTCTGGCTGTTCCATGTCTCATGGTTAGGGCTTGCCTGATACTGAACTTGCTCCTTGTTCCCAAGGCTTTAGATGGGTTGCTATAGGGAGGCGACAGCAGAGATATAGACCAAATAACTCCAAAGGTCTATTCCAGCTCTATGGTTCACATTATCAGTCCTCTTAAGGTTGTAAGGTATTAACTTTTCACCTGCCTTTAGGAAACAGAAAGGTGGGTTTTTGTTTGTTTGTTTGTTTTTGTTTGTGTGTGTGTTTTTTCTAGGTAATTCCAGGTGGAGAACAAAGAAACGGAATGATTTACTAAAATAGGAAATAAGAAAGCTGGAAAAACTTTATTTTCTTTAGAATACGCAAATTCTTTATCACCCAATATAGTTGTATAATATTTTTCAAATTAAAACAAATTTATGAACCAATTATTAATTTTCAAACCATTTGAACATAAAATATGCTTAATAAAATGATAGGCAACAGATTTAAAAATCTGTAATTCTGGAAATTTTTTTATAAATGCACACAGGTAGTAAGCATAGTATAATATATTCCTCGTGCAACTATTGCCCAGCTTCAACATCTATCTCTATTTTGCCAGTCTTGTTAAGACTTGTGGAAATATTCTTAGTCTTGACATCTGTCATTGTAATAAAAATCACCTTGGACAGTGTGTTTAGCACTTATGTTTCAGTTGCAGTTTATTTTTCTTCAGCATGCTCTATAACATGTCTAGGTATGACCTCTATCTTTCTGAGGCTTTATAGCTTAGTGTCTTTGCCTGACTCATATGTTGTGGGGCCCGCTCCTCTGTGTTGTACCCCTTTGTCTCTGTCCTGCTCATGCTTTGGCAATAAGGTCATAGAAGAAAAAGCTATACTCTGGTTCTTTGGCCAGGAAGTCATTTCACTTCCATCTCACCTTTGTGTTTATAAGTCAGCTCAGTGCATCCACATAGCTGTCAACCTGTTAAGCTTGTTTCCTGTCAACTCAACTTTCATCCAGTTTCTGGCCCTGGGGCAGGTCTTTCCTTTGGCATCTTAAACCAGCTTAGAAATTTTTGAGTTGGATATCCAGTCTCTGGCCCAATGTCCCATGACGGGCTTTAACTCAGATTGAAGTTGGGTCCACCCATCTCTTGGGTTATTTGAGGACGTGATTCCCCTCTAAGCAAGTCCTTGAGGCTAAAGCAAGTCCATGGCCGCTGAAAGTTCCCCAATTGTCTGCCTGGGGATTTGGACATGCTCATATTAGGATCCAAGCTGATGAGGGATACTTCACTGGGCAGGATCAAAAGCCCTACATTTTAAAATTTACAATTGTTAAATGGTTAAAATTCTGATTCGACATTGTTAAAGAGCTGTCCTGGCTGCCATGGCTGACCCTTTCATCATTTGATCCCCCAGTGTATGTTTAAAAAAGAAAAAAAAATAGCAGCGAAGTTGGAAAAAAGAAACTGGTAAGTCCTAAAGAATGTATTATATTTTTTCAAAATTCCATTCCCTGTCAAGTTTCCAGTACTAAAATCAAAAGAAAAAAGTAACATGTACAACTTAGATAACATCAGGTGGACTCTGTTCTGCACAGCTTGCCTCTTTATTGAAACCTCCTGTGGCTTCACAAGAAACTCACTGAAATATCTGTTCATGAAAAGCTGGAGAGCAAGGAAGAAATATTAAGGAGATTTGTATCTCTTTGGCATTTAATAAAATAAAATGAAAGGAAAGTGAGTTCATTTTAATTGATGAAAGAAACATGGATTTCATCAAGTTGGAAAGACAAATAAACACTGTTTGGGGCAAAGAGCATTCCTCTGTACTTCTTGGTAAGAGTTGTTGAGCATTGCTCCATTGGAACATGAATTAGGTTTGTTGTAATTGTCTTTTCATATTTTGTTTTCCTAGGATTACCAAAATTTCTTATTAATAAGAGCTTATTTCTAATAACAACCACAGTGCTTGGCACAGTATTGGTGCTCAATAAAATGTTCTTGAGTGGATGAATAAGAGATAATACATGATCTCTTCCTGAAGGATTTCATTTATCTACTTGGGAAGAAAAGACACAAACATGCACAAAAATAAATTATGTTTCTTATTATTGTGTGCATTGTTAAATTTTCACTATTATTATTCTTTTATCACTATTAGTTTTGTGGTGTCTGTACCAAGTCCTAAAGGGGGGCAGCCTCCGTCTTGTTCACCTCTTCCACAGGGCCCAGCAGAGCAGGTGTTCCACCAGTGCTTGCATAATGAGCATACACCTTGCCATTAGGAACACCTGGAGCTGGGTCAGAGGTTCTGGAGGATGGAGCCAGCTCCGGAACTGATGGGGAGCAGAGCACTGCAACAGAACAGAGTGTGCTCAAGGTGTGTGGTCCACGGACCAGCAGCACTAGCATGACCTGGGGCTTGTTAGAAATGCAGCTTCAGCCTGGCCAGCATGGCTCAGTGGTTGAACTTCAACCTATGAAGCCAGAGGTCACAGTTCGATTCCAGGTCAGGGCACATGCCCGGGTTACCGGCTCGATCCCCAGTAGGGGGCGTGCAGGAGGCAGCCGATCCATGATTCTCTCTCATCATGGATGTTTCTCTCTCTCCCTCTCCCTTCCTCTCTGAAATCAATAAAAAGAAAAAAGAAAAGAAATGCAGCTTCACAGACCCCCAGACCTGGATGACGCACATTCAAGTTTGAGAAGCACTGCTTTTTAAAATATATATATATATATATTTATTTGTTTTCACTA
>NW_005370552.1:3754098-3755312 GCF_000412655.1 Myotis brandtii | reverse complement strand
ATATATATATATATTTAATTGATTTCCCACAGAGAGGAAGGGAGAGGGATAGAGTTAGAAACATCGATGAGAGAGAAACAGAAACATCGATCAGCTGCCTCCTGCACACCCCCTACTGAGGATGTGCCTGCAACCAAGGTACATGCCCTTGACTGGAATCGAACCTGGGACCCTTGAGTCCGCAGGCCAACGCTCTATCCACTGAGCCAAACCAGTTAGGGCAAAAAGCACTGCTTTTAGAGGCTTCATCTGACCCCATGATGCCGAGGGAGAAGATGGATCTCGGGAGCTACTCCACGTAGGAAACGTAGAATCCTGAACAGGCCTGGACAACTGCCTGCATGTGGCTGTGCCACCACTTCGCTATCCACTCATCTATGGATGGGCGCTGGGGTTGTTCCCATCGCTTGGCTATTGTAAATGATGCTGCAGTGAACATAGGGGTGCACATATTCTTTCGAATTAGTAAACACCTGCAATACTGTTGAATCACCCCTATGTTTGGCAATGCCAAGGACCCCAGACCCATATTCCAGGGCCATAAATAGCTACCCTTGTTGCCTAAATTCCACCCTGCCCATCCAAGTCCTTGCCTCTGCCCCCACCAGTTTATCCGGGTTCCTGACACTACAGTTACCAGAACTGACCTATTGATTTGCTCAAGGAACAGTTTGCTGATTATTGCAAGAGGCAATTTAAGATTGTCTTTAAGTTCTGCACTTGCAATACTACGGAGGAGGCTTCCTGAGTTATTTGTGGGCATGGAGGGGGGGGGGCTGGAGGGGGAGAAGAAGTCTATTTGGTAGGAAGATGGCAGGTCTGAGAATCCCACTAAGTACATGCCAAGATAACGACAATACTGTGTGGTGTGTCCAAGTGGGTTTCCTAATCTTGTTGGCTTTTTTTTTCTTTCTAGCTTTTTATCTGGCCTCACCCCTCACTACTCTATTTCACTTGCCTCATCTGTCAAATGGGTTGTAATGTTTACCTGGAATCATGCAATGGAAAGCGCTTAGTGCGGTGCCTGGCCCCTGGAAAGAGCTGGCTTAGTATTTGCTATGGTCTGTACTGCTCCACCGGGAAAGTAACAGGGGTGCTGCAGGAAGACACCTCAATCTGCCACCCTCCTAACCCCCAAGCTCTATGGTGCACGAGGGGAGCTGACGGGCCAATACTGTGCAGAAAGCACAGGGGCGGGGGGGTGGGAGCTGCAG
>NW_005370552.1:3753271-3753788 GCF_000412655.1 Myotis brandtii | reverse complement strand
GGGGGCTGTGCCCAGGAGCCCCCAGGTGCCCTGAGCACTGGCGAGGATCTAGGGTGTCCAGAGTGCCGCGTAGAGAGCCCTCCCTCAGGCCTAAGGCTTGGTGCGCCCCTGGATAGCAGCCTGGGGCTGGAAGTCTGTTGAAGATCTGGGCGAGGCTTTGAATTTCTCCCTGGGAAGGCTGCCAAGCCTCTGCATGCTGTCACTTTTGAAGCAAGGGGGCAGGGGGAGGGCAGGAGAGAGAGTCCCGCTTCGGGTTAGCACAAAGGTCTGGCACTTGCCCCCAAGCAAAGATAAGTCATTTGCTCCAACCTGACCCGGACCCTCCACACCCACGTTGGGAGCAGGCATGCACCACAATGTTTGTTCTCCTGACCCCTGCTCCCATTCAGGAAAAGGGGTTGGGCTCTGGGGCAATCGATTGCCAAAGACCTTCCTGACCCCGATTCCCTGTGGTTCCATGATTGTCACCAGTCTACCATGGGCTGCAGGGCTTTCTTGGCAAGTGTCTCTTCTCCCC
>NW_005370552.1:3751093-3753012 GCF_000412655.1 Myotis brandtii | reverse complement strand
CGCAGATGTGGGAAAACTTGGCTCTCTGGCCCAGCCCATATTTGGCAGGGATGGGGACAGAGACTACCTTCTTAGAGACAGGGGGTGGGGGCGGGC
Organism: Myotis brandtii; assembly: GCF_000412655.1. Lineage (NCBI taxonomy): Eukaryota > Metazoa > Chordata > Mammalia > Chiroptera > Vespertilionidae > Myotis > Myotis brandtii. Next base: position 3,752,916 of record NW_005370552.1, on the reverse strand, counting down.
GCCGTTCTCACAGGAGGGGCTCCAAAAGAGACAAGTCAGAAGGAGAGATGGAGTCAGTGGGGGAGCATCCCTCTGAGGAGGGTCAGTCGGATTCTATGGGGTGGGGTCAGTGGGAATAAGCAATGCTTCCCCAACAGCCTGCTTAACAGAGCCTCCTGGTGCTTGAGCAATACTTAGGCCACCCAGGGATGTGTTGGTTAAGACTCTGAGCAGATCTCAGGAGCAGGGTTTCGCCTGCTCCCCGGGAGGCTGGCAGGGCGAAGGTGCTCTGACTCTGCTGTGCCTGGTGAGGAAACCAAGGCATTGGATGTTGGGTGCCGCTCCTGATACTGGGCAGTTTCCTCCATTTCAGCCTTCCTCGCCTTTAAGTCAGATCTCAGGCCACCACTGCTGTTTGCCGGGCCCTCCTGAGCTCACCCATGCCAGACTCTGTGCCCAGTGCTGCAGGTACATAGAGGCATAAACACAACAGCATGCTGAGGTGGGCCAAGGCTATACAGATTTAGTTTTCTTTCAGCATTTTTGATATCTTCTCTCCTGGAAGAACTTGGACTTAAAAGTACATCTATCCAGGTGTTTTAGAAATATTACCAAGTGCTTCTTGATGCTGCCTGGTAAAGCACCCCATCTTATGGAAGCTGAAGGGTCTCTTTCCAGACCCCAAAGTCTTTTTCTTGCCCAAAGTATGTCTAAAGGGTTCAGATTCTTCTATCCCCTGATTTTCCCCTTTCTGATTTGTATTCCAAACCTTCAAGCTCACTGAAGTTATGTTAAACTCCTGTGGGAAGGATAGATAAGGGTTTAGCTATTTTTACAAGCAGTGGTGACTCTCTACACTCAACCCCCCAAATTCTCAAAACAAGGACCTTCTGAGCAGATCTCCCCTTTCTCAAGAACATTACATGGAATCAGCATTGTTCCAAAAACCAAGAAAGCAGGGTTCCAAGGTTTTACTCAATTGCTCTATCTGCTGCATGAGGATTACACCAATTTGTCATGGCTAGATCAGTTTGTCATGGCTGAGGTCATTGTGAAGATCAAGTGAAGCAATGAGTGTGAAGATAACTTTGCAATTTTGACATATGACACAATGTCCTACAAGGGTTTTGCTCATTTATTTAAACAATAGGCATTAGGGTAGGCTGTGGTAAAGGATGCAAAAGTGAATCACATGATTATTGCCCTGGAGATTTGTCCATCCAGGAAGGGACTTGAGATACCCAAACAAGGCAATATAAAGTAGAAAGCGGTATGTGCCACAAGAAGAGCCTTCTCATTGATGCATTCATTACTAATTCATTCAATGAACATTTACTTTCTGTCTCACATCTTATCCCCAAGAGAATGAAAGGTGAATTCTACAGGACGGTTGCTCCTGGGGTGCTCACAAGCTGATGTGGCAGGCAGAGTCATGAAAAATTAATACTGATGACCTATGATGAGAGATACTTTCGTAGCACATGCAAAAGTTCTAGAGAAGGTGATTAGAGAGAATGTCAAACTGAGAAAATCTGGGCAGACTTCACAGAGGAGGTGACAGTTGAAGTAGGTCTTAAAGAATGAATATGAATTTACCAGAGGACTAGATGAAAAAAGCATTGTAAACTAAAGAACAGCTTCAAAGGGGAGGGGGAGTGGAGAGATATGCAAAAAAGGTGAATGGACCATAGAGCCTCGTCCTGATGATATGCCAAGGTTGCCGGTTTGATCCCCAGTCAGGGCACATACAAGAATCAACCAATGAATGCATAAATAAGTGAAACAACAAACCTCTTTCTCTCTCTCTCTCTCTCTCTCTCTCTCTCTCTCTCTCTCTCTCATCA
>NW_005370552.1:3726269-3750898 GCF_000412655.1 Myotis brandtii | reverse complement strand
TCTCTCTCTCTCTCTCTCATCAATAAATAAAAAATTTTTAAAGAATAATGGGTTAGGAGGGCACATTTCCAGTTATAAAATAAATAAGTCAAGGGGATGTAATGTATAGCATAAGGAATATAGTCAATAATGCCATAATAACTTTGTACAGTAGCAGATGGTTACTAGACTTATCATGATGATCACTTTGGAAGGTATATAAATGTCAATCCCTGTGTTATATACCTGAAACTAAGATAATATTGTATGTCAGTTATGACTTTTAAAAAATTAATTAATTTACAAAATCACAAATATGTGAAAGAACATGGTAGCATGCTTAGGGAACCTTGAGAACTTCAGTGTGGAGAGTTGGGGGGTCTGGTAGGGCTCCAAACTACAAAGGTCCGTTGGCATGAATTGTGGGGAGTCTTGTATGTCATCCTCAAAAGGGTTAGTACTTTCTGTGGTGATTGAATGGACACAGGATTTTTCATTCACAAAGCAGCATCTGTCCATTGACAGTATTAGCAAAAAGAGGGACATGCGGAAGAGGAGAGCAGGTGTTGGGGACAGAGGAGCCCTCTGGAGTCGGAGGTGCTGGAAGGACACGCAGGGAGAGATGTCTGGTAGGTAGAAATGCAGGGAAGACGTTGGGTTTGCAGAGAAGTTTTAGCTGAAGCCCTGGAGTAAATGAAATGATCCAAACCGAGAGTGTAGAGAAAGAGAGAAGGTCCAGGACAGACCTGAAAGAGAGCGTGCTTATCTTCACCACGTGAAGGAAGATATGTCAGTCATTCTCCATAGTGTGATGAGAGAGGAGGAAACTGAGAAACTGGAAGACACTTTGTTAATCTCAGAGCTTAGCTGCGATGTCGCTTCCCAGGGTGGCTTTCTTTTTTCTCTTTTTTAAAAATATATTTTATTGATTTTTTACAGAGAGGAAGGGAGAGGGATAGAGAGTTAGAAACATCGATGAGAGAGAAATATCGACCAGCTGCCTCCTGGACACCCCCTACTGGGGATGCGCCGGCAACCAAGGTACATGCCCTTGACCAGAATCGAACCTGGGACCTTTCAGTCCACAGGCCGACGCTCTATCCACTGAGCCAAACCGGTTAGGGCCAGGGTGGCTTTCCTAAATCTCCCCCCAGATGGAATTAGATGCCTCTGTTTAACTCTCCTCTGCCACATTGTTCTTTTCCATGAGTTTTTAATCGTTCATGTATTAGTGTAATTACAGGCATACTTTGTTTTATTGCATTTGGCTTTATTGTGCTTTGCAGATAATGTGTTTTTTACAAATTGAAGGTTATAGCAATCCTATGTTAAGCAAGTCTATTGGCGCCATATTTCCAACAGGTTCAGATGATGGTTAGCATTTTTTTTAGCAATCAAGTATTTTTTAATTAAGGTATGATTGTTTTTTAAAGATATAAAGCTACTGCACACTTAATAGACTACTGTATAGCGCAAACAGAAATGTTATATGCACTGGGAAACAAAATAATTCATTTGATTTGCATTCTTGCTATATTCACTTTATGGTGGTTGTCTGGAACTGAACCCACAATATACCTGAGATATGCCTTTAGATTCAATATCTTTATTTTCCACTAGACTATAAGCCTCTGGACCCTGGAAAGGATCTTTTTTCCTTCCCAGAGAACCCCCAACCCCCAGAGCTCTGCCTGGCCCAGTTAGCACTCAATGAATATGTTGAATTAATGAACTTTACACCAACAAAGTGGCAATTGATTTGATCAGAAATTCACCTCCATTTACTACCAACCCTTTTGCATTTCCTGCCAAATCATGTTAAGAATAGGAAACATGGTCAAATCAGAATTTTAGAATTAGTTAGGTGGCTGACTCAATGATTTACATTTAAAAGTGCCTGAATTTGATTCTGATTTTTAAACGTCGTTAATTATTAAACTTGGTACATTCTGATAATTCTCTGATAGTTTTTTAAGCTGTCAGCAAATTTTAGTCACTCCCATTGAGATAAATAGAAGAGCACTGGGGGTATTGCTGGTTAATATATAACTTCTTTTTTTTCTGTTTGAAAAATTCCAAGGCAATTGTGAAACAGCTTTTTAGCAATCTATGTGGTATCTATATACATGCCTACTGACATATCTGTCACCTACGAAGCAAGTCATCTCTGGAGTCTTGGCAAAGTAGCAGCATTTTCCAGGAACTGACCATCGCAGATTGTTTCTGTCTCAAGGCTCAGTTTTAGTGTTTGGGCTGGTGAAACCATGGAAACTATCTTTGGCAATTCTGGCCTGGCTCTTGCTCAGTCTTCAAAATAAAAGCTGCTGAAAAGGGAAAGCTGAAATAGAAAGAAGAAAGTGCCTGCCAAGCTTGAGAGAGGAGATTCAGCCATCTGAGGGTGGCCGGCACTTGGCTAAGATCCTCAAAGAGTTGGAGCCAGCCTTCAACCTTGTAAGCAACACCTGGCAGGTGATCTGTGCACCCGGGAGAGCAAGCCTGCTGCAGGCTTCCAGGACTGGTCTGGGCAGGGAGTGTCAGAGATGGTCGACGAGGGATCATGAGCTGAGTGAGGGACATGATAGACAGATATGATGTATGTGTTAATAGCAAAACCACCTTCTCATCTTGGATGAAGAAAGATGAAGAACATCCCTGGGCTTCTGTAACCTCTGGGAATGTATTAAAAAACAATAATTGTGTAGAAGTGCTTGGTAATTTGGATGTCCCATTCAAGGAGAGGGTTGAGAGGGGCCATATGGCAAAGTTAAAAGACCATATACTGGTACTTTGGTGTCAAACAGATGCGTTGTCAATTCCATTTCCTGTACTTACCTATTGTGTCACCTTGAAAGTTCCATGAGCTTCTTGTTCTTCAGCTCTCTCACCTTGAAGATGAGATTTCGAATGCCTTTATGGCAGAGGATTAGAAAGGATGCACATGAAGTTCTGTCCACTGTGCTAGCATTAGATGAAATGTACATGAAGAATTTTTTTTGGAGAGGTGGGAATAGTGTTTTAATAACATGAATTACAGAAACAGTACTTACTTTGAAAATCTGTAAATTAAAGACAAGCACAAAAAGAAAATGAAAATGAACTATAATTGATCTTACAAAAAACTAATTACTGTTATTATTGCCACGTATATTTTCTTTTTGCAAACCATCTACCATATTTGCCGCATCGTTGGTAGTCCTTTTAAAATAAGTAATAACATATTATGAATGTTTAGTTATATCTTAGATGCTTTTCTTTTTATGATCTTGATAACTTTATCTTACTTCATATGATTATATTTAATTTATTTAACCAATCTCCTCTGGCTGAACATCTGTATTTTTAAGTTTCTGCTATTTTAAAGCTCTTAGGAATATCCTTGTACCTAAACCAGTGTGCATAATTCTGATTATTTCTTTAGGAAATTCCTAGAAATAAATATTGGTAATTCTTTGAAGGCATTTAATAATTGTTGCAAAATTGTCGCCCCAAGAAAGTTGTACTAATTTACTTTATGGTGGAATTTTAATAACGGGGTTCTTAATTACTTCCATAGGAAACTCACATTCCCCTTCCACAGCAATACAGAGAAAACCATGGTTCTCCACCAGTTTGCAGTTGTAATGTAACGAAGTTATAGGTCTAGAAATTATAAATACCTTTAGTTTTAAAAAATATCACTGGTGACAAGTAAATTTTGCTTTCTCCAATATGTTGGCAAACTGATTTTTGCAAGTACTATTATATCCCTACCATGACTTACTAGAAACATATTTTTTCATACTACTTTAAAAGTTTTTGGATGCCATTCATCCTGTGCTTCTAGAGGTGTAACATCACTAATTTGATAATTCTGTTGTCTTTCAGCATAGAAAAGAAAATAGCCCTGTAAAAAATAATGATTTATGATTAATTATTTTTACCCATTTGGGTAAGACAAATATAATCTTTGTTCAAAGTCTATTGTAACGGCTGATCAAACAGCTGTTTCCTGTTTAAATTTTAATTTCCTCTCTAGTTTGCATTCAAATCCTATGTTAGATTTTAATTTATTTAGGAGTCCTGTAAGATACAGTTGACTTTCAGAATAGCCCTTTTATGCTATGCCAGTGGGTCAAAATCAAACAGTCCTTGTTCAGCACTGATGATAAGCACACACAAAGGCATATACTCAAATGAGTTACACTAGTTCATCAAATGTGTTTTCCTATCTTTTTTTTTCAGGGGAGAAAAAGAAATCAGGTTTGCTCATTTGTTCATTGATTGATTGATTGCTTCATTCATTCATTACACCCTTATCAAATGTCATATTTACAAAACATTGGGCTAGGTGTGGGGATATACAGATGGGAGGGGCACATCAAGCAGAGGGAGGCACATACAGCTACATACAAGCAGATGCTGAGGGGTGGTGGGAATTAATGGCAACCAAATTCATTTGGTTCAGATGACACAGAGAGGAGGATGGCAGCTTTATCAAAGGACCTGAAGGAAGATTTGATGATAGAAATCATTGGAAAGATAATCAGCCAATTTAAATATTCCTCCTTAAAATACAGCTTAAGTGGTTGAGATTCAAATATGTGCTCTAATATACACAGGGTGTTGAAATTTCAGTTTCACTCTTTTTAATGTTGGCCCTAAAATGGCAGTGTAGTGGGTGCCGTAGTGAGCTACCCAGCCCTCTTCAGGATAGTCAGTCACCCACATCCGGAAAGTGTTGGACGCTGCTGGTTCACAGGTGAGTCCCTCTCTGGAAATTGCCCTTCACTGAGAGGAGCTGACTCACCTCAGGGCATTCCTTTGCCCTGGGGGTACTCTGCAACAGATATGTAGGTATAGCAGCTGGCACTCTTGCCTAAAGCATCTGGTAGGATTGACCGAAGCCTCCATTGTGACTGTACTCAGTTCAACTCCTCCCTCTGCACAATCCCGTTTTCCTTACTGCTTTACTCGTGTTTATCCCTGATAGAACTTCAACATAGAAATTTCTCTCAGAAGCTTCTTACCAGGGACCCTAATATAGACAGACAGTAATTGAACAGCATTGTTGTTATGCATGTCAAAAGGTGTTCTAACCATGAAGCTTCAGTCAGTTGGAGGTGGAGGCCATTAAAACACTTGGGTGGTTTGGGGTTTTTTGTTTGTTTGTTTTTAGGATAAAAAAAAGCCTGAAGGGCCTGGGAGTGTGCTGAGTCACAACATTTTGAATTGGCATGTGGAGAGATATGATCCTCTGTGTAATTCAACAAATGATTTAAGGGCCAGAAAATCTATTTTTTCTTTTTTTCCTCCCAGTAATCTGCTATTGGTTTCACAGTTGCGCAGAGGAGACAATTGTCCATTTAATATAAGTTTAGGATGATTGAGAAAAGCAGGAATCCTGTGCCCTGGGTCCTGACGATTCTAAGCAGCCGTTTCTGTTCAAATTGTAAGACATCATGGGAGGGATAAGCAACCCCTCCACCTGTGTGATTGATGTGCATCAGAACGGGGAGGGTACTCAAAGCAAGGTGCTTAGGATCCAACTGTGGGAGACTTTCCCTACCGGCTCATTTTCTTGAAGATGATTACAAAGCATAGAAAAAGACTATATATAATTCAGAATTATATAAAGTCCAGTGGTGACAACACTTTGTCTCATTCGAGAGAGAGAGAGAGAGAGAGAGAGAGAGAGAGAGAAACCCTGGCCTTCTCAGGCCTGTCAAACCAAACCTCGTAGAGCTAGAACTACTAGCATTGTGATGACATTAACACTTGAGGATTCTGTTCTCTAACTGTACAAGACAAAGCAAAAATTATAGAAATGCTTGTGAAAGGAAATTGGGGGCTAGTTTTCAATCCTGTGATTCAGCCTCTTACATTTACTATCTACCCCAAATCTTTGCTGGAAGCATACCAATCTATCTGTTTGTCTCCTGCTAGTCTTTCATTTAGAAAACATGATGTGAGTGCCTCCTATGTGCTAGGTGTTAGGAATAAGAAGTCAGTTCCAGCTTAACACATACACACACACACACACACACACACACACACACACACACACACACACATAATGATGTTAAACTGCATTGTCTGTGCCTATTAATTGTTGGCTCATTTATAAAAAAATGTACTTTTTGAACGGAAGAAACTTTTGTGTTTCTTCACTTTTGGAGTAAGAATGGATGCTAAAATAATTTTGGTTTTGGTTTCCAACTATGTCCTCTGCTAGCTTTTTTAGTCTCACACATGAATGGTGTGATATTCGTGGCTTTCTGGGGGGTAAGTAGAATTTCATACCTGCATTTTCTGTTATCAAAAATCAGGCTGCACGCAGGAGTGGTCAGACTCTGAAAGGACATCACATGGTCCTAACTGATAAAAGGCAGAACATCCCAAATGCACTGCCTGTGATCTTTCCTCCCTTTGTTCCTTTCCCTCTGACTTCAAGGAGAATGTGTCCGCAGGGAGATTGGGTTTTCTGTCAATAAATCAGTCTGCCAGTCCACAATATTGGACTTCCAGTGGACAGATCTGAGAAATGGGGAAAGTACAGAGGTTGAGATGACTGTAAGTTAAGGGAGGCAACAACATTTTGTGTGCAGGAGAAAAATGATTTGGGGTTTATGCTTGCTTTATTTCTGGGTTTTAGTTTGTGGACAGAAACCTATGAGAAGCTGATGAAAATGAGAAAACATTTTCCTCCTATTGTGTTCTTTTAAAGGTATATTTCAGTAAACCGATGTCTTTTAAATCTGGCTTTATTCCCTATAGATGAATTCCTTTGAAAGGAGTTTGTAGGTTTAAAGATTGAGAAGGTTGGGGGCTGATAAGAAGGCTGAAGGGATTAAGCAAATGAAAGACTCATGGACACAGACAACAGTATGGTGATTGGTGGAGGGAAGGAGCCTGGGGGCGGTAGTAGAGGGTGAAGAGGGGGATAAATGGTGATCAAGGAGACTTGACTTGGAGTGGTGAACAATATAATATACAGATGATGTATTGTAGAATTGTGTACCTGAAGCCTATAGAATTTTATTAACTACTAGTCATCCCAATAAATTCAATAAAAATAAATTTTAGAAAGATTGCTTGAGAATAAGTTTTAAAACAATCTTTAAAATTAAAAGCATTAGTGAATTTTAAATTTCCAATGAATGTATATATATATATATATGTGTGTGTGTGTGTGTGTGTGTGTGTGTGTGTGTGTGTGTGTGTTAAGATGTTTTAATAACTTTTCTTAGAAAATAGGGATCAAAAAATAGTAGCACTTAGAATTTAAACCAGTCTTCAAATCATGAATTCTATATATAAATTCCTGGCATCGTTTTTCAATATTTTCCAAATGCAGTGGATGAAGACTTCAATGACAATGAAAAATGATGTTTGTGAGTAATTTGTAAACTGAGTATTGTCTTGCTTCTAAAATAATTGTAGCTCTGTGTGAAGAACAAACAAAATTCGTATGCAAAATAGAGTAATAATAATATTGCCTCATATTTCTAAACGACCTTGGTTACATATAATTCTTGTACACATAAGAAAGGCAATATTAGGTGTTTGTTTCTCAACAAATACATCCTTTCTATAAGGTGGCATGTGCAGTGTCTTGATTTGTATAGTTTTACATTAAGTGAAAGGTCAGAAAAAGATTAAGTGGAAACATGGTTTGAGAGCTTATTTTACCCTCACACTATTATTTGTCTAGTTAAATATTGTTTCCTACATGTTTGGCCTCTGAGCCTTATGGTAGAGGAAGTTTGGACCCTATAAACAGTTATTTAACTACTATTATTTTCCAAAATAGTTTCCATGACCTAAGAAAAGATTTTCCAGCTTTTCATGCCATGTATTAACCAGGCATTTTAAAACATCCCAGGATCCCACAGTTCCCTGCTTCCCTTCTACATCTTTACCTGCTCCTCCAGTCTTCTTTGCCTACTAGCTGTGCCTCCACTGTCCCCCTTTTTGGGAAACAAAACCGTCTTCAGACCAGTTTTCAAGATGAGACTCTTGACATTTGTAGTAGATACCGTAGGAGTCCTACCATCTGCCCTTGGCACTCATTCTCATACACAGGGACTTATGGCTTCTGATTTCTGCAAGTATTTGCCTGAGGGCCTTCTCTGGCCAATGGAGCCCTTCTTGCCTCCCATCCAGGACAAACAAGCAGTGTGGTGTGGTTAATGCCAGGAATAGCCATTACTTAGGACTGACAGGATAAATAACCCAGCTTCCTCACCTCTTTGTTGGAATCATGGAGGCATGTTCCACACCCTTTCAGAGTCTACTTTTAAATATTAGATAGGAAACACTTTCCAATTTTTAGAGGAACCTCCATATTGTTTTCCATAGTGGCTGCACTAATTTACAATCCCACCAGCAGTGTACAAGGGTCCTCTTTACTCCACATTCTCCCGGTTCAAAATGTAGTTCTGATCTGTCCACCTCACTGTCTCCTTGAGCTGGGGTTCCTCACGTGGTCCACTGTAGTTCTCAGAGCCTGCTCATTCCATCACTCAGTCCAGCCCTTCTCCAGTCCACTCTTTTCTTTTACTGAGATGAAATATATAATAAAAAATGTACCATTGGAATCATTTAAAGTGCATAATTCAGCAGCATCAACTACATTCACATTGTTGTGCAACCACTGCCACCATCCATCTCCAGAATTTTGTCACCATCCTAAAGTAAAACTATGTGCCCATTAAACACTAACTCCTCATTTTTTTGCATTCCTCAGCCCCTGACAACACCCATTCTGTTTTCTGTCTCTATGAATTTGAGCACTTTCAGAACTCCATATAGGTGGAATCATACAGGATTTGTCCTCTTCTGTCTGGCTTATTTCACTTAGCATAATATCTTCAGGATTCATCCACCCAGTCTACTCTTACAGTGAAGGAAGAATAATTTGTTTTCTTTTTTTTTTTTTAAATTATTAAATCCTGTATATCTCCATAGGTGCACGATTTTTGTCCAGTTTCTTCCCGCATCTCCCATTCCCCTTTCCCCCCCAAGAATAGTCAGTCCATTCCCTTTCTATGTCCCTGATTCATTATAATCACCAGTTCATTCTGTACATCAGATTATTTATTCACTTGGTTCTTAGATTCACTTGTTGATAGATGCATGTTTGTTGTTCACAATTTGTATCTTTACCTTTTTCTTCTTCCTCTTCTTAAAGGATACCTTTCAGCATTTCGTATAATACTGGTTTAGTGGTGATGAACTCCTTTAGCTTTTCCTTATCTGTGAAGCTCTTTATCTGACCTTCAATTCTGAATGATAGCTTTGCTGGATAAAGTATTCTTGGTTGTAGGTTCTTGGTATTCAGCACTTTGAATATTTCTTGCCATTCCCTTCTGGCCTGCAAAGTTTCTGTTGAGAAATCAGCTGACAGTCGTATGGGTATTCCCTTGTAGGTAACTGAGTTTCTTTCTCTTGCTGCTTTTAAGATTCTCTCTTTGTCTTTTGCTCTTGGCATTTTAATTATGATGTGTCTTGGTGTGGTCCTCTTTGGATTCCTTTTGTTTGGGGTTCTCTGCGCTTCTTGGACCTGTAAGTCCATTTCTTTCACCAGGTGGGGGAAGTTTTCTGCCATTATTTCTTCAAATAGGTTTTCAATATCTTGCTGTCTCTCATCTTCTGGCACCCCTATTATTCTGATGTTGGTACGCTTGAAGCTGTCCCAGAGGCTCCTTACACTATCTTCGTATTTTCGGATTCTTTTTTCATTTTGCTTTTCCGGTTGGGTGTTTTTTGCTTCTTCGCATTTCAAATCTTTGGCTTGATTCTTGCGCTCCTCTGGTCTGCTATTGGGTGTAATATTCTTTATTTCAGAGCGTGTATGCTTAATTTCTAGTTTCTTTATCATAGCATCGAGGGTCTCATTAGTTTTCGTGAAGCTCTCCAAAAGTTTATTGCAAGCCCTCAAAATTGCGTTTTTTAGCTCTATATCCTCCATTTCTGTCATGTTTTTTTGTCTCCGCATTTTTTATGCTTTCTTGGTGCACCCTCTAGTGGTCTTTGTGCGCAGTCTTGTTCTAGTTGAGCCTTGATTGTTGTAGTTAATACTAGAGGGATTTGACCACCAGGCCGACTGGCTGTGTGAATCAGCTGTGTCTGCCGCGGAAAACTTCTGTCCTCTGGGGAGGTGCTAATCTAGCCTTTGCCTGAGGCGATCTGGCAAATGGCTCTGCGCAGGGCTTGGGCGGGGCGGGCTCAACAGGGCGGGCGGAGGGAGCCGTTATGGTGCCCTCAGTCCTGTTCCCAGAGGCTCTGCTTCTCAGAACCCCCGGAACCGCTGCAAACCTCGGAGGGAAAGCTGCCTTCCAACTGATGCCAGACACTCCCGCTTCTCCCGTTTGGGTCCGAGTCCCCAGCGATTCGCCCGTATCTGGAGCTCAGAGTCTGAGACTCCCCCCTGACCGAAAACGACAACCGCGCTCTCAGCCACCAGCCCGCTTTGCGCGCGCACCTCCGCACCTGAGTATTTTCCACACTGCGCCTCCTCTGAGCCTCGGTGTGCTGTTATTTTTCCTTCTAGTTGAAGAGTCTCTCCTCAGCCAGCCTTCCTGCGGTTCTGGGTGATGTCCGTTCCGTCTTTTGGTTGTATTTTTGAAGTGGTTGTTTGCGGCAGCAGTCTGCGGTGTTTACCTATGCCGCCATCTTGAAGTGTTTCCGAATAATTTGTTTTCAATGGGAAAAAATTCACGTTTGATATTTTTAAGCTACACAAAAGTATGTATTGCTGACATGAAGCCAATGAAGTTGTTCAAAGATGAAGTTGATTATCCATGGGCCTCACCCTATCCTAACCCTCCTGGGATGGCCAGTGTTAACAGCCTGAGATGTATCATTCTAGAATTTTTTCCTGGTAGGGCAATCTTTCAAAAATATAAATCTCATGAGGTCACTCCTTTGCTTTAAACCCTTCAGTGGTCTTTCATAAAGCCCAGGATAAAGTCCCAAGTGATGTCCGTGGCCCTGACACACTGGAGACCAAGCCCTGCCTACCTCAGCAGCTTCATCCCCCATCATTTTCTTCCACTCACACTGTAACTACAAGGGCTCATTTTAATGTTGTTGAATAATCTACCACGATCTCTGGCCTTTGCACTTGCCCTTCTCCATGTGGAATCTCTTCCTAGCTCTTTTTCCTCCCACTTATCACTTTGGTAACTCTTGATCATCTTCCAGAATTTCTTTTAAAACTCACTTTTTTTGGGGGGGGGTCTCCTTCTCTGATAGCCTTCTGCGAACTCTACTTCACCTCCCAGTTACACCTTTCTGGCACCTGTTTTTATACCTTTTCTGCCTTCTCTACTCTAAGCTCCTGGGTGGGGGTGCTCTGTGTTCTTCACCTCCTGGTTCAGTGCCTGCAGTTAGTAGGTTCACAGTAAATATTGTTTGGCTCATTAAATCTTTCTTTGATAACTAAATTTACAACTTTAGGTTTAAAATTGCATTTGGGCCCTTCTGTGTTTGCCCTGTTTTCTGGATGACTTTAATGTAGTTGTTATGATGCATTAATAATTATTACAGTACCTGGTTGGCTAGGAAAATTATATTTTTAATGAACAAGTGTCTTCATTTTCCCTGAGTTTTCTTATCCCATTTTTGACATCCAAATCCTCAGCAGTTACTTGACTGCAGCTATGGCTCTAATCTACCATAATACAGTATTTAAGTTTGTTTCTGAACTGATAGGTGACTAATATTAGAAACATTTTAGCCAAGATGTTTAAATGCTCTCTCTTGGAGAATGATTATGCACTTGCTGTGCATGTAGTTTTTTGTGAGCCTTTCAACCATTTTCAGTGTGCAGATTTCACACTCAGATGAATGGCCAATAGCCATAAGATGATTGTGATACTGCAATTAAAATAGCCTAATCCAAACACTGATTTCCTGGAACGTGTTTTCCTTGTGGTATTATTCTATGTGAAATCTTCCCTAGCTTGTTTTGCTCAGTGGATAGACCGTTGGCCTGCAGACTGAAGAGTCCCGGGTTCAATTCCGGTCAAGGGCACATGCCCGGGTTGTGGGCTCAATTCCCAGTAGGGGGTGTGCAGGAGGCAGCCGATCCATGATTCTCTCCCATCATTGATGTTTCTATCTCTCTCTCCCTCTCCCTTCCTCTCTGAAATCAATACAAATATATTTAAAAATTTGTATTGTGATTCTACTACTTTTGCAAACCACCAGGAGAACTCAGTGGCTTCAAAATTCACCTGCACTAAGATAATTGACAAATCTCTGTATATTTTCAACCAAGTTAACAAGTGGGAAAATAAATAAATGAATATGGGCTTTATATGTGGACCAGTTAAGAGAGACCAACGGAATTAGGGGAGTCTGGGATACAAATGGACATAGTAAGACACAGAGCTAAGAATGTACATGACACCCCATTCCCACAAAGACACCCAGAGTAAAGAAGCCCCAGAAATAAAAACTCATGGAATCAAACAGAGAGACAAAGAAGCACAGGAGAACATAACATCACAGCATAATTTTCCAGATTTAGAATTTGTTATTAAAGGTTTTTAAATGTATTTTTATAACAATGTGGGTAAGTGGTGACATTGACATTTTCAGTTTCATTTGTTCCTTCATCTAGGAAGTATTTGTGAAGGGTCACGGGATCCCCAGGTCTGGATTACACCTCCTTTCAACAACGTGGAATTGACCTCCGCCATTATAGGTGGCTTCATCTTTCAATTTGGAATTCTGATTGATTTTACAGTTTGGGGCTATGCCCAAAGCTTGGGAGTACAGAGAGCTTGTTTAAGGTACTTAAACATAAACCAACACACTCAGAGACATATTTCAGTTAGACTATAATGTTAAAACACATTAAAAATACAAGAAATTTCTGTAAGTAACTAACACAACATAGACCAGGTATCTTTCTCTTCTGTAATCCAATGCTTCAAGCGCAGAATTTAAATGCTCGATAGGAATTAAAAATTAACTAAGCTCTTATAATATCTCTAAAATATCAGATGCTGAAATGACTTTCAGCAGAGGAAGCAGTTCCATTTTCTAATGAGTGCCCAGATGGTGTTATTAATTAAAAGGAAGTCTATAGACTTTAGATGTGAGGCAGAAGGGTTGTGGAGCTGACATTGTACTGTCAATATTTGGAGATATCTTTGAATCCTTGCTCAGGTGAGAGACTCCATTTGTATATTAAAACATTTTCCCTTGCAAAATTTTTGTATTAAATTTATAAATGAGAAAATATTTGGAGTAGAAAATCTGTGGTTGAAAATATAATAGGCATTTGTGATCAGATGGCCACATTGACATTAAAATGAGTTTTGAGATACATCAGATTTTGAGAACTGCATTCTGATAAACCCACCAGAGTAAGTTGTTTTGCAAACTGAACCCCTCTTCATCTTTCACAGCTGGATTAACTGACTTCTCTGCCTACCTTTAAGATGAGATTTCGAATGCCTTTATGGCAGAGGAAGGAATCAAACTTGGCAAAACTGTGGAAATCCATCTTTAATTATTCTTAAAAATATTTCTAAGAATGGGTACCAGTTAGTTTACTTACAATACTGAGTCATTAAAATAATTGAGTTTCCTAAAAAGATAGCCACAAGATCTGCTTTTACTTTCTATTTGGTATGAACTAATAAAGTATGTCAGCCATTAAGTCCAATATAAAATTTAAAATAAATCTTGCATTTAATAAAAATAATTTGATGTACATTATAAGCACAATAAAAGTAATTTTAATAATAAAATACTTTAAAAGAATTAGGTCATATAAGGCCCTATAATTTAAGTGAAGGGGTGGGTTCACTTGTTTTCAATGTAATTCATTGGAGGATTTGAAACAAGGAAGTGTCATGAATTTAATTTTATTTGAAAAGATATTCTGTGCTGTGTAAATTAAAAACTTAGAGAAGCAAGAGTGGAAGTAGTTGCAAAGCTATTGCAAGAGTCCAAAGGAAAGACATCATCTTAGGCCATGGTGATAGTAGTAAGGCTGTTGAGAAATGGTTGTATGCAGCCCAGGCTGGTGTGGCTCAGTTGGTTGAGCATTGACCCATGCACCAGGTCACCAGTTCAATTCCCAGTCAGGGCACATGTCTGAGTTGTGTGCTTGATCCTCAGCAACAGGAGGTAGCTGATCAATGTTTTATCTCTCCCTCTCCCATCTTCTCTCTGAAATCAATAAAAATATATTTTTTTAAAGTAAAAAAAACGCTTGTATGCAGGTAGAATTGACTTTCTGATGTATTGATTGGAGGGCAGAGTAATCAAGGAGAAAAGGATAGTTCCTGGATTTTGCCTATAAAACTGGGTGAATTGTGGCACCACTACTGAGATTTAAAAAAACTACTTGTTTCCTACTTTATCCACAACACTTGGGAGACTATCTGGCATGTAAACATCTTCAATAAAATATTTGTTGCTGATTAGAAAGGATGCACATGAAGGACTGTCCACTGTGCTAGCATTAGATGAACTGTATATGTAAGGCAAGATATGTAGGCAAGAGTTTTGCACCAAATTCAGTCTACTTTAATGCATATAAAAATAGCAGATATAACACAAAAGGAAGTAAGGGATGGAAAAAGAAAAGGAGAGAAGAGGGGTGGGGGGAGGAAGGAATCAAGCTTGGCAAAACTGTGGAAATCCATCTTTAATTATTCCTAAAAATATTTCTAAGAATGGGTACCAGTTAGTTTACTTACAATACGGAATCATTAAAATAATTGAGTCTCCTAAAAAGATAGCCACAAAATCTGCTTTTGCTTTCTATTTGGTATGAACTAATAAAGTATGTCACTTTGTGTAAATCATAGGAGATACAGGTTTAGGTGAGGGTATATAGGTGGATTTATTTTGGAAAGACAAATGAGTTCTTTCATTTCTCAAAAAAATGGAAGAGAGTCATCAGCTGAAGAAGGCTCGGGGGTTGTCATGTAGGACGTTTTAGAAGAAAAGGTATGAAATAGCCATTTGAACAGTGGGAAATTACACACTAAGGTTCCAAGGAGTTATTCATTTAATTGCATGAAGGTATCCGTCAAATACAATGGTCTTCATTGTAGAAAATAGATGTTAAAGTATTCTTTCTGATGATGATTAATCAAAAGATACTGCTTTGAGTGCTCCAAGTCCATAAAAATTATCTACAGAGAAAACATTGCTTTACCCTTCTCTGATATGGTTGGTGGGCATTTGAGCAGTCCATGATACAGTTTATCCAATTATTTTGTTATAGGTTAAAAAGAAGGTAGTTTAAGACCCAGTCATTTTTCTGATGCATAGCTTGAAGAAATATTAAAGCCTAGGAAATTATGCCGCTAGATCTGTAGATAAATCACCTACGCTGAATCAAAGGATGATGAGAGATCCTGCAAAAATCCATATCTTGTTAATAAGTACTTGTAGGGAGATGGAAGTGACAGAGAAGCAAAGGCCTGATTAATTTCCAAGTCCAGCCTGCCTATCACCAGATGGCAACAGTGGGCCCAATATATGCAAATAATTTAGCGCACATAATCTTTGCACCAACTCTGCCTGCAAGGTATCATCCTGTTTTACAAACTGAAGTCAGAAGGAGTTCAGAAGTTACTTGCCCAGGACCCCAAAGTGCCTAAGAAACAAAATGGGGTTGGAACCTAATTCTTCCAATTTCAAAGCCAAATACTCCGTAAGGTATTGGACTCATTCATGGAACAGATATTTGGGGGGGGGGTATTTACCTTATAATGGGCAATATGCCCAGTAGCTTATATTTTGCCTCAGTTCTTTCACAGCTGTTTGATAACATAGGCAGTAAATATTTTCACTCTTTTGCAGGTCAGGAAATTGAGGTTGAATGAAAGATAGAAATTTGACTGCCTAACCAATGGCAGACTCGGAATATGAGAGAGACTAATTTTTGAAAAGATGAAATTTCCTTCTTGAAGTAATAGACAGTCCGTTTAACATAAGGAATTAAGATGGTTGTGTTGGCAAGGGTGGGGACCTACCATTCAGCATGAAATCTAGATATTCTGGCTAAAAGTGACTGAATTTGTTTTTTTATTTGGGGTAACTCAGCAGCTGTCCTAAAATGAATGGGAAAACTGCATCCCAGCTGCAGACAGCAGTAGATATT
Source organism: Myotis brandtii (assembly GCF_000412655.1). Classification (NCBI taxonomy): domain Eukaryota; kingdom Metazoa; phylum Chordata; class Mammalia; order Chiroptera; family Vespertilionidae; genus Myotis; species Myotis brandtii. The sequence continues at coordinate 3,734,802 of NW_005370552.1, read as the reverse complement.
TTGTTTTTCTGGAAGTCTTTGCACTAGTGTTCATTTTTGTGTGGCAGGTCTTCTAACGCTGACAACTGAATCCAGAGCCTCTCACTGAGATTTAAAATGATCCTTTTTAGAAAGTATAATTTTCCCTTAAAAGAATTGAACCTAATAAATATATAAGTAATTTCATCTGAATTCCATTTGAAACCTTGTCTTCACAAACATTGTCAGCTTGTTTTGGCTTTCTGTTAAATCTTTTATCAAACTACATGCAGGATTTGGGCCAGACATGGAGAATTTTCAACCTGTCTCCAATTTGTTGGTATGAAATATCAGAAAAAACTTCTTTCCAAAAATAATGTTAGCTAAAAGCTTAAAATTACGGAGCTCCCAAAGGATTCTTGTGGATTTAAATACAAAGTCTACCTTGGTAAAGTCCACATTTTATCCTCTCCTTCTTGAAGCTCTCATTTATCATTTCATTTTTGGTAAAAGAAGATGTTGAAACAGAGAAGTATTGAAAGTATTCTCCAGCCAGCCTCTGACCCTCTTCAGGCCATTTGTAACATCTGGCTCTTTTAGGGACTAGGATCTAGGAATTGGGTGAGCCAAAGGGAGTGTGGTATCTCTCTGATTTTATAGTCTACCTTAAAGGTGTTTGTGAGCCTGAAAAATCATGTTGATAATCCATAGGAGGGCTACAATCATGACAATGAGATATTTCATCCTCAGATCACAGTCAAGGAAATTACCATGGCATCATATGGTTATCTTCTATGCTTAAACAACAGTATTCTTAAAAGAGCATGTTTTTATTTATTTACATATATTCCACCAAATTCCCCAAAGAATTTGGACCAGGTGGATTAAAAGTTTAGTTTTCTGTAACAGTTTTTTAAGTGAAGAATATAACACACAAACATGAAAAAGACAAACTGTCATTGCTGGGTTTGCATCCTGTTTTTATGGGAGACCATATCGAGGTAAAGCAAAATAAATGTTGTCTACCACAATTGCAATACACAGAAAATACCCCACTCTTTTCAAACAACAAAGGGTAAAGATAAAAAGCTTGGAAATGGAACAAGACTCATTATGATTACTGACATTTTTGGAAAATGCAATGATTTGCATATAAAGCATGATGAAGAAACATTTTTTTTTTTGGCTTTAGATATATTCTGAAAGGCGTTGGGAGGCAATCTCCTCATATCTCAAAGCAGCAGCATCTGGAGAAAGGTTTCTATGGCAACTCACGAAAGCTTGATGTCTATCACTTTTTAAGAACATACATCACCCCATGGCCTGAGGCTTTGTTCAGCAAAAGTCTTTATTTGAGAAGTTATTGCCATTTATTTTCGTGTTACATATTTTGACCATCTTAGGGAAAAAGAGAGCAAAGGGCTTCCAAGAAGATGTGGCATCTTTTTCATATTCGGGGGCAAGATACGAATAACGTAATTCTTGACTTTGCTTCTCAAGAATAACCATGATGGTACACATTGGTATGTGTGATTTACGCTATGTGTTGTTTTAATTTTCCAAAAAGTTATGATTGGTATGTCCTCAGGAAAGAGGAGTCAGTCTGTACTTAAGGAGGAAGAAACTGTTCAGCCAAAGCACCTCATGATGAGTAGCTCCAAATGATTGGAACTGACAGGCTCCAGGCAGTTTTTACAGATATATTTTGTCAAGAATGTTAATAAAGAAACATTCTAATTTTAAAACTTGACATGCTTTGAGACTTTTTAACAACGTACATCTTTGTGTGTTATAGAAAATAATGTGAGTCATGAAAAACACATAGGACACAGGAACAGAACTGGGTTTTAGCACTAACGGTGCCATTGCTAGCTGTATAATGCTCAGCAAGCCCTTGAATCTCTCTGAGCTCCCATTTCCTAATATGAAAAATAGGAGTAACAATGCCAGCCACACAGAATTTTTGTTAAGGACTGAATGCGTGTAGGAATATTGGAAACCGCTGTGTTGTACATGTGTAAGGTGGTTATTATTGGTTGGCTGTCTTTCATCCCATCTCTTTCCCCTGGAAAAAGTCAGGAGTATCCTTTATCATTTCTGATGTGATTGGAGAAAATCAGTTTCTATGTGTATAAATATTTTCGTTTCTTATACTATAGTAGAGGCTTGGTGCACAGATTTATGCATTGGTGGGGTCCCTAGGCCTGGCCTGCGGGGATCGGCCTGAAATCGACTCTCCAACATCCTCTGAAGGGTCCTGGATTGTGAGAGGGCACAGGCCAGGCCAAGGGATCCCACCTGTGCATGATCGGGCCAGGGAGGAATAGTGGGAGGGCTCCAGGGTGTGTCTGGCCCGTCTTCCCCAGTCCCCATCGGCAGGACCCCAACAACAAGCTAACCTACCAGTCAGAGCATCTGCCCCCTGGTGGTCAGTGCACATTATAGTGGCTGGTTGAACAGTCGAACGGTGGGACACTTAGCATATTAGACTTACATACATATATAGATTAAATATACTATGTTTATATAGACACCATTGCAGCCATTTATTGATTGATTAAGTAATTAAATGTCATCTTTGTTGTTAAATGAGTTCATTTAATAAAACTGTAAGTAGCATTGAGGAGACACATAAATAGATGATTAAACTCTCAAAATCTATATATATAAAAGGCTAATATGTAAAGTGTCTCCTCAGGAGTTTGACTAGGCGACCGGGAGTTCGATCACTCGCTATGATGTGCACTGACCACCAGGGGGGCGGCACAAAACGAAGGAAGGCCCTGATCGCTGGCCAGGCCTAGGGACCCTACCCGTGCATGACTTTCGTGCACCAGGCCTCTAGTTCAGAAAACAAATTTCTGAGTTTCAAGGCTACAACATAAGCTGTTTAGGCAGTATCCTGCACAAGGGTGCCCGGCTGATGCAGTGAAAGAGGACATGCAACCCATCCCACACTTTGCCAGCTAAGCCATTTGAACCAAGGTGAGTCGTATTTGTCTGAAAGAAGGAGGTCTTTTTGAAATTTACCTGCCAGGAGCATGCACCTTCTTATAATTTACACACAGGTATGGAATGTTCTAGCTATGGTCCTGCGGCTTGTATGGTCCGTGGTGTTCTATGGAAGGCATTCAGTGTTCCACTGTGTTTAGCATGAGCAAGGCTGCTGGGCATGCTTGTTATCTGGAGTCAGACTGCCTCTCTGTGCTTCACATTCTAAATCTGACCACTTCCTAGAGCTGTTGGGAGAATAAATAAATTTTTATATGAAAAACACTTAGAGTAGAAGCTGGCACACAGTCAGTGCTCAAAAGGTTAGCTGTTTTTAGTGACATCTTCACCTGCCGCTCTATTCTGTGTTGAAAGTTCAACAATTACTATCTGAATTCCACCTACAAATACCACTTTCCTTTAATGAATTACACTTAATTTGAAAATAGTTTTCTTTTCACCCCAGGCTTCTTTTGCATGTATTTGTGTTAAATAACTAAAAAGCATTTTCTTTAGAGACATCAAGAATCCCAGTTCTTCTATCAGAAGGTCATTTGGTTGTTTTTACTTCATAAAACCATTGCTTTATCAGAAATGACCGGAAGGTGATGAGGGCTGTTTCTATATTTTGGCTTTTTTCTTCCTTGAGGGAATGCCTATATTATTTACCAATATTATAAGTTAGAGATGCTTTGAGGTACAGTGAATTTCATTGTCAATTTTAGTTAACATGAATTTTTTTTTATAATTGGGACAGAATCATTTATATAGCAGCAAACTACAGATGTTTCATAATGTTTTCAAGACAATTAAATTTCCATTTTAAAACATTTTGTTAAATATCAGATTTTGATATGAAGGACATTCGACATTAACAAAGCAAAGGATGAGGCAGATGGTAATTTTTATTTTTTTCACTTCCCTCTAAATCCTAACTTGTCCACTGCTCTAAAGACACCTTGAAGAGGCACCTCTGTTACCTGCACTGTGTACTTTTCAGTCTCTTATGGCATCTAACGCTTGGGCTGTTTTCCATGGCACAAAACTGCAAGCACAGAAGGCTAAGAATGCTGCACACCACTCCACTGATTTCCAATCTTTACAATAATTTGCGTGTCTAACCCAAATTTAGGTCTCCAAATAATTGAGATAGTTATCACTTTGATAAATTTTTTCCAAGTAAACTACTCAGGAAGAAGTAGGCATTAGTCTACCATTATTCCTGGGTGCCATGCTATGATTATTCACCTGAAGGAGACTCCTTGAGTTGAAATCCTATGGACCCTGCACCATTTGGAAGCAATAAATGAGATAGATAATCTTATCAGAAGCCTGTCATGGGCACATAGGGGCTGCTTCTGAAAGTGGCAAACGATCATTTGTTTGTGAAATATTAATTGATCCTGCCTGTTAAACTGAACTTTAGCTTTTTAAAAGTACAAAGTCATTATAAGCTTACTCCTACATTGGTTGCAAAAGTTAAATATCCATTTAAGAGAAAAACATTATTTTAAAATTCTTATACTTAGTTGGAGAGCAGAATGTTTTAAGGCACTTGACATCCATCAGTGTATTGAGTTACTGTATTTTTTTAATTTGGCTCTTTCCATTCAAGACCATATTGTGCTTCTCCCTTATTATTATGACCTATCACAGAAACGGCCACATAGATAGATGCTTGTCTGAGACTGTCCTGTCCCTGATGCTGCCTCTCTCCATACTGGCTGCCTCTCCACTGTATTTTTTTTTTCTTTTTGGTACCAGGTGGTGGCTAAGAGATCAGCTTTGGGGCTGAACTCTGACCTTGCCATTTACTAATGGTATACTCTATGTCAGAACAATGAGTGTCTCCAACCCTCCATTTTTCTTTTTAAAACAAGGCTAATGATACCTTTGTGTGTAAACCACATCACACAGAGTAAAGCCAGTACTCAATGCTTTCTGACAATGGCTGTTATTAATGTAGATATTTTCTTAAAAAATCTGTTATTGCATTGAGTCAGGAAATGATTGCTTAAGTGTTTAAACAGTGCCAATTACATTGTTTCATGTTTTAGGGTAAATAAACTTCTGCTACTTTCTGATTTTTTTCCACAATAATATTGCATTTCACAATTCCCGGACTTTGCAGAGAATGCACCATCTCTCATATTTTTGTTCTATGGCACAATGTGTTAAAAGTTCCAAACAACCGAAATAGAAATGAACTCGGAAACAACCTTGTTGGAAATCAGGGTGGCTTTGTATAGTTCATGTTTGCTTATTCTTGCGTCAGTCAAACCAGTAGCCCTTTCAGCAGTCATTACCAAGGAATCCCTTGAGAGCTACTTCTTCATGTTAATCATCTCCTGAGCAGACTCTAACCCCTCAGGTTCTCGGGTGTTCTAAAATCCCCTCCTCCTAAACTGCAGTGACTAAGCCACTGATACTTGGGACAATTGTTTTTTTCAATCAGCTTTTGTCTATTGATATCAAACAAGAATTTTGAATAGCCCCCTATGAACATTAGTGTGACAAAGTGTGAGATATTTACAACGTATTCTCAAATTGCTGTATTTAAAGAGATTTTTGTCATTTTCTATTTATGACTTTTTAAGGCACATGAGCGTCTAGAACTCTATTCAACGCTTTGATAAGACCCCAGCCTGTTCTAATAACTGTTTATGTTTACTATCAGATACTACTGGGTAACTGCGTTTACTAAAAGACAGCACCTTTTGTGGACTGTAAAATGGTTGTGTATATGAGTGCTGTTGTATTTCGTTCTGAACCCTTTTGTTTAAGCTGCAGCATGCGCAGCAGATCCCCCTGAATGTCCTGATAACAGCTGTTACCATGGTTGCATCTGATTTCATATTTTATTTGTTGAACTGATGCTTGATAAGAGAAATGGCACTGAATTATCTGCAATGTTGAATCTAAATAGAAATGTTTTCTCATTTTTCCCCCCACTTATAGAGGTGAAATTAGGAAACTGGAGTTAGAAATCCAAGCCCTGTATTCCTAAATGAGGGTTGTGCAATACTCGTGCACACTGCATGGAGGCCTGTGGACTTTGTAACCCTAACCCCACCACCAACTGAAAAGCTCTGGGCCTGCCCCTAAGGAGGGAGGGAGGGAGAGAGAGAGAGAGAGAGAGAGAGAGAGAGAGAGAGAGAGAGAGAGAGAGAGAGAAGAGAAGAGAAGATGGATTAACTCAAATAATGAAGTGTCAAATCTGCCTCTTTAAAAAATAGGTTTCTTTTTTTAGGTTAAACAATAGGCGATGAATGAAACCTTGGTTTTTCATTATGGCTTTTACGGTGGGCTCATATCTTACATTTCACAGATTTTTATCAAACAAGATACAAGTTTTTTTAAAAAACACATTGATCCAAATAAAGTGAAAAATATCTTTGAAATGTAATTTCTCCCTGAAGCAAAAATAGAGAAATGTGATCTACAAAGAAGATGGCCTGACTTTGCCTGCTGGCTCCTGATGTGACCTTGGACACCTCTTTGTCCTTCAATTTCTTCAGCAATAGGATGCGAATATAAATAGTACCTTTAATTATTGGGTTTCTGTGAGAATTCATTGAATTAATATGTTAAAAACTCTAGACCAGCTTTTCACATGTGATGAGCACTACATGGCTATTTCAATGGGAACCTTTCTTTCCCTTAGCATTAGTGGGGTATAAAAGTCCCAGAACTATGATTTTTGAAAGAAAAGACTGAAACTATTTCATTTATTGGTAAGGCACAGTGTTTTAATCTTTCCTTGATTTTATTTGGTCTCATAAAAGCAAATGAGTAAGGTAATTGGAACTGAGCAAATTCAGTTCATTATTCTGAGCATCACAGTGCTGTTGTCTGAGATTTAAAAAAAATACTACATCCTGGATGGACTTGTACATTGTCAAAACATATTTGGTATATATGTACCATATCTTCTTTTTTAAAAAATATATTTTATTGATTTTTTACAGAGAGGAAGGGAGAGGGATAGAGAGTTAGAAACATCGATGAGAGAGAAACATCGATCAGCTGCCCCCTGCCCATCTCCTACTGGGGATGTGCCCGCAACCAAGGTACATGACCTTGACCGGAATTGAACCTGGGACCTTTCAGTCCACAGGCCGACGCTCTATCCACTGAGCCAAACCAGTTATGGCAATGTACCATATCTTCTTAATCCACTTGTCTATTGATGGGCACTTAGGTTGCTTCCATATTTGGTCCTGAGTCTGCTAGGGTGTATATATTTCTCTTAAGTGAGGTGTTGTGTTTTTGTTGTTTTGTTTTTTAATTCTCACCTGAGGATATGTTTTTCACTGATTTGAGAGAAAAATGAAGTGAGAGGAAGAAAGAGAAAAACATTGATGTGAGAGAGAAACATTGATTGGAGGCCTTCCCATACATGCCTCGACCTGTGATCAAACCAGCAATCTGGGTCTGTGCCCTGACTAGGAATCGAACCCGAGACCCTTCAGTGCACGAGACAAAGCTCTAAACAATTGAGCCACACCAGCCGAGCCAGGGGCCTTGTGTTTTTATCGGTGTTGTCTGATGTAAAATCACTCAATTTATTCCTCAAACATGGACATTTTGATATAGTGACCAAAAGCTGTTTTTAAGATTTGAGGCATTTACCAAAAATAAAATCCCTTTTGTTTTTTCTACAAATAACAATTGGTTTTCTGACTTGGAATTTGGGTCTCTGTTGAGAAACCTTAGCCACCTGTAAGTTAAATATAACATTAGGCTGTGTGTGAGCCACATGGACTTTTCTTGTTGGCTGCTAGCGTGAAGAGCTTATCTGGAATCCTTATAAGGTGTTTGATTCTGATTTCTTATTTTATTTTCTCCCAGGTATGGCAGCAGCCAAACTTCTGCATGATTCTGGCCTGAATGTAGTTGTTCTGGAAGCCCGGGACCGTGTGGGAGGCAGGACGTACACCATTCGGGTAAGACATTAAGGATGGAATGGAAAAACACGGTATCAAAACTGATTTTTTTTTCATTTTATTCTCTCTAAGGGAGTGAAAATTACTCTAAACATTTCTCACAGCCTCACTCCCAATTTTTTTTTCTTTTCAACTCTTCCATACCTTTTCTCTTCTTACCTCATGACACTTGGCACTAGCCCAGTAAAGTATTGCCCCAATAAATAGGTATGTGGAATAATACATCAATGATTAAAACAAAGAATCCTGCCCTTAAGAAATATACTAGAGGCCCCGTGCACGGATTTGTGCAGTGGTAGGGTCCCTTGGCCTGGCCTATGGGGATCGGGCCAAAACCAGATCTCTGACATCCCCTGAGGGGTCCTGGATTTCGAGAGGGTGAAGGCCAGGCTGAGGGACCCACCGGAGCATGATTCCATGCACCAGGCCTCTAGTATGCATATAAGATCTTTGGTTAATCTCTTCCCACCCTCCCCTCTCCCCCTTACCTCTGAGATTCATCAGTCTGTTCCATGTTTCCATGCATGTGGTTTCCACTCCTGCATTGAGTGTCTGCTCCCTGGTGGTCAGTGCACGTCACAGCTACCTGTCAGCTGGTCAGCTGGTCAGCTGGTCGGCTGGTCGGCTGATTGCTTAGT